>NW_022631031.1:7011046-7611046 GCF_010015895.1 Lontra canadensis | reverse complement strand
TTATTTAATAATCTTTATAATCTTCAATGATCTTTATGATCTTTTATAATGATTATAAAAGATTATAAAAAGATTGCTACTGGTAATATCAGTAGCAATGATATTGATAGCAGTAATAAGGTTATAATAGGTATATTAAGACCAATTGTTGGGGCACCTGGGTGGTTCAGTTGGTTAAGCCTCTGACTCAGCTCACGGCATAATCCCAGGGTCCTGGGACTGAGCCCCCTCTTGAGCCATGTGCTCAGTGGAGAATCTGCTTGAGGATTCTCTCTCTCCTTTTCCCTCTGCTCCCACTCATTCTCCTCTCTAAAATAAATAAATACATCTTGAAAAAAAAAAAGACAAAAAGACTAATTTTGACAGTATTAGTGGTACTAATATAAGCATTTGTACTGGTAATCTTAATAGTAATAGCAGTAATAATCTATAAACAGTGATCAAGATGATATTGTATTGAGTACATTAAGATGTAAGAACTCAACCTTCTTTAATTAGCAGATGCCCAGGATGATTTTGACTGAGCTTTTTCACATATTTAGGACTGGTACACAACCACAGTGACTCTGGCCCACATTTTCTCTCATCATTGCAGACTAGCCAGTTTTTATTCACTTGATGGGTGGGCGTATCCCACAAGAAGGAGGTTAGGTATGGCACCGGTAAGTACTTCTGCCACATTGGACCAAAGGGTAGTTACAAATCCAACCTAAATCTAAAATGAGAGGTAATTTCTTGATGGCAGTTGCTGAAAAGTCAGACTGCAAAAGTATAGGGATAGAATAATTGTGATCATTTTTGTTGTCTAGCACACAATGTCTTTAATGAGGTCTGAATATGTGCTGAGCCTCACATTTAAATTTATTTAAATGTACTAAATATTTATTAAATTTATTAAACTTTACTAAAACTAAATCTATTAAATAAAATTTCAGTTCTTTAGTCAAATAAAACACATTTTCAGTGCTCAATAACTACAGATGGCTAGTGGCTACTGTATTGAACAGAATGGATTATAGAGCTATTCCGTCATCTCAAAAAGTTCTGTTGGAGAGTTCCAGATAACATCATCTAAACACAGATGAAATGTATCTCATCGGTGCCAAGCTTTTAAGAAGTGAGTGCTCCCTACATAGTCATCTGCTGATCGAAGATACATCATAACATTAACTTGAGACCAGAAATGTCTAGCTAAGCCCAGCCCAAAAGCAAACCCAAATGAACTTAGTAGATGGTTGTTGTTTTGAGCCTGAATTTTGTGGTTACCTGCTATGCAGCAAAAACAAACTCTTCAGTAGAGATTAGGAAATGAAATCTAGCTGTGTGATCCAAGAAGGAAAAGAAAGGGATTTTTGGTGCATTGGTTTTGGCCTTAAATTGTGTTATGATAGGCACTACAGTAGTCAATAATGTTATTCATGTAATCCTCACAAATATGCTGTGATTTAGACATTATCTATATTTTATGGATGAGAAGAATGTGATACAGAAGTTGTAATTCACTGAAAAATACTAGTTTTCATAGTTACTGAAAGTTAGACCCAGCTATAAAAGCAGACACTAACTTCTTCCTCTTTCCACAGCAACCAAACCTCTACCATCATATATTACTGATACTCTGTCGTTTTGTCTTCTGTAGAAAAGTACATTTTGGAAAATAAAATTCCTAAAATAAACTAATACTCTTATCATGCAGAAAAAAATATGGCTAATGTTTTCATATGTTCTGTATAATAATTTCTCTAGATCTGTGATTTTTTCTCACATAGTTTGATCATACTGTAAGTAGTGTTGTGCCCTGTTGTTGTTTTTCCAATTAAGACTAGATAATATTTTTATCATATTAGTAAAATACTTATTTTAAAAAGACTTATTTTAAAAATACTTTCATTGTCTTATTTTATTTTGTATTATAAAAATATATAAAATATTTTATGTGTATATACTATATACAAATATCTATTCCATAAGTATTCATCAGCGTTTAGAATAGTTATTGATAATTGAATACTTCCTGTATGACAAGTCTATATGATAAACATTCCCTATACATTATATCAGCTGCTCTTGATAACAATCCTATGCAATAATAATTATGATTTTTTTTTTTAAATTGAGATTTAGGGGCACCTGGGTGGCTCAGTGGGTTAAGCCTCTGCCTTCAGCTCAGGTCATGGTCTCAGAGTCCTGGGATTGAGCCCTGCATTGGGCTCTCTGCTCAGCAGGGAGCCTGCTTCCCCCCCCCCCCCGCCTGCCTCTCTGCCTACTTGTGATCTCTCTCTCTCTCAAATAAAACCTTCTAAAAAAAAAGAGATTTATTTATTTGAGGGACAGAGAGGGCAAGCATGAGCAGGCAGAGGGGCAGAAGGAGAGAGAAGGAAAGAATAAGACTCCCTGATGAGCATGGAGCCCCTTGTGGGGAAGGAGAGGAGATCTGATGGGGATCAGATCCTGAGATCATGACCTGAGCTGAAATCAAGTTTGGTGAGTTTGACAATTCACCGACTGAGCCACCCAGGCACCCCAGGAATTATGATTCTTATTCTCATAAAAGAGATAAAGTCTCTGAAGCTCCGAGTGGCTTTACAATGGGTCTAAGTTCACAATGCTAGTGTGTGGTATTTTGGGTCTCTGTGTGCTCAGGTGCATCTACATTCTTATTCTCTGCTGTCTTGAAATGCAGAGGGGCTAACTCTTGCAGCCACATCTCATTCTCTTGGCTGGCTCCTGTCTGTTAGGCCAAGGAGAAGTACAAGTCAGAATTTCAGTGGCAGAGGAGGATGGAAGGGAGTGGGCAGGTAAAAAGCAGTAGTCTTACCTGATTAGTGTTCTGCCTGATTATCCTATGCTTAAGGTACTGTTAACATCTATCCATCCAAACTAATACTGGTCACACCTTCCTCTTAATTCCGTTTCAATAGCCTCTTCTTTGCTTCTCACCAGTTCCTCATCTGTATAAGCATTCAAATACCTTTATTCTAAAACTCAGGCAATCTTTGTTTCCTGTTGGAGCCAGCATTTCTAAATACTTTCTTTAACATTTATTCTCAAAAGTGACATATCTAGAACAAAGTTCCTGTGAGAATATAAGATTTGGGTAATATTATTTAAGCATTTCTGGGAGGAAGTTATTATAAAACATCTGACTTCCTATGGTTCCAGAAAATTTACTACAGAATTTTATTGTAAAATTGCTGCATCACTATGGCCTGACTATCTTAAGGAGCTGATAAATTATGTCTCTCAGAATGACCTAGGGTCATGTGAGATTTTTAATAAATCACAAAATCTCCTGGAAATTCACCATATATTGAAGAAGTAATCAATATGCTATAGCTTTTTTTTAAAGATTTTATTTATTTGACAGAGAGAGAGAGATTACAAGTAGGCAGAGACGCAGGCAGAGAGAGAGAGGGGAGGAAGCAGGCTCCCTGCAGAGCAGAGAGCCCGACGCGGGGCTCGATCCCAGGACCCTGGGATCAGGGCCTGAGCCGAAGGCAGAGGCTTTAACCCACTGAGCCACCCAGGCGCCCCAATATGCTATAGCCTTTTGATGAACACTTTTATTTTCTTTTTCTCTCAGTCTATTGTGAATTCAGTAATATGAACTCTTTCTTTAATTCTAGTTATCTAAAAAATCCAAGGATTATGTTCTAGAATTCTTGTCATTTATAATTACTCTAAATTGAATAGTATCATTTACCTCTGAGATGAGCAGTTTCGTAGATATAATGCTCTTGTAGGGTAAGAATTCCAGAAGAACATGTATATTTGCAGTTCCTGTATTTTAGCTTATTTTAATTGTTTTTCTACTTAAGGTCTTTTATCTGTATCTAGACTGCATTATAAATGTTCTTTTTTCAGCCAATTCATAGTGTTATCATACAACTATATTGCTTCTTTCCCTTTCATCTTTCTTCACAAGTATATCTCTTATAGAGATTTCATTCTTAGGGTAATAAAATTCCAGACAAGTTTATTTTATCTTCTCAATGTGAAAGAAAAATTCACTTTACCTAATAGCAAGTTAGTGATTTTGAACAAAATCTCTCTTCCATGTAAGTAACATGGGCATGAAATGATACTGCCACATTTTAAGATTCTTATCATGTTAAAATATCAGGGTACTTTTATTTTCCATTTTTATGTTTGGTGCTGACCATTGAATAGCTCCTATTGTGTTTCCTTTTTTGGATTAATAAAAAAATTCTTTCTAAATCTAATTTCTATCATAGAGGAAATAGTTTCCATAATATCAGTTTTCACATTTTTATTTGGGTATTTTGTTTGGAACCAATTTTATATGGGTTCCTCCAAGTTCAATTTAATCCTCTGATCAGGTCAGCAAGACTTTTGACAAAAATTGCCCCTTCTTCTTTCTGTGTGATGAATTCAATCCATAACCAGCATTTGATACATAGATATAAAATAAGCTTTTGATCATATAAGTGTCGTCAGTTTTACAAATATGCCTATATTTTCTTTAAAAAATAGGCAGGAAAGGTTTTTTTATGTAATATGAAGTAATTATGGGGATATTATAAATGTATTTTTAAATACTAAATATAAAATATAATATATAGAAATGCTAATGGTGATATTTTGTTCTACAGTAGTTTAGGAATTACTTAGCAGTTGACACACATGATACAACACAGGATTGATGAATTTTGTATTCTGGTAGATGTGCACTGACAAAGATAAAAGAAAAAAAATGGAAATAAAATGTGTTCTTATAAGAAATGTATGATCTGTTTTTAAGCCACTAAGTCACAATAAATTTTGTTTTCTTCCATATTATCTTGTTTAACCTGATAGCAATAATTGGGTTTTATGTCATTTCTTCAATTTTATTTCTTGTAGCTATGAGTTTCAGCAGTTTTCCAATACCTTCATTGATTTTGAAGTTTTGCCAGTGCTTTTGGCTTTTGTTATTATGCAAAGAAGTACATGTTAACCTTTCGGATTATTGATGTTTTAGAGAAAGAAAGAGAGAAAGATGTTTTTATTTAGTGTTAATATAAAAATTAGCATAACTTATTTTACATTTGCTCACATTTTAAAGATGATATCCAGGCTTCAAACAAAAGCATCAAAAATTTAGACATTATTAGGTTCCCATAAATATATTTTCCTCTGTATCTCAGTTACAGATGCATTTGCAAGATGTATTCATTTTTAGAAAATTCTTTAGTGAATGAACTCTCTGAGTTTTTCCAATATTCATATTGTAAATGTCATTCGATTCAATGAAACCAGGACTTTATTGAGCACAAATATATGTCAGCCATTATGTTTAGAGATGATAAGGCAATTCTACCTAAATATACTTAGTTCTTGTCTTTACAAACTTTAGTAAAAATCCATTACTATTTGTCTGTGTGTTTGTGCCTTTGTGTTTAAGACAAAAAAAATCAGTTCTAAAAACATTGTCCCAAACATGTAAATGCAAAATGAACTAAATAGACATATGATATGGAAAGATGTTAAGATTAGAAAAATATTATAAATTATGTCAATAATCTGGTTGTAAATTATAGAAAGCTGTTGCAAATTTGCTTCTGGAAAATAGGAAAACTGTGTTAACATATGGAAAATCAGAGTGGTAATAGTTGAT
Source organism: Lontra canadensis (assembly GCF_010015895.1). Lineage (NCBI taxonomy): Eukaryota > Metazoa > Chordata > Mammalia > Carnivora > Mustelidae > Lontra > Lontra canadensis. The sequence goes on along the minus strand of NW_022631031.1, from coordinate 7,605,429 downwards.
TTTTGCTAGGACCATGAACTACAAAGTATAATCTATCAATAGTCATGTCAGATATTATTTTCATCACATGATCTCTTGTACCAACATTTTTTTTTCTGCATGTCTCCTTCATTTTCCTTCTCTTCAGTGTGAGTTTTGCCTTCCTTACAGAATGGCTGTCTCAGAGCACTAGTGTTGCAATCTATTCTCAATTCCTCTCTCCCAACCATCCCTACAGCATTGGTCTTTCCTAGGGTCTGTCACCTTCTGTTACGTTGCAGTCATACTGCATCGGCTATCTCCTATCTAGGGCTTCTCAACTGCATTGATATTAATCAAGAAAGAGTTTACTAATATTATTTTCATTTTACAGATGTTTAGATAGATAAAGTGATTTTCAGAAACTATACTGTTAGGAAGAGGCATACCAAATTGATCTGATTCCACTATTAACCAATATTTTCTTCCAACTCCCTAGAAATAGAAGCCATAATACATGCTAGAATCTTACTTTGGAGATAAAACCCTGGACAGTGAGAGTGAGAAAGAAGGGAAGCAATGAGAGTTTAAGAAAAATACAAGATGCTTTGTTGGGACATTGACCACTTCATTATAAGTGACCCACTAACAAAATTTAATAGAAGGCTCAGCAGGTGCAATTTTATAAGTCTCTGGGCAAATACCATAGACAATCTCTGCCATGGAACATTTCAAGAGAAAATATAGCTTATCTTCTTGACTCTTTTCCATTTTTCTGTCTCCCACTGGATAATGTTTGCTTAACTCAGAACATTTAGCAGATGTTTAGGAAGGCAGATGTAAGGCCCTGTAGTATGGATTCTCAGTGGAATTAGGGAGTAGAAGAGAATAAGAGAGATAGCAGATGTTTTGGTGCCGTATCAAGTGGACCTGTCCAGAGGAGGTTCACTATGATAGTGACTGAGGTCAAATGAGGAGCTTGGAGTTTAGGACCAGGTAAAATCAAAATCTGAAGAGAAACTTAAGACATACCAAATACAGCCCTCAAAAAGTATAGTAGAAAAGGTATAAGAAAGGTCAACTCAGGTGTTATGTATAACGGTTTCCTTGGAAAGTAATTGAAACATTTTCATCCCAGTGAAGCTAACAAAAATTCACAAGCAATGTATGAAGAGTTAACATAATGTTGTAGGTTGCACAGATTTTTGAGTCAATTTTAGGGCCAAAATTAAGTAAAAGGATTTTTTTTAATTTTATTTAAATTCAGTTTGGTTAATATATTGTATATTATTAGTTTCAGGGGTAAAATTCAGTGATACATCCAGTTGTACCTAACACCCAGTGCTCATTATATCAAGTGCCCTCCTTAATGCCTATTACCCAATTATCCCATTCCTTTACCCACTTCTCCAGGTATAGGATTATTATAACATGGTTTATGCAGCAACAGGAACAATTAATTAAACTTAATTGTAAATTCATGAACAGAACTTAAAAGTATAGTATTAAGTGAAATACAAAACAATTGCCAGTCACAATGTAGGAAGTAGCAGAAGACTGTCACTTCTACTTGCACAAGGAGAATAAGTCATGTAAGCCACAGAATCTTAACATTACAAAGTACAGAGCTGGAAGCAGAAAGAAAACTATATGAACTGAATTCTGAGTACTGACAAGACATTTTTAGTAGAGTCTGCTTTTATTCACTGCAGTGCAGAATTACAAAGATAAACCTAGCATTGATAAGAATCCGGGAGAATATTAATAGTCATGTGTTGATTTGTGTAGTGGGTTGGAATCCCAAATAATTCAAATGACAGAATCAATCTGAAGTCACCTGTCCAATTTTTCTCACTAATGTCATTGCATGCCCAAGGGTATTACACTTATGGCAGTAGACAGAGTTTGAGAATTGAGTAAGATCTTCTTTGAAGCATTCAGGGACTTTCTACAGTATAAGATGGTGGGATCACCAAAGGATAAAGATATGGCAGAAGAACTGATATCGCCATACTGTGTCCTCAGGAAACACAAGAAAGGATATGTGAAAAACTGAAGGAAAAGTCAGAGGGCTGAGAGAAATCCCCCCCGCCAGGTATTCTGGGCTTTCACTGAATACTATGGAACTGTCCTATGAAAACTGGTGGCTCTATATTATATATATCCTTCAAGGAGCAAAAAATATAGGTGGGGATGGAGAGTAAATATAACTCTCCAGCAGTGGAAAACCTGGCAGATAGCATATAAAACAGAAATCTCTTACAGTTCAGAAAACTTTTACATTATTTAGGAAGCCATATAATATCATTTGAAGGTAGACTTAATTTTAAACTTCACATAGTAACCTGTGGAGCAAATTTTAATAGACACAAACATAAATAAAAAGACACTTCAATTAAAAAGATTATTAAAAATAGATCTTCCAAAATAAGTAAAGAATGAGGGTGTATAGGAACAAAGAAGGGATTGATTAGACAGAAAACAAATGTAAGTAGAAAACTTAAGCTCAATCATATCAACAACTACATTAAATGAAAATGGATTAAATTCTCCAATTGAAAGGTGGTGTTTGGCAGACTGGACAAAAAAAAAATGAAAGAAAGAAAACCACATAGCTTTCTGGGGGTCATCTGAGATGGCGACATAGGAGACTCCTGAACTCCCATCCTCCCACGGACACACTGAATGTACAACTATATAGACAGAGCAATTTACCTCTGCATGAAATCCAGAAACTAGCTGCAAGTTGCCTACACATTAGGTGAAAGAAAAAATATCCATATGGAAACAGGAAAAGCAGAGACATACTCACCATAATCCTACCCCTGATACAATGCCATACAGTTGGGAGGAAACCTGAGTTTCTCCCTGAAGAGTGAAAGGTTTGGATTCTACATTCAGCACCTCAACTTTTAAGACTCCTGTACCTGAGTGACAGGCATACAATATACCTCACTCTGTTTGCACACTTTGAATGTTGTGGCTTGAGGGTCCTGCTTCTAATTTTGCACATATCCAGAGGCTGGCTGTGATTCTTTCTGGATACTGGGGAAACCAGCCAGACACTGCCCCATGGTCTCTCTTAGATCCATTCCTTTTTTGCCAGTATCTCCATGGAAGGCACATACAAAATCATCTGTGCCCTAACTTTTGTGCTGTCACCTAAGAGATGGGACCCCAATCACCTGGCTGGGACAGCCAATGTGACTTGCATACATATGACCCTAGGAATGTTGCAAAAAAAAAAAAAAAGACTTTTTAACCAACTATTACTTCAATGCTCAGTGCAGAGGGAGAAAGCAAAAGCCACCCATTTCCCAGTCTTTCCCTGAAATGGGTCAATCTACATACTTTAAAAGCTGTTGTTTAAGCATGAGGCTTCTAATATAACATGTGTAGTAGATGATTACAGTCCTCACAGAGTGAGGAAGCTGCCAGAAACAACCTCCAAGTTCTCCCTCTAGCCTGTTCCAAGTCTTCATTATTGACCTGGAAGGAGGTTATATACATGTTTTGTGTTCCATCTTTTATGCCTGCTGCACAAGAGAGAGGCCCCAGTATTGCCTGGCTCTGATAGCCAACAGGATTTACGTTTATGTGTCCCACATGACTATAGCAAATGAAGAAGATCTTAATTGGCACAGGAGTATTCTTTGCAGCTATATTCCCAAGCTCAGCATGGGAAGCAAGCAAAAATACTCTTCTCCCAGTTTCTCTATGGAAGGGGCTTAATTGCATACTTTCACAGCTGATGCCTGAGAGTCCTGCTTCTCATCAGCCTGCATCTAGGCGCAGAATGTGACCCTCCGCTTTGTGACACTGATGGGTCTTGGCACACTGTCATCTACTGGGGAGTTGAATAGGGAAGACATTTTGGACAATCACAAAAGTTCCAAGAAACAACCAAAAGGCTGGATTGGGCTGATTGACAAGATTCATCTACACAAGACCACCCTGTCAATAGTGGGAGAGGTGGCTGTTTTATCTGAAGTAGACAAACCAAAACAGAGGGATGCCTGGGTGCAGAAGAAAAGAACAGTGACCAGAAGACAGAGCAGTGGAATTCATACAGTCAGAGAAGCAAAAAGAAAAAATAAATAGGAGTGACGATAACTTAATATACATTATTTAAAACTCTTCTGTAATTCTGAAACAGTTTAGAAGTTGTGTTTGATAGAGACTTCTACAGAGGGAGAATCTGTATCTGGATTTTTACATTATTGTTATAATTTGCTTTTGTGTGTGATCTATGATTTGTATGTATCTGTTTTGACAAGCCAACATTCTGGTAAAACAATAATATACTTAGGTCACGGAAGTTTCATTGAATAGGAGGAACAGTAATAAAGACCTGGATATATTGATGATGTAGAAGAAGACCCAAGGATGAACAGGTCTTTGTGTGTGTGGGGGGGGGGGGGGGGATTTTAAAGGACTAAAGTGTCAAATGTTAAATTCTAGAGTGCTTTCTGAGAAAGAAGACAGAAAACATATTTTGAGTATTCAATAAATGTTCTTGAGATAATTCTAATTAGCTCTCAAAGATATTGAAGAAAATATGGTTAATAAGGTTACAGATTTATCCTTGAAATAATAGAACACAAAAAGAATAGTTTTCCCAAGCTAGTAGATTTAATAAAGGTTAAACCTGGTAAAGGTATTCTATATACTAATGGTAACACAGATCATTTGCTAGCCAATATACTTTACCTGGATTATCTCCATTGCTTTCACCAGCCTTATATACTGTTATTAATCCATTTTCACAGATGAGAGAATTAAGTTTCAAAAATTATTTAACTGCCCAAGATTACAAGCATAGTATATTTAGAGGCAGACTCAAAACCCAGACCCTCTGTAAACAAAGTTCTCAGTCTATATCTGGATGCTGTATAGACAGAGTGTCACTGAAATTGCATTCATGTGCTTTGGACTTAATAGAAAAGCAAATGAAACCAGAGGATAGCTTATAAACTGAGAAAAGGAAATAAAATGCAAATAGCATGTTAAATAGGAATTAGAAGTGAGAAAAATAAAAGTATACATGATTTTGATGAGAAAAGAATTTTCACAACTCAAGTCCAATTTTGAGTAATGACTAGGCTTGTGTTGAGTTTTCTGAGTAAAGACTAGATTGGACTGGTTATTGAAGAGGCACCAGTGAAAATTCATAAACCTTGCTTTAACTGGTTCATATACTGCAGACACTCGACAAATGAATCAACCAAGTGAGGCTGACTATAATTACAAGTGGGAAGACATGGAAGTTTATATCCAGTTATTTCAAAGATTGTATAAAAAGAGAAGGAAAGTCGTGTTAAAATGGGTTTAGTCAGTTGGCCTCTGTTTAGGTATAGGGTTTGAAATATTCTCTGGCATAATTCAACTAAAAGTCACTACAAAAGAAAAATTCAGATGCATTAGAGTTTGTTTTAGTCTATTTGGGCTGCTCAAACAAAATACCACAGACTGGATAGCTTATAAACAATAGAAAATTATTTCTCACAGCTCCGGAGGCTGGAATTCTAGGATCATGGTGCCAGCATGTTTAGGTGAGGGCCCTTTTCCTCATTCATTGCAGGCAACTTCTTGCTGTGTCTTCACATGGTGGGAAGGGCTAGGGATCTCCCTGGAGCTTGTTTTGTAAGGCACTAATCCCATTCATGAGGATTCTACCTCCTAGTTTAAACACCACCCAAAGGCCCTACTTTTTTTTTTTTTTAAGATTTTATTTATTTATTTGACAGAGATCACAAGTAGGCAGAGAGGCAGGCAGAGAGCGAGGAGGAAGCAGGCTCCCCGCTGAGCAGAAAGCCCCATGCAGGGCTCTATCCCAGGACTGTGAGATCATGACCTGAGCCGAAGGCAGAGGCTTAACCCACTGAGCCACCCAGGCACCCCTCAAAGGCCCTACTTCTTAATACTGTTACCTTGGGGTTAGAATTGGGACATATGAATTGTGGGGGCATAAATGCAGACCACAGTTGGCTTTAAGAGTAAACTACACAAGGTGGGATCTTTTGTTTCTGCTTTTCCTCTCATTTTACTGTGATCTTTGTGAAGCTTCTTGACTTTCAGCCATATTTGCATTTCTGTAAGTATTAAATTGGGATAAAAATAAAACCTATCACCAAAGTCATTGTGAGATTAAAAGGAAAAAAAAAACAACTTTTTAGTGTATTACCTGAAATATGCTGTCTTTAATACATACTGGTATTATTGTTGCAGATATTTTTAATCGAAATTATTATTTAGCTTCTGATTAAGTTAACTATATTGATGACTTCTATAAAGACTTTTAATTAAAAATATTTTATATTATCATGTCTGAATTCAAAATATCAAAAAGTATTTATTTACTCCATTTCTATCCTGCTGTATTGGATTTTTCTGTACTATCCATCCCTTTATTTATTTATTTATTTATTTATTTACTTTTCCTAAGGAGCTATTACCTTAAGAGGAGCTATTAAGATGTCAATATACCTACATTAACCTTGTTTTGACTCTTTCAAATAAGGTGGATATTAGTACTAACTGCTCAACAACTGAAATGACATTTTTAAAAATGCAGTTGTTTGTTTAAAAAATTTAAGATGAGTAAAAGAAATCAATTTGAAAAGCTGAGAGCAGAATGTTAAAATATTACTTTCACATTGAGGCAAATTTTACAAGAGGGTGCATTTATTTATTGTGTCTGGAATTCTCTGTATAATTGCATTATATTTCCCATCTGCTATTTGTGTATGAATAAAAGTCTTGCCCTCACTACATAGTACCTCCTCTCTCCTATTAGACCTTGAGTTTGAGTTATAATGGTAGATTAAGTTTTAACTGCAGACATAAAGCTGCCTCCCTATCTGAAAGTGTAGCTTTATGCACCCACAGTTTCACTGTGCAGCTTTCAGTATCCTTTTATGCTTCAATTTCCTTTTTTTTCCAGAATTCTCCAGGTGCTTGAATGCAATTGTTTGTATGAGGTATATTTGGTCAGTGGGGCATGTAATGCATTTATAAATTACATAGTCAAGATTTTGCATAGAAAAACGCTAGGCTTTGTTTATTTTACTTTAAAAAATCATCCTCTTTGGCATAAGATAAGATCAGGATTAAAGTACAAAATAGAAGAAATAGCATTGAAACTAGTCAAAAACCTTGTATCTTTGTATTCTGTCCTTTTTACAGTTTGTCTCTCATAATTGTAAATAACCTTAAACTTAATTCTCTATGTTCTTTGTGCCATTGAGAAGAACATAAAATCATGTAAGAAATTTTTGTGATCAGTGGGTGAAGTGTATAATAATAACAAACACAGTTTGAAGTACTTTATGTTATTGCATATAATTCTTACAACAATCTGATAGAATAAGTACTAGGATTGTGACCCCAATTTTGTAGATAAGAAAAGTGATGTTCAACAAGTTTATTTTTTTTTTAAGATTTTGTTTATTATTATTTGACAGAGATAGACACAGCGATGGGGGGGGACACAAGCAGCGGGAGTGGAAGAGGGAGAAGGCGGCTTCTGCTGAGCAGGGAGCCTAATGTGGGGCTTGATCTCAGGACTCTGGGATCATCACCTGAGCTGAAGGCAGATGCTTAACGACTGAGCCACCCAGGCACCCTGATGTTCAACAAGTTTAAAGAACTTGAGAAAATATATTAATTTAGTAAGTGGCAATCTAGATACAAACTCAGGTAGTCAGGCTCTGGAGCTTAGCTACTTACCCAGCAGGTGCGATGCTACATTTTCAGTAGCAGTAGTGAAATCATCTATGACGTTTCAGTAGTAGTGATAGTATCTGTGACATTTCAGAGCCATACACTGTGCTGGTCATTCTTAATATATTATTTTATTAATCTTTACAATAATCCAGAAGTGGATCTCTCATCTACAGATGAAATCCTCAGAGAGGTTAACTAGCCACATCATTACAAAGTGGCAGAACTCCCACTGAAGGACCAGTCTTTTTCATTCCAAAGGGCCTATTTATTCCAAAAAGGCCTATTTATGCCTTTTGTGATCAGTGTAAGACCCTTGGCTGTGTGTCTACCTGACAGGTCAGGGAGATCTCTTTGGGAAATGTGGTCTAGGGGACAGAAGGAAGATATGTGAAAATCCACAGAAAAATGTTTTCAGTTATGCCCAGCTATTCCAGCTCTGTTGATTTTTTTAAAAATCCATAAATGGCTTTTTTTTTCACATTATACTTCAGGGTGTAGAAATACCTTTCCTTGTCTGCTAAGCATGGCTGGGTCAGGCAAAAGTTCTTGAGAATGGATTGATTTTATGTTAAACCATCTTAGATAAATTGACAGTGAGTTTGAGAAAGGATTTTCTTTGCTCCAGAGTTCCAGAAAGCTAGTTCTTTTATCCTGGAGAGTGTATATGGTGATCAGACAGTGAAACTTGCAATAAGCAACAAAACTATATTTAAATAAACAACCACAGAAATGTGAATAGAAAGGTCTATATTACAAGTCCTGCTGTATCTCTGAACAATCTCATGAATGAAGGGAGCACTTTAACCCTCAGTTCTCTCATGTATAACATGAGGTAGTGAAATGCTGGTCTCTAATAATCTCTAAAATTATGGAAGCAGGTGGAACAAAGCATACCATTTTTAGAATAAAATATTGAATATAAAATTAGGGATAATAATAATGTTAATAGATAGATATGTTAAATCATGTAAGCAAAATTCCTTCAATTGATTAGCACTTGCTGAAAACCAAAGGTGTAAAATGTTCAGGAAATATAACAAAAGGAAGGCAAAATCCAAGTCTTTAACTTTTGAGTATATATCTGGAAAATAAATTCTCTCTCTCTCATCCAATCAGGAGACATCAGCATGGAAAACACATTAAAATAAATGTCACTGTAATAGAAGATGCTACCCTGTGCAACTAATCCAAGCCAAACCTTCAATATTTATTCTCCAACAGGCATTGTTTCCATGATTTTATATTTTCTAATCATATCCAGTCATCAGCATATGTAGTCAATTCTGCTATAATGCTTGCATTGAAAAAAAATTCCATTCCATGTTATTGATATATTAGTGAACAATTTGAATATAATGGAAATTTCATGTTTGCTTATGCATAATTTTGTTCTTGAGAAACATGATATGAACACAGCTAACTGCATCCAATTGAATTGTGTTGTTTAGGAATATCCAAAGCAACACATATGGATAGACTTCAAACAAATACCAGGTACCTTGGTCTTGATTCACTGTGTGTTATTCAACTAGGTTTTATTTTGCTATTTTAATATTCTGATTTGTAAGAGTGTGTGTATACACACACACACACACACATATATATAAGTATTTATATGTGTGTGTATATATATATATTCTCTCCTTTCTCTTTCTCTCTCTATATATGTATGTTTATATATCCTAGTCAATATTCCAAACATGAATAATTTTCCTTATATCAAAATTCCAGTAGTGAATGAAACAGGAAATCTTTAGGTATTTGAGGAGAAAGTTGAAATCATAAAGCATTGTGGAAGAAACAACAGAACATTTGCTATCTCTTCTGTTATAAAAGAATTTACATGGTAGAACATCACAATGACACAAAAATAAAAGAAAAACTTCAAGTGTTGCAAAACCATAAGAACATGCACTTAACTATTAGAAAAAAATGGGAAGAATAGTTGAGCATATGGATTGAAGAACAAACTGCAAAGAATTGGAAATGTGTTGCACAATCAAAAAGAAAGCACTATATGTGAAGACCTTAAATTGCCAAACCTTGAGGAAGTGGCTCGTTTTAGTGCTTTTGTGGTTGATATAATGATTTCAAACATTGCTGTAATTTCCAAAGTCTTCAGCTGTTGAGCCAAGCCATTAATGCATATGAGAAAACTGAGGGGAAAGAATTTCCAGCCACGGTACAAAAATTATTCGAAGTAGAAGGTTATACATTTGATCAACTTTTCAATTTTGATGATAGAGGCATCTCTTAGTAGTGTATCTCTCTTGGGAATGCAAGCTGGTGCAACCACTCTGGAAAACAGCATGGAGGTTCCTCAAAATGTTGAAAATAGAACTACCCTATGATCCAGCAATTGCACTACTGGGTATTTACCCTAAAGATACAAACGTAGTGATCTGAAGGGGCACGTGCACCCGAATGTTTATAGCAGCAATGTCCACAATATCCAAACTATGGAAGGAACCTAGATGTCCATCAACAGATGAATGGATAAAGAAGATGTGGTATATATGCACAATGGAATACTATGCAGCCATCAAAAGAAATGAAATCTTGTCATTTGCGACGACGTGGATGGAACTAGAGAGTATCATGCTTAGCAAAGTTATAGTCAAAGTAAAGCAAAGTAAGTCAATCAGAGAAAGACAGCTGTCATATGATCTCCCTGACATGAGGAAGTGGAGATGCAACATGGGGGGTTAAGGGGGTAGGAGAAGAATAAATGAAACAAGATGGGATTGGGAGGGAGACAAACCCTAAGTGACTCGTAGTCTCACAAAACAAATTGAGGGTTGCTGGGGGGAGGGGGGATGGGAGAGGGGGGGTGGGGTTATGGACATTGGGGAGGTTATGTGCTGGGGTGAGTGCTGTGAAGTGTGTAAACCTGGCAATTCACAGACCTGTACTCCTGGGGATAAAAATATATTATATGTTTATAAAAAATAAAAATAAAAAATAAATTAAAAAAAAAAAGAAGTGTATCTCTCAAAACACCTACATTACAAAGAAAGAAAAAACATGTTTTAGGATTAAAAATGAGATCGATCTATAACTGTGATGTTTGGTGCCAGTGTGGAGAGAAACAAGGTGAGCCACACCCACCCCTGTTGGGTGTTAAAACTTCACATTCAATTTTAGACAATGCTCCTTCCAGCACTTCACAAGCTGCCTGATTCTGATACTCCTTCAATAAGCAAGAATCAAGGTCTTTTTCAAGATAGAGTGACATATTTATTATAGTATATGTGCATTTTTTTAACCATCTAACATATGTAAAACTGTGCCATTTTTATCAAGTTTCTGTCTTTTTAAAAATTTGTCACTGAGGAAATTTTTGAGTATTGTTTCTCCATATTTCCATAATCACTCTGATTTTTATTTTCTGATTTTATATAGTGAGGCAATTTTTAAAAATGCATATATCATGTTATGGCAGAACTGATTATATATTCACTCAAGGGTAAGATGGCCTAGCTGTTCTGTGTTTTCTTCTTTCTATTTCTCCTCCTCCTTTACCTTCTTCTTCAGCTACCAAATTAATATGCTTGTTTAAAAAAATTTTTTTATAATGAAGAATTGTGTAAAGTTAAAAAAGAAAGATTAAAAAGAACACCACCACCACAAGCCCTGTATCCCTTAGACTTCTTTACATATTTGAATTATTACTGCAAAGCTAGATTAAGTTATAAAAATCAAAGTGCATAAATTTTTAATCCCAGTTTAAGTCCACTGTTTACAGACAATATAAGTTGGAGTATCATAAGTGGCTAAAGAAACAGGGTAGCATATCCATTTACTTCGTTTTGCTGCTGACCATATAAACAATTAATCCAGATTCATAGATAATTGATTCAACTAATGTCACATCCAGATAAACTGAGAGGATATCTGTAGTGTTATTTAAACCAGTGTTTCTGAAAGTGTACTCCTGGAACAGCAGTATCAACATTACCTGAGAATTTGATAGAAATGCTAATTCTCTGGCCACATCTCAGATTGGCTGATTGAAAATCTCTGAGAGTGGGGCCCAGCAATCTGTGTTTTCCCACAAGCTTTCCATGTGATTCTGATGCATGTTTATGCTCATATGTGACAAGCAGTGGATTAAACTATCTCAAAGTTAATTTAAACAGGAAGTCTGAGACCAGATTTGCAGATTCAAAATCTAGGTTTTGATACTTTCTAGTCACCATATAAACTTGTTCAAGCTCTTTTAAAGGCTGAATGTCCCTTTCCTTAACTATTTGAGGATCACATAAAATAATTGGTACCAGAAGAACTTAGAATAAGACTAGCGTTTATACTAGGATTTAGGATTAGTTTAATGTTATATTAATAATGTTATACTCAATAATGTAGCATAACCTTTTATTTTCATTCTAAGAATCTTCTCTTATGATCATTTAATCAGCTAAAGAATGCTCACTTTATAAGATTACGATTATAGTAGTAATAGCATTTTAGTTTAATATGATCTTGAATAATAGAGTGTAAGGACTGAGAATGTGACAGGCATGTAAAGAAACTTACCATATGTCACAAATAGTGTTCTTTGGGAAGGAGCCTGAAGTGTACTCAACATCGTGGAAAGGAGAGACAGGAAGCAACGTTTGACAGTATGAGTATTTGAGTTCTGAACAAGGCCTAATGATAACCTCAACCCAGCACATGCAGAAGCTGAAACAACCTGTTGGAATTTTCCTTCATTGAGCTGAAAAGGCCTAGCATTTCTATATCCTCCTCCATCAGGTATTTGATGGGGGTCACCCTCTGAAGGGCTTGACTTCAGATGAGAAAGTTCTCTGACCCTGAAGCCATCCCTGAAGGAGCTCCCAGCTCAGGCTTATCTGCAATGGCATCTCTTGCAGTTGAAGACAAGTCTCCTTAAAGGGTATGATTTGAGCAGCAAGTACTTTTAAGAAGGGGAACCTGGAGAGGGTGTCACTGCAGCTTCCTTTTTTAATATACTAATGCCTCAGCAGATGGGAAAAGGGTGCAGACAAGGGTTGATCACCGGCTACACATAGAATGAATGTAAGTAAAATTTATATTTTCCAATGGGGAGGGAGAAAGGATGTCAAGTGAAAAATAACAAAAAGCATTTATTTTTAATGAAGTCATACATGTGTCAAGATAAGCAGAGTTTGTATAATATAAAGCAAAAAGAGACTATTATTATTTCTGTAGAAGAGATGGGAACCTAGATCTCAGAGAGTACATGACGTTATGCTTGTTTCTGTTGTACTCTGGAATAGATTTTACCTGGTGGAAGCTATCTGTATGGTGATGTGGTATTGGAGCTGTACCTCTTAACATATGTGGAATCCCCCCAAATTAAATATTGTAGTCAAATTAATTCAGATTAAATTCAAATTAAATATTGTCGTGAAGGTGTGTACTATTTCTTTTTAGTCTAATGAAAATGGAGTATTCCTCAGATGTGACATTTAGATTATTTTAAAGAGAGGGAAATCAGGCTAACATTAAACTACATATTAAACAGTATGAAATAGAGGAAAAGACAAAATTCTTCATAAAATATAGTTCTTTAATAAAAAATTTTAATGCGTGTGGCTGGGTAAGTTTAGTTTATATTATAAAATATGAAGTTAGGGAAAATTATATTTCTGTATTCTAGGTACTTAGCTGTCAACTGTCTCATAGTTTGTAGTCTTCATCAACACTTTGAACCAGAGCCTAATGGTCAGAGGACTACACACTACATTTCTACTCCCAATTAATTCTGAGAGAACAATTCTCTGACCATTATGATCTGACCCAAGTAGAATCTCGACATGAATTTCTGAATAATTCCACTGTATGTTAAGCTTGGTGCTTTTGATTAGATGTTGCTGTGAAAAGGTTATCTTATCAAACTAATAAATGAACTGCTGAACAAACTGACAGACTGTGGCTGGAAATGGCTTTTGCCCCCTGGCTCAATTACAAACCAGCCAATAGGAAAGCAGAAAGGAAAGCTAAAGGTGATTAATTGATTGCAGTGTCACAGTGAGCAAGTTAACTCTCACTGCCCTAAATGTAAGTTGACACTAGAAATGAGAATAGGGGAGAAACAAAACAGTCAGGATGAAAGCTATCAGACTACAACAGAGAACAAGTGAGAAACAAGTGGGGGCTCAATTAAAGAGAATGAGGACATGCTTCCAAAGGAATACATTTTCAGCCCTATTTGATTTGATAACAATCCTTGCCTTTGCCCTTCCTCTCCTTTTTATTTTCATCTTATAGAAATTCTAACATACTAAGAGATAGATTTCCCAGAGAAAATTTCTTGAAAAATAAATGCAGAAAGGTTTGAGTTCTCTTGATAAATTTGTATGGGTCTGAAAAAAAAATCCCATGGATGAAATAACTGTCAGGATCTGAAGAGATAGATCTCTCCTCACTACTCCAAAAAGGAAGAAGAATCTGGAAGCAGCAGCTCAGTGTTTTGTCCTACAAAGTGTGTCCTTCTTCAGACATTCCTGTTTCTCTACTTAAAATGAAATCTGCTTTCTAAACAGTAGCCAGATCAATATGAACTGCCTACTGAGTAATCTGATGTCACTGTAAGGAGACATTTGGAATGAAAACCAAAAGAAAAAAAAAAAGGAGGAGAAATGAGAAGAAGGAAAGAAAAGGGATCAAAGCAAGGTTAGAATTCTGTGAAAAGCAGAACAGAGAGGGGATGTGTTAAAAGCCGTTTATAATAGGAAGATTTTTTTACAACCTGAACAGAATGGTGAGGAAGCTGCCAAAGAAACTGCAAAAGACGGTGACAATGACAAAAACGTAAAAGAGAAAGATTTAAAGCCTCTTCAAATACAAAGACAAGGAGGACAACCTGAGAACGAAAATTCAAGCTCGTGTTATATAAATTACATGGAACAGAGGTTGCTGCATTCTTTCTTCTATCCATATATCAGTACAAGTTTTGACAATGAGAAGCAGAACAAAAAAAGGGGAATAAACTTTCCACATTGTGATTAATATATACAGATCTAAGTTCTCCAGACCGTGAGGCTCTCTATGAACATTTATCAGGCACCGGGTTTGTTAGGAAATGAAAGGGCATCAAACCACTTCTTTAATCCAGAGCCAGTGAAAAATTAGGGAGACTCCTGGGGAAGGAAGAGAAAGAAAGAAAGAAATCTGGTTGGATGTACTTTACTTCTCTTAAAGGTTCAGTGGAAAAATGACCATGTTCATCATTAATACTGTAGTTATTTTAAATCCTTTTTTGTATCCAAAGCTGGTTATCTGTTTTAAAACACATGTAATTTAAACTATATTATTTCATATTAATCACAGCTGTATAAAAAAATACTAGGGAAAGATAAGATGCTGACTATAAAGTGTTACTTACTTAGTGGTAGATTATCACTGATTGTGTATAGTCTAACAATTAGAGCTTTTTATCCTTTCTATCTTCCATTCTGTTAGTACATAATCATGATTTTGGTCAAAAGGCATTTTCAGGGAAATCTGTCATTTTGCTGCAGTGTGGTTATTAGTTTAGTGAAGTGTAACTTTTATAATAATACACAAATGACTAAAATTATTCTGAAGGTTGAGGAATAGGAATAAATGCTTCTACCACAAGTTATGATATTAATATATTGACTACATTATGATTTATAATGAATATTTTCCTATTATTTATATGCAATCTGAACTTAACTGTTGCAGAAATAGAAGTGTTTTGAGTTAAGCAAAGAAAGTGAACATTGTATTTTAATTCTGTTTCAAGAAATAAGGATAATGACTTCTATAGCATTCATTTCAGTATTGTCTTTTAATAGTAACCATTTTTCAAGACAAAAAAAGAGTCCACTGCATATTCAGTGCTGAGCAGACCTTTATGTATAGGTAATTAGTGACTTTTTTCATAGCATGGTTTTTTTAACCAAAGAAAAATTAATTAAATACCATATGTAATGATGCATTTATAAATACTATGACAAGAATCAGAATACTATGATAATAATCAGATTAATTCAAGATTACTGTTTAGGGTCCATTCATAATATAGCTTTTCATTTAAATCTGGGTCATGACTTTTCCACTTTTATATACACCCTGTATATATGTGTGTGTGTATACATATATATGTATATGTATATGTGTATATATATGTGTATACATGTATATATATATGTGTGTATATAACACACACACACACACACATATATACACACATATACATACATACATACAGCAGAAGGAAACCCTATGAATTGTGACAACATGAATGAACCTGGAGGGCATTAAGCTAGACAGGGAAAGACAAATAGTGTCTTATCTAACTTATGTGTGCAATCTAAAAAAAGTTGAACTCAAAGAAACAGTGAGTAGAATGGTGGTTGCCAGGGTCTGGGAAGTTGGGGAAGGTAGGGAGGCAATTAGTCAAAGGGTGCAAATTTTTGGTCATAGAGGAGTTAAATTCTGAGGATCTAATATACAGCATGGTTAAAAATACTGTATTATATACTTGAAATTCACTCAAAGAGTAGATCTTAAGTGTTTCCCCCCTCCACACACACACAAAGTGGCAACTATGTAAAGTGATGAATGTGTTAGTTAACTTGATTGGCATAATCATTTCATGGTGTATGCATATATCAAATCATTACATTGTACAATTTAAATATATAAAATTTTGTCAGTTATACCATAATTAAGGTGGACAGAATTTTAAATAGTATCATTTGATAGCACAACAACAAGAAAATGAATTTAAAAATACAGTATAGGCTCAAAGAAATGAGGAAATTTGCTATGATCATGCAGGTACAATTATAAAATTAGAATTTTTATCATATTTTTACCTCTTCAGTTCATCCAATTTCTTATTTTACAACATGATTAATAAATGTATTTTATATATTTATTATATATTTGAATATATTTGAATATATATTGACTTATAACTTGAATCTAGATGTGCTATTACATGTAGCATGATAGGAACAATTTCACTAATTATATTAAATAAAGTAAGATATTTTCATCAGTGTAAGTCTCCATATTCTCAATGTTTGTTTGATAAGTCACCAAATATATGTTAACTCATTTCACTTGTTTGTTTGATATAAACCAGTAATATCAAAATAAAAACAAAAATGGAAAGAAGCAGACCATTCTTTAATGTTAGAAAAAGGTCTGATCAGATTTTCAACTAAATAGTCTGGTTGAGGTGCAGTTAACTCTTACTCTTATTATACTTCAGAATAAAAAGAGAACATATTTACCTAATAATAACAAAATGCCTGTGCAGCCCCACAATTAGATTTTATTCAGCAACCTTTATGTGCCAAGTAATTTCATAGACACTGGGATAGACCCAACAATAATTATAAGTTTAACTAGGTCAATTCAACTTCAATAAAATGTGTTAGTTCTCATAGAGTAAACATCAGATAGTCCAGGACATATAATTGTGTATACTAAGCTCAGTTATGTATGATTAGAAAAACTTTTCCAGGAGAAGTAACATTTGGGATATTGGAAAATGAATAGGAGAGGGTTAGAGTAACTCTATGAACAGGAGAAACTCTGGTTCAAAAATCAGCAACATAGGAAAGTGTGATTCATTCTAGGAAGTAAAAATGCCTTCCCACCAGACATTAAGTTCCCCTTTAGAATACAAGCTCCATGGGCAGAGATTTTTTTTTCTTGTATTGCCATACACCAGTTATTTAGTTAATAGTTGATAATTTGCTGACTAAAACTTGAAGTCAAGTGTCACTGTAAGACAGAAATGCTATTAAGAAATAAGAAGATATATCTTTGTATCTGAGTATCTTTGCACTTATCCAAATTTGACTCACTTCCCTTTTAGTACATATAGAAGAGTAAATATATTACTAGAATTATGTTCCCCTTCTCCACGTACATCTAGGTCTATAGAAAATACTAACTTTTTTTGCGGTTGAAAAAATTGTTTTATAAAATGAAGTGAAGCTATTGAGAGAGTTTTCCTCTCTTAAGTTTTGTAGAGATTTATTTTTCTTTTCAGCCTAATATATTGTCACTTTAAGACTGACATGATTGTCAGCTTCTGTTAACACTACCAGAAACAAGGTGATATCATGTTGGCTGTGTATTTTCTCCAGGCAGTATCTCATGTCAGTCATTGGGCTTTCCATTTGCTCTTTCCTGTCTTGTATTTTGTATCTGAGATTATCCATTTCATTCCTGAATTATCCTTTGTTGCCTTAATTTCAAATTAATGCATAGCTTTATTCCTTTTCCCTATTTTAAGTGTTTAATATTATCGAGATAGCCAACCTGAGGAATGCAATTGTGGAAAAACATTGGTTAACATACATACTAAACTTGTTACATTTATATTTAAGTATGTTATGTAAAACATGTTGCTACAGAGATAAAAATATTAACAATATTTATTGGTAGTAGAGGGACAGTTACAAAGCATTTGTAGGGAACCTAGCAGTATCATCTGTCACCATCAAAGTCACCTGTCCATCCAACAAAATGTAAATCTCTAAAGCAATTTCTACCTGATAAAGCTTCCTCTTGAGTGTAAAGTGAAAGTGCCAGTGTTTAATTTAGCTTCTAATTCCAGAGGCAGAGTTATAGGAGGCAGAGAATGGTAAAGTGAGTGAATCCATTTTTCATTGTGTCATTGCTTTGATTTGAGATTGACCAGAACATTGAGGATGATAAAAGTGTGGCCTTAAATTATGTTATGGGTCAGGGTGTGAGATTTAACTTATTTATGGAAACTTAAATATGAATATACATAAATTAAATGTTTAGCATGTGAATATATAAATATATATATAAAATATATACATATGTACATATTTTGCCTCATAGAAATGCTGATGGTTCTTACTCCTTCAATTTGCTTTTATTGCCAATATGCCAATATAAAGCCTCACTTGGAGTTAATTACATACTTTCATTTACTTTGCTAAATTCTCGAAGTCTTAGAAGAATGAGGCCTATATCTGAATATGCATTACTGAGTTCACAATCTACAGGCCATAATTGGATCAAGGCTTAAGGACATCCCTAGTGATATGATAGAAATGCTTGGTCAAAGTCAATTAGCTCTAATTATGAAAAACTTTACTACGTTTTTGTTGTTGTTATTGTGTTTTCCTTAAACAAAATGGATGAATTCCTTAGAAAAAAAAGTATCATTATATGGCTGGACATTTCAGATTATGTCTCTTTGATCAGTGGATTCCAGGGCCTTTTTTTTTAAATTTTGGTCAGCTGAAGCTCATGAAAACAAAGGCAATAAATTATGAAGAATTAATTAATTTTTTGAAGTCTGATGTATTTCAAGAAAAACTAATTACAAAGCTTTAAGTGGACTCCTAGATGGAGATCACATTGCTTGCTTCTTAATTTTATTCACATTTGAATCTGATATTAAATGCATAGATAACAATGTTATATTCTGTGAGAAATATTATCCCTACCATAGGAACCTGGGAAGTTATACTTACCCACAGTCCTTTTGTTGCTTTATTGAAATGTTCCTTAAATAAGCTCACTCCAATCAACAACAGAAGAAACAACAGGTGTTAATGAGGATGTGGAGAGAAAGAAGACCTGTTGCAATGTTGGTGGGAATGCAAACTGGTACAGCCATTGTGGGAAACAGTATGGAGGTGCCTCAAAAAGTTAAAAATAGATCTATTTTTATAGATATACCCTATGATCCATCAATCATATTACTGGGTATTTACCCAAAGAATACAAAAACACTAATTGAAAGGGATACATGCTCCCCTGTGTTTACAGCAGCATTATTTACAAAAGCCAAGATATGGAAGCAGCTCAAATGTCCACCAATTGGTGAATGGATAAAGAAGAAGTGACTTTATGCACATATATATATATATGATATTCATATATATATGAATATTATTCTGACATAAAAAGAATTAAATCTTGCCATTTGCAAGGACATGGATAGAGCTCAAGACTATAATACCAAGCCAAATAAGTCAGTCAGAGAAAGACAAATACCATATTATTTCACTCATATGTGCAATTTAAGAAACAAATTAAATAAGCAAAGTGGAAAAAAAGAGGGAGTGGGGGACAAACCATAAAACAGACTCTTAACTATAGAGAACAAACTGATGGTGACCAGAGGGGAGGTGGGGTGGGGTAATGGGTGAAATAGGTGATGGGGATTAAGGAGTGCACATGTTTTATGAGCACCAGGTGATGTCTGGAATTGCTGAATCACTATATTGTACACCTAAAACTAATATTAAGACTGTGATTAACTCTCAGGAATTAAAATAAAAACTAAAAAAAAAGTAGTTTGCGAGTCTATGGGATTGATTTATTTGTGAAACAGAGGTATAAATCATATATTATCATAATGTAAAAAGTTAAAAATAACCACAAAAATTTATTTTCTAAGTTATTGATTAAAATGTTAAAACTAAGACATGTGACTGGCTAAGATAGTAATTTTGCAGTATGTATCACTCAAAAAAATATAGATATTGGTTTGAACAAAGTACATTGATTAGTTCATTTAATAAAGTATCCAGCTTCAAAATATTGAACCAGTCATCCTACAGTTTTTAAAAATATTTATTTATTTTTATTTATTAGAGATAGAGAGGGAATGAGTGAGAGAGAAAGCACAAGCTGGATGCAGGGGAGAGGCAGAGGAGAAGCAGACTCCCTGCTGAGCAGGAAACCTGATGTGGGGCTCAATCCCAGGACCCTGGGATCATGACTTCAGCTGAAGGCAGATGCTTAACCAACTGAGCCATGCAGGGACTCCTCATTCTACAGTGTTATTTATTACCCTGATTTTGTTTCTCTATTTTCATTCTGCCTTGTATAGTATCAGCTTCATCTTATGACCTTCTTGCATAAAGAACTAATAATGACATCTAGAGACCATCATATTCTTTCTCATCTATAGGAGACAGGTGTAGCTTTCCAACAGCTCTTTCTTTCTTTCCTTTTTTTTTTTTTTAAGATTTTATTTATTTATTTGACAGACAGAGATCACAAGTAGGCGGAGAGGCAGGCAGAGAGAGAGGGGGAAGCAGGCTCCCTAGTGAGCAGAAAGCCCAATGCAGGGCTTAATCCCAGGACTCTGGGATCATGACCTGAGCAGAAGGCAGAGGCTTTAACCCACTGAGCCATCCATGCACCCCACCAACAGCTCTTTATTAAGATAAAATTCCCAGTAGGTATAACAAAGAGTCCCTTATAATTTCATTGGCCTTAATTGAATTACATTTCTCTTCTTTAGTTAAACACTGAATACACAGAACTCTCCTGAAACTGAGGGTAGATCAACTCCCCTGAGATCTATGGATGACACCAGGAAAGAAGTTCTATTAAGGAGGGGACTGAATGTTGGGTAGGCAACTAGCAATGTACACTATTGTTTGATATGACTTAGACCGTATTATACACAGCATCTTTTACTGCATCACTTGAAGTACTTCATCTCAGATACATAAGATTATTTCTGTTTTGACTACAACTATTTTAAGCAGGTAGAAAATGAAAATACCTGCTGATATAGAAAGCTGAAACATAACATATTTACATTAGTAAATACCATATTTACTAATAGACTGTTTTGGGACAGTTGTGAGGAAAATTGCTCAGTAAATGTTCTCTTGCTGTTAAAAATAATACACAAGTATGAGCCATTTAATTTTAGATTTTAAATAAGTAGATACTTTTTATTTAGATGCAATATTATATGTTTTAGAAACAAAAATATTTTTAAGAGAAAAATCTTATTTAAGAGCTTTGAATAGAGATTACTTATTTCAACTGAATGTAGCCAAAATAATTATATTGCACATATATGCAAAATAAATGTTTAAGAACAGCTAAATGAATATCATTTATACTTACAAATTGGACTTTATATTTTTAGAACGAGGATGGTGGATATTTTTTCTGGATTCCCAAGCATCTACATAGTCTTTTTTTAAAAAATATATCTGTATTACTATTTGAGAGGCTAAATATGCACAGTTGGCATAGTAAAAACATACCTATTGACCCAACATTCCTGGGTATCTAGACCTAATTGCTTCCAACTGCAAGTACCTGTGTCTTGGATTAAAGAGTTCCTCTGACTTCCTGACCTCCGCTCTGCCTTCCCACCAATCAAGAAGGAAGTGCTATTGAGTTACGGTTCTTCTGAGGTAGCTATCAACCAGCGATTAATAGGTCTTCTCAACTACTATTTGGGTTACACAGTCTTTCAGAATTTCCCAATAAGATCGAACACCAATTGCCTACATGGAACACTTTTTGAAACTTCACCCTTTTAAGACTCATTTCTTTATCCTGTTAGCTGAGATTAGCAACTAAATGCCAACTTGTGTTCACATTGTTGTCTCAAAGTCCACTTTTGGGATAACCCAACCAAAGATATTTACTCTTATTTTTCTTTGAATAATATATCCCTTTGCATTCTTTTTTCTATAATTTGGGTCATTGTAACTTGACTCTCAAGTCCAGGAGGAGGACTTCACTCACTTAAGACAGTAGGAGTAGCACAGTTTCCTGTCCGCAGTGAATAAGAATGGCCAAGTAACATGATGTTGGATAATAGGAAAAATTAAGTACAAACTTTAGTATAGAAATACCATACATGACTATCACTGTTTTCTTCTTTACTATGGTACAAAATGGAGCTTTTTGCAGCTGCCAAAACACTTTTATAACTACTGAGGAATAGCCTGTAGACACTGGGGAAATGCAAAGAAACATATGTAGCATCTGATTATAAGGCTGAAATAGTAGCTAATAGAGTGGATAGATGACATTTTGATGACATTGATCTATTGGGTCAAGCTTCTCTTGATAATTTCATCTTCTGATAATTAACATTAAAATTTTAAGTTCTTTGGCCAATAATTGTTTTTCAAAATTTTGATTTAGATTTTCTGTTTCTTGCAACTAAAACAGTTGAGTCCAATACAGTTTATGAGAATTCCAAAGAGAATAACATAAGTACATATAAATACTTAGAACTGTAATATTGCCAATACAATAAGCCAATACATTTATTTGCTTTCCTGGTATAATGTGGTGCTTAAATGGTATAATTTGGTGCTTAAAACTGGACATAAGAGCCAAATGTTACGTCTGTGTTTCAAATTACCCTGTGATTTTGTTCATAAACCATTATTTGCTTCCTTACACATAATTCTGCACTTAATGTAGAAAGAAACTTACATAGAAAATTTAGTTATATGCCAAACATTGAAAAAATCTTATTAAGTCCCTGAGAAAACTCTATAATGTTTTAATTTGGACATCTGCAGTATGTAGATGAGAAAAATGAGATATAGAGAGTTTAAACAAAAGTTGTTTAAATTTTATAATAGGGAGAGCCAGAATAAAGTTATAGGAGTTATGATTCCAGATTTAGAATTTTTTCTACTACACTAAATGATCTAGTTTTTTAAAAAATAGTTCAGTGAGTTTTTAACAGATATAGTTGACATATAACATTGTATAAATTTGAAATATACAACATGTTGATTTGGTACATTTATATATTGCAATATGATTGCTACTGCAGTACTAGCTAACACCTCTCCCATGTCATATAATTATCACTACTTTTTTGTGGTAAGAACAATTAAGATCTAGTCTCTTAGCAACTTTGAAGTTTATAATACAGTATGCTATTATCACTATGCTATGTACTACAACTTAATTATCCGGAAATTATTTATCTCTCAGTTACATGTTTGTACCCTTAAGCAATATTTATCCAATTCTCCCATCCTTCAGCCTCTGGTACCATTATTTCACTCTGTTTTTATGAGTTGACCCTTTCTGGATTCTGCATATAAGTGATATCATACAGTGTCTTTCTCTGATTTATCTCACTTAACCTAACACATTTCAGGTCCATTTATGTTGTAAATGAAAGGATTTTCTTCTTTCTCATGGCAAAATAATATTTGTGTGTGTGTGTGTGCGCACATGTGTGTTTATGCACACACCTATATCTCATTTTTTCTGTATTCATTCATCCGTTGACAGACTCTTGGGTTGTTTCCATATGTTGACTTGTGAATAATGCTGTAACTAACATAGGGCTGTAGACATCTTTTCAATATCCTGTTTTCATTTCCTTTGGATATGTACTCAGCAGTGGGATTGCTGGATCATATGGTAGCTCTATTTTTAATTTTTTTGAGGAATACCATAGTGTTTTCTGTAGGGATGACCCAGTGTATATTCCAACAAAATTACACCACGGTTCTCTTTTCTCCACATCCTGACCAAAACTTGCTATCTCTTATCTTCTTGATGATAGCCATTCCAACAGGTATAAGGTGATATCTCATGTGGTCTTCATTTGCATTCTCTGATGATTAGTGATGTTGAACACCTTTTCATGTACCTGATGGCCATTTGTGTGTATTCTTAGAAAAATGTCAGTTCAGTTCCTATGCCCATTTTTAATAGAATATTTGTTTCTGAACTGAATTGTATGAATACTTAATATATTTGTCATTGAATTGTATGAATGTTTTATGTATTTTTGATATTAACCCCTTAATGATGGATGGTTAGCAAATGTTTTCACCCATTCTACAGGTTGCCTTTCCATTTTGATGGTTTCTTTTGCTGTACAGAAGCTTTATATTTTGATGCCATTCCACTTGTTGATTGTTGCTTTTATTGCTTGTGCCAAAAGTCATTGCCAAGACCATTATCATGGAGTGTCTTCCCTATGTGTTATTCTAGGAGTTTATAGTATCAGGTCTTATATTTTGAGTTAATGTTTGTGAGTGATGTAATAGAGGTGTCTAATTTTATTTTGTGCATGTGACTATCCAGTTTTCTCAACATCATTTGCTGAAAGACTAACCTTACCCTATTGAGTATTCTTGGCTTCTTTGTCAAATATGAATTAATTTTAAATTCTGAGGTTTATTTCTGAGCTCTCTATTCTGTCTTATTGGTCTCCATGGCTCTTTTTATGCTAGAACCATACTGTTTTAACTCCTATATCTTTAGGAAGTATGATGCCATCAGTTTTGTACTTCTTTCTCATGACTGCTTTGGCTATTTATGGTCTTTTGCAGTTCCATTCAAATTTTAGAATTTTTTTCTATTTCTATAAAAAAATTCTGTTGGCATTTTGATAGGGATTGTGTTGAATTTATAGATAGTTTGGGTAATATGGGCATTTTAACAATATTAATTTTCATCTGTGAACATGGCCTATTTCCCACTTGTGTCTTCTTCAGCTTTTTTCATCAAAGTCTTATAGTTTTCATTACGTGGTTCTTTCACTTCTTTGGTTAAATTTTTAACTAAAGATTTTATTCTTTTGATATGATTATAAGTGGAATAGTTTATTTCTTCCTCAGATGTTTAATTATCTGTGTATGGAAATGCAAATGAATTCTGTAAATTGATTTTATATCCTAAAACTATAGGAATTTGTTGATTAGTTCCAACAGATTTTTGGTTGTGTCCTTAGGATTTTCTATATATAAATTTATATTGTCTGCAAATAGTGACAATTTTACTTAATTCTGTATGATTTGTATGCTATTTATTTATTTATTTATTGTCTTGCCTAATTGCTTTAGTAGTACTTCCAGTATTATTTTGAATAGGAATGGTGAGAGTGGGCACCTTTGTCTTGTTCTTGATCTTGGAGTAAGCTTTCAGTCTTTTACCATTGAGTATAATATTAGCTATGGGTTTGTCTTATATGGCCTTTATTATTTTGAGGTACATTCCTTCTATACTCAATTTGTTGAGGGCTTTTATCATGAAAAGATGTTGTATTTTGCAAAATGCTTTTTTCTGCATCAATTGAAATGATCGTATGATTTTTATCTTTCTTTCTATTAATAAGATCTTTCACATTTTTTGATTCATATATGTTGAGTCATCTTTGCATTCCAGGGATAAGGTCAGCTTGGTCATGGTGAATAATCCTTTTAATGTATTGTTGAATTCAATTTGTTAATATTTCTACATCTATTTTTTTTTTCAAGGATATTGGTTATAGCTGTTTTTTTCTTGTGTTGTCCTTATCTGGCTTTGGTATCAAGGTAATCTTAGCCTCATAAAATAAGTTTATTCTGATTCAGTTTTGGTATAATGATCAAACCACTGAAGTCCCCTACTGTTATTTTGTCTATTTCTCCTTTGAGATCTCTTAGTATTTGCTTAACATATTTATGTGATCCTATGTTGGGTGTGTATAAATATGATTATTATATACTCTTGATGAATTGATCTATTTATCATTATATGATGACCTTCTTTGTCTTTTGCTACAATTTTGGTTTAAAATCTCTTTTGTCTGATATAACTATAGCTACCCCTGCTTTATTTTGGTCTCCACTTACATGGAATATATTTTTTCATCCCTTAACCTTCCACCCTATCTCTTTCCTTCAATTTGAAATGAGTCTCAGGGGAACTAAGATGGTGGTGGATTAAGAGGACCCTAGGCTCATCTCATCCCTCAAACCCAACTAGATAACTATCAACTCATTCTAAATACCCTAGAAATCAACCCAAAGACTAATAGAACAAAGTCCACAATTAAAGAAAGAGAATAAGGCACATTGAAGAAAGTAGTAAGTGTGGAGACCAGGTTTAGGGGCAGAAACTGATGGCAGGTGTTGTCAGGGGAAGGGAGCTGTGGGTGCAGAGAAAGGTGAGATAGAGAGGAACACATAGGGGAATGCATAAGGGAAATATTTCCCTACAGCCTTTGGCTGAGAAAATGAGAGGAGTTGATTTTTGTGCGTTCTTGCAACCAATGGGGCTTAGGGACTTAAGTTTTAAAGGTCAGTGAGCTCAGCTGATAGAATCTTGAGGGCACTGCCCTATTCCTGGAGAGAAGGTAGGCAAACAACTCCGGGGACAGGCAGTGTGGAAATAGCTATCTGAAAAACACCTGGTTCACACAGAGGGGCAATTATTTGCTTTTCTTAGAGTGCTTCACTAAAGGCAGCATTTGCTTGAAATACCTCTCCCAGTGCCAGTCAAAGAAGCTGGCTGATGCCATTTCCCTCCCTGACACCTCAGCATAAACACAGATCAACCTGTAGAAAGCAAGCAGTACTAACACTTGCTGTCTAATCTGCTTATACCAAGTCCCACAACCCTGTGTTCTAGTGGGACTGCCCTTTTCTGTCAAGCTTGCCTTAGTCCCAGCACAGTGGGTCCCTTCCTCAGAAGACCAGCCTAAACCCCTGCTCACACCATGACTCCCAACCAGAGAGTTTTGCAAAGTTTCAGTTCCAATGGAAATATTATCAGGTCTTATTTAACAAGCAGAACAGAGCACACCTAGTTAAAAGCACATTCTAGCCAAGGACCAAATTCTGCTTACCACAGGCAAGGAAATCCTCTGCAGAAGACTGGCCTAAAGGATAGAGCAGCCAAAACACACCAGCAGAGTGCATATAGCACACACCAGAGACACTGCCTGAAGTGCCAGGTCCTGGACACTACACCACCTCTTCTTCCTAAAGCCATTACTCTCAGGATTTGGAAACATAACAGGCTTTTCTTATACATGGAAGGCAGAGACTTAGACAAAATGTGAAACAAAGAATTCATCCAAATCAAATAACAAGATAAGATCATGGCCAGAGATCTAGGCAAAATAGATGTAAGTAACATCCTGGATGGATTTAAAGAAATTATCATAAGAATACTCACTAGGCTTGGGAGAAAAGAATACAAGACTTTAGGAAGACCCTTGCCACAGAAATACAAGATACTAAAAAGAATCAGTCATAAATGAAAAATGCAATAACTGAGATTGGAAACAGGCTTAATGCAATGAACACAAAGTTGGAAAAGCAAAGGAATGAATAGTAATAAAGAAGACAGAATTATGGAAAATAGTGATGCCAAATGAAAGAAGGAACTATGAAACACAAAAGTAGACTTAGGGAAATCAGTGACTCCATTAAACATGATAACATTCAGATTACAAGAGTCCCAGAAGAAGAAGAAGAAGAGAAAAGGGTGGTGAAAATGTATTTAAAAAAATGATAGCAGAAAACTTCCCTAATCTGGGGAATAGTTTATTCCCTAGACAGGAAACAGACATCCAGATCCAGAAACACAGAGAACTCCTATCAGAATCAACAAAAGCAGGCCAACATCAAGATATATTCTAATTAAATTTGTGAAACATGATGATAAAGAAAAAAGTCTTAAAAGCAGCAAGACAAAGAAGATCTTAACTTATAAGGGAAGACCCATAAGGCTAGCTGAAGATTTCTTCATGGAAACTTGGCAGGCCAGAAGAGAGTGGCATGATATATTCAGCGTGCTGAATGGGAGAAATCTGCAGCCAGAATACTCTATCCAGCAAGGCTAGCATTCAGAATAGGAAGAGAAAAAAAGAGATTCCCAAACAAAAACTAAAGGAGTTCATGACCACTAAACCAGTCCTGCAAGAAATATTAAAAGAGACTCTTTGAAAGGAAAAGAAAGACCAAAAGCAACAAAGACTAGAAAGGAACAGAGAAAATCAGAAACAACAGAAACGACGAGGACAAAACAAGTAATTAAATGGCATTAAATACATATCTATCAATAAATATTCTGAATGTAAACGGACAAAATGCTCCCCAATGAAAAGACATGAAATGTCAGAATGGATTAAAAAATAAGACCCATCTGTATGTTGCCTACAAGAGACTCTTTTTAGACCTAAAGACACCAACAGATTGAAAGTGAGGGGTTACAGAACCATTTATCATGTCAATGGATATCAAAAGAAAGATGAAATAACCATACTTATATCAGACAAACTAGATTTTAAACCGAAGACTGTAAGAAGAGATGAAGATGGGTATTATATCATAATAAAGGGAACAATTCAACAAGAAGGTCTAACAACTGTAAATATTTATGCCCCAACTTGGGAGTACCCTGATATATAAAACAATAAATAACATATATAAAGGAACTCATGGATATAACACAATGACAGTAGGGGATTTTAACCTCCCACTTATAACAATAGACAGATCATCTAAGCAGAAAATCAAGGAAACAATGGCTTTGAATGACACAGTGGACCAAATGGATTTAACAGATAATATTCAGAACATTTCATCCTGAAGCAGCAGAATACACATTCATTTTGAGTGCACATGGGACATTCTCCAGAATAAATCACATACTAGGTCACAAATCAGGCCTCAACAAGTACAAAAAGATTGAGATTATACCACGCATATTTTCTGACCACAAAGCTATGAAGCTTGAAATCAACTACAAGAAAAAACTTGAAAGACCACAAATAAATGGAGGTTAAACAATGTGCTACCAAGCCCTAAATGGGTCAACCAGGAAATCAAAGAAAAAAGAAAGAAAAAATACATGGAAATAAATGAAAATAAAAACATATCACAGTCCAAACCTCTGGGATGCAGCAAAAGCAGTCCTAAGAGGGAAGTGTGTATAGCAGTACAAGCCTACCTTAGGAAGCAAGAAAAATCTCAAATAAACAGCCTAACCTTACATAAAAAGGAGCTATAAAAAGAACAATAAACAAAGCTTAGGAAGCAAATGAAAATGATTAGAGCAGAAATAAATGATATAGAAACTAAAACCAAAACAAAACCAAACCAGCAGAACAAATCAATAAAACCAGGACCTGGTTTTTTGAAAAAATTAACAAAATAGATAAACCTCTACCCACCACGTTTATCAACAAGAACAGAGAAATGACCCAGATAAATAAAATCACAGATGAGAGAGGAGCACAAATAATAATCAATACCACAGAAATACAATCATGAGAGAATTTTAGGAAAAAAATATATACCAACAAATTGGACAACCTGGAGGAAACGGATAAATTCACAAGAGCATATAAACTACCAGAAACTAAACAGGAAGAAATAGAAATCTTGTATAGACTGATATTCAGCAAAGCAATTGAATCAGTAATCAAAAATTGTTCGACAAAAGTCCAGGGCCAGATGGCTTCATAGGCAAATTACACAAAACATTTAAAGAAGACTTAATACCTATTCTTCTCAAACTATTTCAAAACATAGATGGTATCTCATTGTGGTTTTGATTTTTATTTCCCTAATACTGAGTGATGGTGAGCATTTTATTTTTCATGTATCTGTTGGCCATTTATAAATGTGTGTTTTGGTATGAAGGATGAGGAAAAATAGAAAATTATCAAAGTGGACATTTTAAGGAAAACTCGGAAAAAGAAGATGTATCTGGGAGAAATTTATATAGTTAAGGAAACACAGCTTAGTTTTTAATGGGAAGGTAGGCACCAAGAATCTGGGATAGTCAAGAGTAAACGTATTATTGGAGAAATTGAGTAGATAGTGTTAACAGCAGAGGGAGTTAGTATATAAATGAAAAGCATCTTAAGAAGAATTTGACAAATTTTTTCTCTATATGGTGCACTTCAGGTATTTGGAGAACACATACAAAAAATATCTACATGCAGTTATGTATATTTGATCTTAAGTATGGCCAAGACTGGATGGCAGTCATTGACTGGCAGGGGGAAAATCATTTATGTTGCCTCCCACTGATAGATCTAGCATTTGTTTATCCTAGTGTTAACAAACATCAAATCTAAATATTACCTTAAATTTATTGAAAAGTTGATGTTCTTACACATTTTTTTTCTCAGTGGGAAATTTCTACTTCATAACCTACTTAGGTGAAGTTCTGGCCTCATTCATCCTCACTATGGAGGCTTTGAAGGATAAGAAAAAAGTAGTGGAAATGAATAAAAGTATAGGAAACATGATCATTTAGGAAACAATACAAGTAAACAAATTTGGTGATGGATATTTAGAAATGATTGGTAAATCAGAGAAAACACAGAGAAGAATGATTAATGCATGTCAAAAACAAAAGATGGTTGGCACAAGGATAGCACTTGAAACATATCAACTGCAGCAATCAGTGTAAGTAAATTAAAGATTGGAACATGTCCTTTCGGTTAATAACTGTGAGATCATTGTTAACGTTGGAGGAAGCTAATGGTGTTAACTAAGGTAAAAACAGAAAAAAACAAACAAAAACCCTGGCAGGAGCACAGGTTCAATTGCAGAGGTTACACAAGTCAAGGTGAGTTTTCCAATCTATACTTGATATAGATTTTCCTGTTGTCCAGTCATCTGACCATAGATTAGAACTAGTCAGAAGTGTTTTGCCACATCTGGATGCCTCTCAATCAGCAAATACCTCCAAAGCCACCAAAGTTAAAGTATGTTAGTGGGTATCCTGTTTCCTTTCTTTTGCAGTCCCACAGAAACTAGTTCTTATTGCCAAAACAGATATAAGGTATAATAAACAAACATAGTTGAGAAATCTCATAGGCCTTAGATTTTAGCTCATCACTATGTAGTTCTGGGGTAGAACCCTGTAAATTGGGCAGGGTTTAGGGATCCAACTCAGTACAAAGTCCAACTCAGTATGAAACCTCAGGAAAGAAACCTGAATTTTGGTAAGGTGACAGGATTTCAACTAGTCTGGCTATTAAACAGTTACATCTAGTCCCATGAATTAGACTGATCAAAGTTGTGGAAGAAAAAGGGTAGTTAGTGATGCAATGCAGAATTTGCAATCTATTAAAAACCATTTCTGGAAAATTGGACACCGGGTCTATTGTTTTATGTAGAAGCAGCTCCAACCTTTTTATTTTTCTTTCTTTCTTTCTTTCTTTTTTAAATTTTTTAATAATTTTTTTAAAAATTATTTTTATAAACATATAATATATTTTTATCCCCAGGAGTACAGGTCTGTGAATCGCCAGGTTTACACACTTCACAGGACTCACCATAGCACACACCCTCCCAGTGTCCATAACCCCACCCCCCCTACCCCCAACACCCCCCCCCCAGCAACACTCAGTTTGTTTTGTGAGATTAAGAGTCACTTATGGTTGGTCTCCCTCCCAATCCCATCTTGTTTCATTTACTCTTCTCCTACCCCCTTAACCATCCCCCATGTTACATCTCCACTTCCTCATATAAGGGAGATCATATGATAGTTATCTTTCTCTGATTGACTTATTTCACTTAGCATGATACCCTCTAGTTCCATCCACGTCGTCGCAAATGGCAAGATTTCATTTCTTTTGATGGCTGCATAGTATTCCATTGTGTATATATACCACATCTTCTTTATCCATTCATCTGTTGATGGACATCTAGGTTCTTTCCATAGTTTGGCTATTGTAGACATTGCTGCTATAAACATTCGGGTGCACGTGCCCCTTCAGATCACTACGTTTGTATCTTTAGGGTAAATACCCAGTAGTGCAATTGCTGGATCATAGGGTAGTTCCATTTTCAACATTTTGAGGAACCTCCATGCTGTTTTCCAGAGTGGTTGCACCAACTTGCATTCCCACCAACAGTGTAGGAGGGTTCCCCTTTCTCCGCATCCTTGCCAGCATCTGTCATTTCCGGACTTGTTAATTTTAGCCATTCTGACTGGTGTGAGGTGATATCTCATTGTGGTTTTGATTTGTATTTCCCTGATGCCGAGTGATATGGAGCACTTTTTCATGTGTCTGTTGGCCATCTGGATGTCTTCTTTGCAGAAATGTCTGTTCAAGTCTTCTGCCCATTTCTTGATTGGACTATTTGTTCTTTGCGTGTTGAGTTTGCTAAGTTCTTTAGAGATTTTGGACACTAGCCCTTTATCTGATATGTCGTTTGCAAATATCTTCTTCCATTCTGTCAGTTGTCTTTTGGTTTTGTTAGCTGTTTCCTTTGCTGTGCAAAAGCTTTTGATCTTGATAAAATCCCAATAGTTCCTTTTTGCCCTTGCTTCCCTTGCCTTTGGCGATGTCCCTAGGAAGATGTTGCTGCGGCTGAGGTCGAAGAGGTTGCTGCCTGTGTTCTCCTCAAGGATTTAGATGGATTCTTTTCTCACATTGAGGTCCTTCATCCATTTTGAGTCTATTTTCGTGTGTGGTGTAAGGAAATGGTCCAATTTCATTTTTCTGCATGTGGCTCTCCAATTTTCCCAACACCATTTATTGAAGAGGCTGTCTTTTTTCCATTGGACATTCTTTCCTGCTTTGTTGAAGATTATTTGACCATAGAGTTGAGGGTCTATTTCTGGGCTCTCTATTCTGTTCCATTGATCTGTGTGTCTGTTTTTGTGCCAGTACCATGCTGTCTTGATGATGACAGCTTTGTAATAGAGCTTGAAGTCCGGAATTGTGATGCCACCAACTTTGGCTTTCTTTTTCAATATTCCTTTGGCTATTCGAGGTCTTTTCTCGTTCCATATAAATTTTAGGATTATTTGTTCCATTTCTTTGAAAATAATGGATGGTATTTTGATAGGAATTGCATTAAATGTGTAGATTGCTTTAGGTAGCATAGACATTTTCACAATATTTATTCTTCCAATCCAGGAGCATGGAACATTTTTCCATTTCTTTGTGTCTTCCTCAATTTCCTTCATGAGTACTTTATACTTTTCTGTGTATAGATTCTTAGTCTCTTTGGTTAGGTTTATTCCTAGGTATCTTATGGTTTTGGGTGCAATTGTAAATGGGATAGACTCCTTAATTTCTCTTTCTTCTGTCTTGTTGTTGGTGTAGAGAAATGCAACTGATTTCTGTGCATTGATTTTATATCCTGACACTTTACTGAATTCCTGTACAAGTTCTCGCAGTTTTGAAGTGGAGTCTTTTGGATTTTCCACATATAGTGTCATATCATCTGCAACGAGTGATAGTTTGACTTCTTCTTTGCCGATTTGGATGCCTTTAATTACCTTTTGTTGTCTGATTGCTGAGGCTAGGACTCCTAGTACTATGTTGAATACCAGTGGTGATAATGGACATCCCTACCATGTTCCTGACCTTAGAGGAAAAGCTTTCAGTTTTTCTCCATTGAGAATGATATTTGTGGTGGGTTTTCATAGAAGGCTTCTTTAATATTGAGGTATGTGCCCTCTATCCCTACACTTTGAGGAGTTTTGATCAGGAAGGGATGCTGTACTTTGTCAAATGCTTTTTCAGCATCTACGGAGAGTATCATATGGTTTTTGTTCTTTCTTTTATTAATGTGTTGTATCACATTGATTGATTTGTGGATGTTGAAGCAACCTTGCAGCCCTGGAATAAATCCCATTTGGTCGTGGTGAATAATCCTTTTAATGTACTGTTGAATCCTATTGGCTAGTATTTTGGTGAGAATTTTTGCATCTGAGTTCATCAAGGATATTGGTCTGCAGTTCTCTTTTTTGATGGGATCCTTGTCTGGTTTTGGGATCAAGGTGATGCTGGCCTCATAAAATGAGTTTGGAAGTTTTCCTTCCATTTCTATTTTTTGGAACAGTTTCAGGAGAATAGGAATTAGTTCTTCTTTAAATGTTTGGTAGCATTCCCCCGGGGAGCCGTCTGGCCCTGGGCTTTTGTTTGTTTGGAGATTTTTGATGACTGTTTCAATGTCTTTACTGGTTATGGGTCTGTTCAGGCTTTCTATTTCTTCCTGGTTCAGTTGTGGTAGTTTATATGTCTCTAGGAATGCATCCATTTCTTCCAGATTGTCAAATTTGTTGGCGTAGAGTTGCTCATAATATGTTCTTATAATTGTCTGTATTTCTTTTGTGTTCGTTGTGATCTCTCCTCTTTCATTCATGATTTTATTTATTTGGGTCCTTTCTCTTTTCTTTTTGATAAGTCTGGCCAGGGGTTTATCAATCTTATTAATTCTTTCAAAGAACCAGCTCCTAGTTTCGTTGATTTGTTCTATTGTTTTTTTGGTTTCTATTTCATTGATTTCTGCTCTGATCTTTATGATTTCTCTTCTCCTGCTGGGTTTAGGGTTTCTTTCTTGTTCTTTCTCCAGCTCCTTTAGGTGTAGGGTTAGGTTGTGTACCTGAGACCTTTTTTGTTTCTTGAGAAAGGCTTGTACCGCTATATATTTTCCTCTCAGGACTGCCTTTGTTGTGTCCCACAGATTTTGAACTGTTGTATTTTCATTATCATTTGTTTCCATGAATTTTTTCAATTCTTCTTTAATTTCCTGGTTGACCCATTCATTCTTTAGAAGGATGCTGTTTAGTCTCCATGTATTTGGGTTCTTTCCAAATTTCCTCTTGTGATTGAGTTCTAGCTTCAGAGCATTGTGGTCTGAAAATATAAAGGGAATGATCCCATCTTTTGATACCGGTTGAGACCTGATTTAGGACTGAGAATGTGATCTATTCTGGAGAATGTTCCATGGGCACTAGAGAAGAATGTATATTCTGTTGCTTTGGGCTGAAATGTTCTGAATAGGTCTGTGATGTCCATCTGATCCAGTGTGTCACTTAAGGCCTTTATTTCCTTGTTGATCTTTTGCTTGGATGATCTGTCCATTTCAGTGAGGGGAGTGTTAAAGTCCCTACTATTATTGTATTATTGTTGATGTGTTTCTTTGATTTTGTTATTAATTGGTTTATATATTGGTTGCTCCCACGTTAGGGGCATAGATATTTAAAATTGTTAGATCTTCTTGTTGGACAGACCCTTTGAGTATGATATACTGTCCTTCCTCATCTCTTATTATAGTCTTTGGCTTAAAATCTAATTGATCTGATATAAGGATTGCCACTCCTGCTTTCTTCTCATGTCCATTAGCATGGTAAATTTTTTCCACCCCCTCACTTTAAATCTGGAGGTGTCTTCGGGTTTAAAATGAGTTTCTTGTAGACAACATATAGATGGGTTTTGCTTTTTTATCCATTCTGATATCCTGTGTCTTTTGATTGGGGTATTTAGCCCATTAACATTCAGGGTAACTATTGAGAGATAGGAATTTAGTGCCATTGTATTGCCTGTAAGGTGACTGTTATTGTATATTGTCTCTGTTCCTTTCTGATCTACTACTTTTAGGCTCTCTCTTTGCTTAGAGGACCCCTTTCAATATTTCCTGTAGAGCTGGTTTGGTGATTGCAAATTCTTTCAGTTTTTGTTTGTCCTGGAAGCTTTTAATCTCTCCTTCTATTTTCAATGATAGCCTAGTTGAATATAGTATTCTTGGCTGCATGTTTTACTCGTTTAGTGCTCTGAATATATCATACCAGCTCTTTCTGGCCTGCCAGGTCTCTATGGATGTTTGCTGCCAATCTAATATTTTTACCATTGTATGTTACAGACTTCTTTTCCTGGGCTGCTTTCAGGATTTTCTCTTTGTCACTAAGATTTGTAAATTTTACTATTAGGTGATGGGGTGTGGACCTATTCTTATTGATTTTGAGGGGGGTTCTCTGTACCTCCTGGTTTTTGATGCTTGTTCCCTTTTCCATATTGGGGAAATTCTCTCCAATATACCTTCTGCTCCCCTCTCTCTTTCTTCTTCTTCTGGAATCCCAATTATTCTAATGTTGTTTCGTCTTATGTTGTCAGTTATCTCTCGAATTCAGACCTCATGGTCCAGTAGCTGTTGTCCCTTTTTCGCTCAGCTTCTTTATTCTCTGTCATTTGGTCTTCTATTTGGCTAATTCTTTCTTCTGCCTCACTTATCCTAGCAGTCAGAGCCTCTATTTTTGATTGCACCTCATTAATAGCTTTTTTCATTCAACTTGGTTAGATTTTAGTTCTTTTATTTTTCCAGAAAGGGCTTTTATATCTCCCGAGAGGGTTTCTCTAATATCTTCCATGCCTTTTTTGAGCCCGGCTAGAACCTTGAGAATCGTCATTCTGAACTCTAGATCTGACATATCACCAACGTCTGTATTGATTAGGTCCCTAGCCTTCGGTACTGCCCCTTGTTCTTTTTTTTGTGGTGAATTTTTCTGCCTTGTCATTTTGTCCAGATAAGAGTATATGCAGGAGCAAGTAAAATACTAAAAGGGTGGCAAAGACCCCAGGAAAATATGCTTTAACCAAATCAGAAGAGATCCCAAATCGTGAGGGGAGAGAAAGGGGATAAAAAGAAGTTCAGAAAGGAAAAAAAAAAGAAACAATTAAAAAAAGAAAACGAATAAAGAAAAAATATAAAAAAGGGAAAAATATATATATATTAGATAAACTAGTTAAAAAACTTAAAAAAAAAGAAAAGGGTAAAAGTTAAAAAAAATTTAGCAGAAGAAGAGAGAAAAAAAAAATTGAAAAAGAAAAAAAAAATTAAATTAACTGCCAGACTAAAGAATCATGGGGAGAAAGCCATGAGTTCCCTGCTTTGCTTTCTCTTCCTCTGGAATTCTTCTGCTCTCCTTGGTATTCAAACTGCACTCCTTGGTAGGTGAACTTGGTTCTGGCTGGATTTCTTGTTGATCTTCTGGGGGAGGGGCCTGTTGTAGTGATTCTCAAGTGTCTTTACCCCAGGTGGAATTGCACCACCCTTACCAGGGGCCAGGCTGAGTAATCCTCTTGGGTTTGCTTTTGGGAGCTTTTGTTCCCTGAGCACTTTCCGTAGAGCTCCGGAGGACGGGAATGAAAATGGCGACCTCCTGGTCTCCAGTCTGGAGGAGCGGAGAGCTCGGGGCCCCACTCCTCAGTGTGACCTCAGAGAACAGCGCCCTTTACTCCCATCTCCCTGGCCTCAGGCCACGCTCCTAGCTCACCGAGCCTGCAACTGGTTCAAGGTAACCCCAAGCTGAGAGCTCACTCCTCAACTCTGTCTCTGTAGCCGGCTTCCCTGTTCTAATACCTGCAAGCTCTGCAACACTCAGACACCCCCGATCCTTCTGTAACCCTGTGGGACCTGAGGCCACGCTGACCCCGCATGGGCTTCACCCCGGTTTAGCCTCTCGAGCGATGTCCCTCAGTGGAACAGACTTTTAAAAGTCCTGATTTTGTGCTCCATTGCTCTGCTGCTTGCCGGGAGCCAGCCCCTCCCCCCACGGTCTATCTTCCTGTCACTTTGGATTCACTTCTCCGCCAGTCCTACCTTTCAGAAAATGGTTGATTTTCTGTTTCTAGAATTGCTGTTCTTCTTCTCTTTGATCTACTGTTGGATTTGTAGGTGTTTGCAATCTTTAGATAAGCTATCTAGCTGATCTCCTGCTACCTGAAGTAGTCTCAGCCTGCTACTTCTCTGCCATCTTGAGTCCTATTTATTTTTTAAAGATTTTATTTATTTACTTGACAGAGATCACAACTAGGTAGAGAGAGGAAGGGAAGCAGGCTCCCCGCTGAGCAGAGAGCCCAAGGCGGGGCTTGATCCCAGGACCCTGGGATCATGACCTGA
This sequence comes from Lontra canadensis, assembly GCF_010015895.1. Lineage (NCBI taxonomy): Eukaryota > Metazoa > Chordata > Mammalia > Carnivora > Mustelidae > Lontra > Lontra canadensis. The sequence goes on along the minus strand of NW_022631031.1, from coordinate 7,567,549 downwards.
GCCAAAGGCCGAGGCTTAACCCACTGAGCCACCCAGGCACCCCTCCAACCCTTTTATATAGGAGTTAATTATATAGGTATTCTGATTATCATTTATGTAATGTCTGGAATCTTATAGCAAGCCCACTGTTTTCACAGAGAATCAACTTAATTTTCTTCTTGAGACGATATTAAAAGAAAATGTATGTAAGTGATCAACTGTGTGTAAAATTACATACCGATTATATTGCTGATCCTTATTTTATTGTTCAGAATGTAATATCTGGATAGGTTATCAATACCTGGACATAGGAACAATTAGTTGGGATCCTATGTATATAATGCCCTTGAATTTTTTGTTATATAATGAATACCCAGTGGGAAAAAATGGGCAAAATTTGGTGATAATTCAGAAAACAAAAATGCTTGTAACTTTTATTGTGAAATAAAACCTGTCAGCAAATTAAAAACCAGAAGTTATTTAATCTGGAAAACTAAATACATGTATGTTTAAAGGGTCCTTACAGTATATAATTCACCAATTCTTAAAATAAGGTAGCATATTTAGACCACAGATTAAACTCCAAAGGAATTTGGAAATACTGTACTTTAGTACCTTAAAAATCAAAACACCAAATTATCCTTTTTTTTTTTTTTTGTTTTTTTGCAGCTGAATGTTGTCTTGCCTGAAGCTTCATATTCTGTAGATACATTACCAGCTTCACTCAGAGTCTTTAGGATGCTGTTGTCAGCCTTTATGGTATTACAGAAATTTGAAGGGGACATCTGAGAAATAGATATATGGGCCTTTATGAAAGAAAGAAAGTGGTTCTTAAATGTGGAAGAACCACTAAAGTTAATTTCATTGCCATTAAGTTTGTCTAACTTAATTTTTTAAAAGATTTATTTGTTCGTTTTAGAGAGAGAGTAGAGGTGAGGGGCAGAGGGAGAGAAAGAGAGAGGGGCAGGGGCAGAGGGAGTCTCAGTCCCACACTGAGCGTAGAGCCCAACATGGGGCTTAATTTCACAACACTGAGATCATGACTTGAGCTGAAACCAAGAGTTGGACACTCAATTGACTGTGCCACCCAGGTGCCCCAAACTTTTCTAACTTATGTAAATAAGTGCCAAGAGCAGGATACAAAATATGTTACAAAGAAAATAAAAGAAGAAACATCTTAACAAGCAAAATGATGTTTTTTGATTAATTATTAAACCAAATGGGAGTTCATTAAAAGTAGAAAAAAGAGAGGAAAAAAAGGAAACACACTCTGGGAAATTCTGTCTACCCAAAGAATTTTTTAAAAATGGATGGAGTTAATTGGAATTAATTAAACATCTCTTCTTGTTTTTTTTTTATAATATGATATAAAGCATATCCCTGGTCTCCAGTGGGGAGCTGACTAAGATTCATTCATGTATGTTAATATAAGAATAAATACTCAGTTTTTAGACTTTATTCATTCTGAGAGAGAGAAATTGAAACAGGTAACAAAAAGGGGAAGTGAGAGTGCAAAATTAGTTTTATATATATGGGGAAGTTCAATATAGATTATTAAAGACAAAACATATTTGTGGTAGAGTTTAGAGTAAAAAAAAAATTCTACCATTATCTGATTTTCTCTTTGGAAAACTATAACATGATACGTGAGTCACATGAGAGAAAAAATAGAAAAGTTTTTGATGTTTTCTTTATAAGAAAGTAGTTTCTGATCTTTTCACTGTCTTTTAACTTTTTTATCTTTGGAGTCTTATAAATTATGGTAAAAAATTGAATTTCAAATGGGAAGAATTTGTGTGTATGTGTGTGTGTGTGCATTACTTAAAGTGGAAGCATAATAATACATAACAGAAATTGGAGAGAATGATGAACAACTCTCAGCCAAAAGGTGCCTGTGAAATGGGGAAGTGGACAGTGTCAACCAACTGCAGCAAGGTCTAGAGGGGAGAAAAACAAGTCACATTTTACTTAATCCTAGGAAAGTGAACAGAAAATTATTTCAGTAAATCAAGAGAGGAGGTCAAGGGCCTGTGGGCATCACATACATTTGAAAGTGTTTCCAGGGATGCCTGGGCACTCAGTCCATTAAGCATCTGCCTTTGGCTCAGGTCATGATACCAGGGTCCAGGAATAGAGTACAGGGCTCCTGCTTCCTTTGCTGGTGCTCTCTGTCAAAAAAAAAAAAAAAGTTTCCAGATAATGGATGAAAAATAATCTGGTAAAATATAATATAGCAGTAGTGTGGTCAGGAAAGATGATCTGACTATGTAGGTAGCACTTCATAGAAGCTTTGCCCACAAAAGTCAGTTCTGCACTTAAAAAAAAAAAAAATTCCAAACCCCCAAAAAGAATAGCTTATAAGACAGTTTTAAAACTTCATAAACTTAATCATATAAATAATTTAGAATTTAGAAGAACTCTCTAAAAGAAATTGGAGTAATGTCCGGTGAGGATGTGGGCTTTGCATATATGATCTAGAATTGAAAGTTAAATCAGAATCACTTTTGTCTAAGATTTCATTTGGATGCATGCCCATGAAATAATGTCATTCTAAGTTTCTAAATTTCAATTGCTTGAATTAATACCCAAATGGACTAACCCAGATGGAGTCATTTTCTGTGTGAGGATAAGAATATGATGAGGAGCTGTGCCACATCTTCAAAATTGCACTAATTTGTTTATCTAAAATTTAAATTAAAATGACCCCAAATGACAAATAATCGAAACAATATATTACTCCTGTAGAAAACAAAAAATAACGATGTCCTGGTTTTCATATACATTCAAGGAGAAAAAAATGTCAGATTTGTTCAATTTAATGTAAATTCTCAGTCTTTCGAAACTATTTTCTAAGAGGCATCTTAATTTTAGAATTAGAAAGCAGTGAATAGAAATATGCAGTATTAACTTTGAATAAGATTCATGCAATAAAAAACTTTCCTTTTTCCATAATGTGTTCAATGTTTTCAGAGACAAATATGTACAAATAAAGATGAAAATTTTAATTCCTTATCACACAAAAACGCAGCTGGATTAAAAATAGAGTATCAGTCTAAACAAGTCACTGTACAATGGAAATACAAGGAAAGTCTATGTTCTGACAGGCAAGTCTAGTATCTGAAGCTGTATAGATGTTGAAGTTAATTGAATCAAATATGAAAGGGCATATTCCCCAGGCTCAGAGGTCAAGGTAGAAAGGTGCAATTTGACTGTACTTTTTGCACTTTTCCCCACCAAAAACAGTAAAACTCTTTTTTAAATGTATGCTCCTTTAAAGGAAAAAAGGGGATATTATTTTTATGATTAAATATCAAAATATTCATAACTTGCCAGAGCCATTAAAACTGGAAAGAAGATCCTAATAAAATCTCTACCAATGTTCATATTTCATAATTGCAGAGGCAAACAATAAGCAAAGAATCTGACTAAACTCCAGCACTCCATTTGGATATATATCATGGCTGACAGTTTAAGAAAATTGATTTAAGCTTCTCACTGACTATGTGCCAAATATGTGAATACCTTGACTAATTTTATCCACTTACCATACCGTTTTTAGGCTTCCAATTATTAAAATTGCACAGATAAGAGGAAAAGTGAAAAATAATAAGACACCACACCAGCTGTGCTGAGCAATTTAGACTTACACAGCTTGAATATTAAATTATCTAGGAAGTAAAACTGTAATAAACATGAAAAGTATATTCTCTCAGAGACTCAAACAGTTCTAGGAATTAATAATGGTATTTTTGTACATTTCTGTAGTTAAAGGACAGATCATGTAGTAGTCTCTGTGACACAGATGGAGGTTAATCCTTTATAGGACATATAGAACGAAAATGCTACTAGCTAAAACACCAGATACTCACAAAGCTTTAACTAGACCCTGCTCTAAATTAAGGAATTTTGGAAGTTGTTTTGAATCTTAATGATCATCAGGGTATCAGCTTATTCAGTACAAGGAAGTGATAAATTGTATTATGCTCTGATTAAAGAATTGTTTTTGAGGAAAAGTGCCTTGACTAACAGCGTGCTAAAAAGGAATCTGGAGGATGGGGTGAGTGAAAGCATCTTCTAAAAATGTCTAATTTACAACAAGGGAGTAGTTTAGGCACAGGAAGTATAACTGCAATTATAAAAAGGCAATACTGGGGGACGCCTGGGTGGCTCAGTTGGTTAAGCAACTGCCTTCAACTCAGGTCATGATCCCAGGGTCCTGGGATTGAGTCCCGCATCAGGCTTCCAGCTCGGCGGAGAGCCTGCTTCTTTCTCTCCCTCTGCTTGCTGCTTTGTCTCCTTGTGTTCTCTCTCTGTCTGTATCTCTCTGTTAAATAAATAAATAAAATCTTTAAAAAAAAAAAAAGGCAATACTGAAACTTCATTAGGCAACAGCTTAATCTAATGGCAGTGGTAGGATAGATAGCTCAATTAAAAATAAAATCTTTCTATAACCATGTTTGCTTGCTTTAGGAGGAGTCTTATTTTAAGTGTCACTTTGCCCTTCCATTCATATTTGCTTTCTTATGGTCTGTTGTGCTTTGTGTCAGTCCTCATACTCAGCAGAAGGAAACACTGAGGCAGTTTAGTTAGTAGGAGACTGGGGAAATCAAATCGCCTAACTCTAACCCAGTTGAAGGTGTTGCTTAAAAAAAAAATTAGTGGCATTCTTCTGTACTTTCCTCATGTGAGTTTGGGAGCAGTGGATTTCAAGGAACAGAAGGAGAAAGAGGAAAAGAAGAAGAAAGAGAAGATGAGGAAGAAGCAGAAGAGGAAGGGGAAGGAGACAAAGAGAAGATGAGAAAGAAGAGGAAGAGGAATATCAGAGGAGGAGAAGAGAGAGATGGGAAGATATGTGTGTGGGGGGAAGGGGGGGATTTCTTACCAGGACCCTGAAGAAATGAGTGAATTGTAGGTCCAACAGGAAACTGAAGTGAAAGGGGAGAGAGGAGTAGATAGAATGTTGACAAGTGTTCTGTGTCCTTAGTCTGGAGCAATCCTCCTACTGCTTCCTTGGATCACAACTACTTTACCCATTTACCCTGTTAACTCTGCACGCTCTGTAAGTATCAGCCCAGACGTTTCTTCCTCTGGGAAGACTTTCTTGTCCCTCAAAGATAGGATAGATGATCTTACTATATTCTTACATTTTTGTTCCCACCCCCTTAGATTTTACTAAGAGATATTTTACTAAGAGATAGTAAGATTGTAAATGCTACAATGTTATAACCCCAGAAATTTTGTACATTTTATAAATCATACTATTTATTCATAGATGCCATTAGAATAAATGTTTAAATAAAGAATCTCAGAAAAACCCAAGTATTCAGGTAGATAGATCATTTATTTTCCCATGATTTTAGTGGGAAATTGCTTAATAGTTTTAATTTTAGAATAGTTTTAGATTTACAGAACAATTGGGAAGATTGTGTGAAGAGTTCTTTTATACCTTAATTTTAATTGTGCTAGTTATTAGCACCTTATGTTAGCATGGAGTATTTGTCACAAGAAATAATCCCAATATTGATACATTTTATTAAGTAAATGATGTACATTATTCAGATTCCCTTATATTTTACCTTAATGTCATTTTTCTACTCCAAGATTTCATTCAGGATACCACATTACATTTAGTCATCTTGTTTTCTTAGGTTCCTATAGACTGTGACAGTTTTTCAGATTTTCCTTGTTTCAACAATTTTAAGAGAACTTGGTCAGGTATTTTATAGAATGCCCCTACTTTGGGGTTTGTCTGATATTTTTTTTCTCATAATTATATGGAGATTACATGTTTTGGGGAAGAGGATCATAGAGATAAAGTACCATTTCATTGCCTCAATATGATTCATGTTCTCAATATAACTTAAAACCACCATTGATGTTGACCTTGATCACATGGTTGAGGTAGGGTTTGTCTTGATTCCCCACTGAAAGGTTTCCCCTCCCAATTCCATACTGCACTATTTGGAAGGAATTCACCATGCACAGCCCAAACTTAGTTTGTTTTGTTTTAGATTTTTTTTTTTTTGAGATTTCAATATAAATAGTTGTGCTACCATGAATAAAGCCAGTCGTATTTTTAAAATAATTTTTATAACTTTTATTTTTCTTGTTTTTCACACTAGGTAGGATTTCTAGTGTGATATTGAATAGGAATGGTGAGAGGATATCCTTTCAGTGTTCCTGATCTTAGAGAACAGAGTTTAGTCTTTCACCACTAAGTACAATATTAGGCATAGGTTTTCATAAATTCTCTTTGTTAGATTAAGGGAGTTCTCTTCTAATTCTAAAATTTTGCAAGGTCTTATCATATTAGGGATATGAATTTTGTTATATGTATGTACTTTTTCTGTAACTACTGATATGATCATATGGCTTTTCTTATTTATTCTGCTGAGATGATGAGATGTATTGACTGATTTCTGAATGTTGAACCAGCATTGTTCCTTAGATTGAAACCTGCTTGGTTGTAATGTACTGGTATGATTTTAGTATCTAGGTTCATGAAAGATTATAGTCTGTCACTTACTTTCTTGTAATGTCTTTATCTTATTTAAGTTTTAAGGTGATGTTGACCTCATGCATTTTCACAATTCATTGTTACATGCATACACATTGAGAATTGTTACGTCCTCTTGAAGAGCAGTATTGCCCCTATTACTCCTTGATATCTTCTTTGTTCTAAAGTCTGCTTTTCTGAATTAAAATACCTATTCCTGCTTTCTTTTGAATAGTATTATCAAGGTATGTCATTCTCCATCTCTTCATTTTTAACTTATGCAAACCCTTATAGAGGTTTTTAAGAGGATTTTCTTATACACTGCATAAAATTAGTTTGCTCTTTCTTCTCCTTCTCCTTCTCCTTCTCCTTCTCCTCCTTCTCCTTCTTCTCCTTCTTCATCTTCTGGTTATCCATTCTGACAATCTCTGTTGTTATTGGTATATTTTGACTGCTCACACGTAAAGTGATAATTGTTATAGTTGGATTAATATCTGTCTTCTATAACTCTTCTATATTCATTGCCTTTTTAGTTTATTTTTCCCTCTTATTCTTTTGGCCATCTGTTTTTAAACTGAACATATTTTTTTTCCATTTTTAACCATCTTTTGTGTTATCATCTATAGTTTTTTAAAAATTGTGGTTAGTTATCCTGGTGTTAAAATACATTGGGTAGGGGCACCTGGGTGGCTCAGTCAGTTGAGCGATTGGCTCTTGATCTTTAGCTCAGGTCATGATCTCAGGGTCCTGGGATCAAGCTCTATGTTGGGCTCTCTACTCAGCAGGGAGTCTTCTTGTCCCTCTCCCTCAGAATCTTACCCCTTCATGTACTCTCTTTCTCTTGTTCTGCTCTCTCTCAAATAAAATCTTTTAAAAAATAAATATATTGGATTAATCATGTAAGTATACCTCCCAAACAATATGATATAATTTCACATGTAGTAAATACTTTATAACAAATATTCCATTTTCCTCTCTTTTGTGCCTTGTGACACTGTTATCATTTATTTCACTTATTTTATACTGTCTTCCAATAAATAATCATTATTATGAATTTAAACAAATAATTATCTTGCAGATCAATTGATTAAGAAAAATAAAATATTTCACCTTACTTTCAATTATTGTTCTTCTAACACACTTTGTTTATATAGTTCCAAGTTGCCAATCTATCTCATTGTTCTGCTTGAAGAAATTCTTTTAACATTTCTTGCAGAGCTGGTCTGAGGGAGAGAATCCCTCACAGTTTTTGCCTGGGAAAGTCTTTATTACTCCTCAATTTAGGAAGAATAATTTCACTGAATTTAAATTCTATGTTGATGTTTTCTTTTTCATTTTCTGTTTCTTCCCTTTCTCCCTGCCCACCCCTTATTTTGAGGATTCACTTCACTCTTCAGAAGCAGGGCTTCTGAAAAGAAAACAAGTCTACTGCAGTTTTTTTTTTTTTTTAAGATTTATTTATTTTACACAGTGAGAGAGATCACAATTAGGCAGAGAAGCAGGCGGAGGGCGGGGGGCAGGCTCCCTGCTGAGGAGACAGAGTGATGCAGGGCTCAACCCCAGGACCCCAGGATCATGACCTGAGCCGAAGGCAGAGGCCTTAACCCATTGAGCCACCCAGGTTCCCCTCTACTGCAGTTTTTATCCTTGTTCTTGGATAGACATGTTTTCCGCCACCCTCACCCCCACCCCTGATAATCTGGCTTTCTTTAAGATTTTATCTTTGTCCATTATTTTCAACAGCTTGAATATGATATGTCTGAATATTTTTGCTTTCGGAATTCATGGAGTTTAGTTAGTGTCTCTGAGATTCCTGGATCTGTGGTTTGATGTCTGCCAATAACTGTGGATAGTTCTCAGACATTACTAATTCAAATATTTCTTCTCTGTGATTTTCTTTTGCTTTTGCTACTGGCATTCAAATTAAGGGTTTGCTATACGTTCTGATACTGTCTTACAGTTTTTGGATTTTTTTTCTTTTAAAATTAAAAAAAAAACAAAAACCTTTACATTAGAGTTTGAGAAATCTCTCTTCATCTTTCTTTAAGTTCCTCACTCTCTTCCTTAGCCATATGCAGTCTACTAACAAGCTTGTTGAAGACATTCTTCATTTATGTTACTCTGGTTTTAATTTCTAGTATTTCTTTTAGATTCTTATATGTCATTTAGCTCTTTCATTAAGGCCTTTTACATATGTCATAGTTTGTTTAAAATCCCTGTCTATAATTCCAACATCTGTATCAAATCTCAGTTTAATTCTGGTGATTGCTTTGTTTCTTGGCTTGGCTTGTAATTTTTTTTTTTTTTTTTTTTGAAAACTCGACATGTATTGGTAATAGGAGCTCAAGTAAATAGGACTTTAGTATGAAGATTATATTGATGTGGGTAAAAAACAATGCACTGTGTTTTTATGGAGCTGGAGGTACCAGAGTCTTTAAATTCCTCTCTTGTCTTTGTTTTTTGAATCTGCTCCTTGTAGCTTTTTCAGTTATAACCCACTGTGGTTATGTTGGAAAACTGTTGGTGTTCTAATAAAATGTGGGAGATAGGGAGCATTCTGTAATCTTCAAATTAAATCTGAGCATTTTAGTGGGCTTTTATCAGGGCTGTAACCTTCATAAATGTTTCCCCTTGGTTATGCTCCCCCCTAAACCACCCTCACTGTTCTCTTACTTGTCTGCAGCATTTCCAATACTTTTCTCTGCAGCCCTGACTCCTGTCGACTATGTTTTTTTGTTTTGTGTTTTTTCTAAATTTTTAACTTTTATTTATTTTTATTATGTTCAATTAGCCAACAGTAAGGTGGTATCTCATGGTGGTTTTAATTTGAATTTCCCTGATGGCTAGTAATGTCAAACATTTTTTCATGTGTCTGTTAGCCATTTGTATGCCTTCTTTGGAGAAGTGTCTGTTCATGTCTTCTACCCATTTATTGACTGGATTATTTGTTTTTGGGTGTTCAGTGAATTCTGTATAGATCTTGGATACCAGCCCTTTATCTGTAATGTCATTTGCAAATATCTTCTCTCATTCCAGGGCTTGCCTCTTAGTTTTATTGACTGCTTCCTTTGCTGTGCAGAAGGTTTTTATCTTAATGAAGTCCCAAAAGTTATTTTTTGCTTTTGTTTTCTTTGCCTTTAGAGACATATCTTGAAAGAAATCACTGTGGCTGACGTCAAAGAGGTTATTGCCTATGTTCTTCTCTAAGATTTTGATGGATTCCTGTCTTGCATTGAGGTCTTTCATCCATTATGAGTTTATCTTTGTGTATGGTGTAAGAGAATGGCCTAGTTTCATTCTTCTGCATATGACTGTCCATTCTTTCCAGAACCATTAATTGAAGAGACTGTCTTTTTTCAATTGGACTTTTTTTTCCTGCTTTGTTGATGATTAGTTGACCATCGCATTGAGGGTCCATTTCTGGGGTCCCTATTCCGTTCCATTGATCTATGTGTCTGTTTTTGTGCCCGTACCATGTTGTCTTGATGATCACAGCTTTGTAATATAGCTTGAAGTCAGGCATTGTGATGTCCCCAGCTTTGGTTTTCTTTTTCAACAGTGCCCTGTGGATTCAGGGTCTTTTCTGGTTCCTTACACATTTGAGGATTATTTGTTCCCACTCTGGGAAGAACATCGATGGTATCCATTGAAAATGTAAATTGCTCTGGGCAGCATAAATATTTCACAATGTTTATTCTTCCAATGCATGAGCATGGAATGCTTTTCCATCTTTTTGTGTCTTCTTCAATTTCTTTCATAAGTGTTCTATAGTTTCTGGAGTATAGATCCTTTACCTCCTTGGTTAGGTTGATTTATTCCTAGGTATCAGTTGAGAGGATCATATGGTTCTTGTCTTTTCTTTTATTAATGTGTTCTTTCACATTCATTGATTTGCAAATGTTGAGCCATCCTTGTATCCCAGGAATAAATCACACCTGCTCATGGTGAATAATCTTTTTCATGTACTTTTGGATCCTATTGGCTAGGATCTTGGTGAGTATTTTGGCATCCATGTTCATCAGGGTTATTGGTCTGTATTCTTCTTTTTTAAAATTTAATTTTATTTTTTCAGTGTTCCAGGATTCATTTTTAATAAACCACACCCACTGCTCCATGCAATACATGCCCTCCTTAATACCCACCACCAGACTCACCCATCCCCTACCCCCACTTCCAAAATCTTCAGTTTGTTTCTCAGAGTCCATAGTCTCTCATGGTTCATCTCCACCTCCGATTTCCCCAAATTCACTTTTCCTTTCCTTCTCCTAATGTCCTCCATGTAATTCCTTAAGCTCCACAAGTAAGTGAAACCATATGATAATTGACTTTCTTTGCTTGACTTATTTCACTCAACATATTCTCCTCCAGTCCTGTCTGTGTTGAAACAAAAGTTGGGTATTCATTCTTTCCAAAGGAGGTGTAATATTCCATTGTATATATGGATCATATCTTTATCCATTCATCCGTTGAAGGGCATCTTGGTTCTTTTGACAATTTGGTGATTGTGGCCATTGCTGCTATGAACATTGAGGTATAGATGGCCCTTCTTTTCATTATATCTATATCTTTGGGGTAAATACCCAGTAGTGCAATTGCAGGATCATAGGGTAGCTCTATTTTTAATTTCTTAATGAATCTCCACATTGTTTTCCAAAGTGGCTGCACCAACTTGCATTCCCACCAACAGTGTAAGAGGGTTCCCCCTTCTCCATATCCTCTTCAACACTTGTTGTTTCTTGTCTTGTTAATTTTGGCCATTCTAACTGGTGTAAAAGTGGTATCTCAATGTGGTTTTGATTTGAATCTCCCTGGTGGCTAATGATGATGAACATTTTTTCATGTGTCTGATAGCCATTTGTATGTCTTCATTGGAGAAATGTCTGTTCATATCTTCTGCTCATTTTTCGAACTACAGAATACTTAGGAAAGAAATTGAAGAAAACACAAAAAGATGGAAAAGCATTCTATGCTCATGCATTGGAAAAATAAATATTGTGAAATGTTTATGCTGCCCAGAGCAATATACATTTTCAACAGATACTATCAACATTTTTCCCAGAGTGGGAACAAATAATCCTCAAATTTGTAAGGAACCAGAAAAGAACCCAAATCCGCAGGGCATTGTTGAAAAAGAAAACCAAAACTGGGGACATCGCAATGCCTGACTTCAAGCTATATTACACAGCTGTGATCATCAAGACAACATGGTATGGGCACAAAAACAGATGCATAGACCAGCAGAACAGAGTTGAGTCCAGATATGGACCCTCAACTCTATGGTCAAATAATCTTTGACAAAGCAGGAAAAAAATATCTAGTGGAAAAAAGTTTCTTCAACAATTGGTGCTGGGAAAATTGGACAGCTATGTATGGAAGAATGAAACTCTACCATTCTCTTACACTATACACAAAGATAAACTTGAAATGTATAAAAATCCTCAATGTGAGACAGGAATCTATCAAAATCCTAGAAGAAAACAAAGGCAGTAACCTCTTGGACATTGGCCACAGCAACTTCTTTCAAAACATGTCTCCAAAGGCAAAGGAAACAAAAGCAAAAATGAACTTTTGGGACTTTATCAAGATAAAAAGCTTCTGCACAGCAAAGGAAATAATCAACAAAACAAAGAGGCAACCCACAGAATGGGAGAAGATATTCACAAATCACACTACAGACAAAGGGCTGATATCCAAGATCTATAAAGAACTCCTCAAACTCAACACTCAAAAAACAGATAATCACATCAAAAAATGGGCAGAAGACATGAACAGACACTTCTCCAAAGAAGACATACAAATGTTTTGTGTTGTTTTATTTTGCTTTATTCTCCTCTTAGGAATTACAAGAAGACTAGAGAGGACTGGAGTGGAAGATATTCCATTTGTCCAGTAAGGATAAGGTTTTAGAAGTGCACTCTATCAGAGCCTTTTCACCTGGATAAAGAACTTTTATTTCACAAAGATTACATTTATCTTCCCCATCCCCTCCCTGCAGAGCCATGTTGGGATCTTTTTCAGATCCTCATAGGGGAAACTTGGCTGGAAGTTACTGGAGGAAAAATCTATGAAAGTGAGAATACCCAGCTTAGACTGTAGTTCTAAGGAATTTGTTGATCTCTTATTACTCCACACTCAGCCTCCAAAAGGTCTTCAGAATTTCCATTCAGTTGTTCTTACCAGTCCATGGCTCCAGCAGCTAGTCTTCCAGACATGCAGATCATTGATGCTGTATCTCTCTGAATGCTCCTGTCTCTTCAGAATTCAGGCTGCATCTGCCTTGTGAACTCTGTCTTTTGATGGGTGCAAGATATTACTTATTTTCAGTCTGTCTGGAGTTTTTCTTTCTTTTTATTTTTGGTAAGGACAGGAGGAGAACTTTCAAACTCTTTACATATTGGAGCTGAAATCAGAAATACCTTAGATTTATTTTTAGAAGAAAACTCTCATTTTTCTTCATGAATAGTAGCTGGTTCATGTATGTAACTGAAGAGCCAAAACCTGTCTTTATGAATAATGACTGATCTTCAACTAACAGCCATGGGGCATCTTTATAGGTGATGCCATGTTATCTCCAGATAGAGAGTGGTTGAAGATGGGGCAAAAAAATTGTTAAATTTTTTGTATTTCAAATGAAGTACTGATTTTCTTGTGGAGTTCACAGGGTAAAGACATTTTCTCAACCCCATCAAAAAATATTCCTTTGATCTTTCCTTTGATCTCCCTTTTGATGTCAGAATGAACCATCTTGCTACTCATGAGAGGATTTTATAAGAAGGCTGAGGAATAAGAAATTAACTGCCTTCCATGCTTTCCAGAAATGGTTCTTCAATGACAACTAATATAAAAATCATATTTTTAAAAAGTTAGAATTCTTCCCTTCTCCTCATCTACCTCACCCAGTAAATATTGTTTAGTTAACCTCAATCTAGGTATTATTGTCTTCAAATGCCAACATTGAATGCACTAATATGTTTTGGGGTTAAGCAGTGACTTTCTCTTACTAAGTAGTAAAAAATATTGGTAGCATGTCTTATGCTAATATTATAAAATATAGAATTAAAGGAAATGGATAAAACATAAAAAAATGAAAAAAATATAACTACATGAGAGGGTAAAGGCCAAAATATTCCATTTAAAAATGAGTCAAAGTTTGGCAAATATATACAATACACTTTGTATATCCTAAAAACTAGAATGTTGTCAAAATACTTATTTTGGTACTAGATTATTACACTTTAGGTTGTACAGTTTTAGAAGACATAGATTTTCAATCTAATTGTTCCTCTTTATATATGTCCATAACAATGTGAACCAAATATATACAGATTCTTTATCAACTGTTAAGCATGTGTGAGGATATGGATTCTGATTATGCTCTTACTGTTTGTCACCAATTATATCTTCAAAGAATAGGAACAAATATAGCACATTTTTTATTTAGTATGTGCTCTGTTAATTTTTTATACACATAGTTTTATTTTCTTTTTCTTTTCTTTTGTTTTTAAGATTTTATTTATTTATTTGACAGAGAGAGCACACAAGTAGGCAGAGAGTCAGACAGAGAGAGAGGTGGAAGCAGGCTCCCCACTGAGCAGAGAGCCCGATGTGGGGCTTGATCCCACGACCCTGGGATCATGACCTGAGCTGAAGGTAGAGGCTTAACCCACTGAGCCACCCAGGCACTCCCATAGTTTTATTTTCATCTCATAACAGCTCTGTGAGGGAAGTAATATTATTATCAGTATTTTACAAATGGAAAAAAATTGAGACTTGGATTTTAAACATGTGTTAAAGTCTATCCATCTAATAAGTGATGAAGTGTAATCACATTTAATAATAAGCATAATCAAAATCCATAGCCTCATCTTCCAGTCATGTCAATAAAGTAAATGACTTGAACTCTTCCAGATAAAGAAAAAATAGTGCTACATATCCCATGTCATCAGGGAATGCAAATTAAAAAACAAGATACCACTACACACCTATTAGAACAGCCAAAATCTAGAACATTATTACCAAATTCTGCCATAGGGGTGGAGTAGCAGGAATTCTCATTAATTAGTGGTGGGAATGCAAAATGGTAAAGCCACTTTGGAAGACAGTTTAGTTGTTTCTTATAAAACTAAATATGGTCTTACAAAACTAAATATGTTCTTAATATATGATTCAGCAATACTCTTTGGTATTTACCCAAGGAGTTGAAAATTTATGTCCATCCAAAACCCTGCACAGGAATGTTTATAGAAACTGTTTTTGTAATTGCCAAAACTTGAAAGCAGTTATGATGTCCTTTAGAAAGTGAATAGATAAATAAACTATCTTCAGACAATGGAATAGTATACAGTGTTAAGAAGAGATGAGCTGTCAAGCTATGAAGAATATGGAGAAAACTTAAATGGGTATTATTTTAAAGACACCAGTATGAAAAGACTCCAGAGTATGATTCCAACTATATGATATTCTGGACAAGGCAAGACTATGGAGATAGCAAAAATATCAGTAGTTGACAGAGACCATAAGGGTGAGAGATATTCCACTGACCACAGGGGATTTTTAAGGCAAGAAAAATACTCTGTGTGATACTATAATGATGGATATACGCCATTACATAATTTGTTCAAACGTACAGAATGTACAACACAAAGGGTTAACAGTAATGTAAACCACTACCTACTAATGATTGTCAATGGACACTGTGTGATGTGTCAGTTTAGGTTCATTGGTTGTAACAAACGTACCCTCTGGTGGGAGATGTTGACAATGAGGAAGGCTATGCATGTGTAAGAGTCAGGACACATGGGAAAACTCTGTACTTTTCTCCCAATTTTGCTGTAAACTTAAAACTGCTCTCCACAAGTCTTAAAAAAATAAAAATGCAAAAGAAAGGTGACTCTAGGCTTATTTCTATTCATGCAAAATGGTCTAAAGCTAATACTATAAAAATCAACAGGCTCACCAGCCAGTTTAAGATATAATCTGTTATTATTTATTAGAATTTGTATTAATTAAAATGTGCAGCTGACAATAATTTAAAATACACATTGACATTTAAAACCTAGTTCTATTATTTTGACTTTGGTAACAAATAAGTGAATACGGGTTTTCATTCCCATGACTTGTTTAGATTTCTTTACACAAGGGACATATTATTTTGTGTGCCAAATGTCAAATTGACTCTTCTTGTCAATTTAGGAAATGACTATATGAAAATATGCTATTGACCATCTGTTCCATTGACAGAGTAGCAGGTGTTTCTATTTTGCTTTACCAAATCTTAATAATTTATTGGATAGTTTAATGACACTCATGGTGGTATAAAGATTGTTTGTTGTATTGGCTTGCTAGTTGGAGACCATAATTGATTTCATAGGGAAAACCTACCTGATTTAATCCCAATATGATTATCTGTCTTTAGTCAGCCTTGTTCACATGCAGAAAAGTAGAACTAATTATTTTTAAATGCATGTCTAATATGTCCAAATTTTTAATTGGCCACAAACTGAAGAAAGAACACTTTATTTGTGAGTGAATATATCTATAACTTTCCTCTGTATCTATATTTACATCTCTCACTATGTTGAAATTATTTTCTTATTTTCTGAGAGTTTTATCACAGTATTTTAACAGTGTTTATAAATGTAAACTGTCATGTAGGCATTTCTCTGAAGAATGAGTTGATACATAACAATGAGAATTGCTTTTCAGAATACACTGAAATTTCACTTAACTACCAATGTTATTTTCAAGAAGTTGGTAGAATTAAATTTTTACCATCTTTTAAAAATTTATAACATAATTAACCACATCCCTGCTGAAATTACTGTATATAGTAGGATTTCTGTCATAGCTTTGCTCTAAATCTGTGATGACTTAATTCAGAAAGTATGTAAAATCATATAGCACAAAGTAAAAGTGTATTTCACACTAGTAATTCAACTGAAGTTACAGGAATTATCTTAGCTTTCTTTTTTTTTAACAGCAGAGATGTCTATTGATCTCTTCTTTAACATTTTTTTCAATGTTAAAATTATGATTTTTTCAATGTAAAATTGTGATTTTGAACCTTAAGGTCTTAATCACTCTGAAATATGTAATGTGTTTAAATCCCAAATATCCATTTGGTTTATTTTTGACTGGGAGTTATATTATGTATTCCAAACTAGTTTTTTGCAGAGTCATGGCTCTGTCAAATGGTCTTTCCATGACCTTTCTTCAAGTAAAAGTAGGATTTGTCTTTCATTTAAACAAACACACTGTCAGGTTTCCCACATATTATATTAGAAGATTTCAATTTAACCTTGGTTTCACTTCCTTTCCTCATCTTTAAGGGATGATAAGAATAAAAACCTTGTAAATTTGTCACAAGGATTAAAATTTAGAAAATTCCAAGGAAAGTATTTTTCACAGTCATTTACATGGAATAAAATTTCAATGAGTTATTATTTTATATATATTAAAGTATATGTTATATATATATGTTTGTGTTTCCCTGGAAACAGAACAGTTGTATTCTTAATATTGCTCAGGGAGTATGGTTCCAGATACATTGCCACTTATTAAATTATTGTCAGTAATAATATATATATGAAAGATTTACCAAATAATGTCTAGTCTATTTATCCTTCTAGATAAGAAATGCACATATCCTTCATTTCGTATGGAATCTGGAACCATTTAGTATTGGCTGAAAGAGAGCTGAGAAGGATTCTGAGTTCAAGCTCAGTTTAAAAAACATAGAACAGATAAAAAGCATGTCCTGTATGTGTTATTATAATGCACAAATACTACAAAATGCAGCCTTGAATTAAATAAGAAAAAAAATGAAACTACATAACTGCGTTTCCTTATTTGGAAAACAGAAGAGTTAATTTTGCCGATTTACCTATAACCTGATGCATTCTGCACTAAAGAACAGACATTTCCAAGAATAGTCCTAGATGATTCATTACTGTATTTATTGGAAGACAGTTTACTAGAACATCATTCAGTCATTTATATAATATTTAGCTTCATGAAATGCTCAAGCAAAAATGCCTTTCTCATCTTGTGTGCCGGAGTCACTGGGCTTATCTGAGCAATTAAGTTGATCCTACAAATCCTATAAATGCTGATAATTCCTCCTTTTTAAGTTTTTGTTCTTAGAAAATTTAGAGACTTTGGGTTGTTAAGATGCTTATGTGTTAGGAGAGCTTAACAGAATTGTTTCTGTTTTGAAACTTGATTCTTGACTTCATTTTCTATGTCCTATGGTTGTTCGGGCTTTGACTTTCATTCCTTATACTTTCAGTTAGGAGTGTGTGTGTGTGTGTGTGTGTGTGTGTGTGTGTATGACCTTAATTTTTTTCCAAAAGAAGGCAGGATTTTTATAAATAAATGCAAAATTAATACATTTTAAATGCTTAGGATTTTAGTGCGGTTATTTTTCCTGTAGCATGGGTTTTTATAACTCATACTGCAATTTTGGAGTACTTTTCTTTCAGGTACTGTTTGAAATGCTGGGGAACTGGCAATGCGCAAAAAAGACACAAAAATTAGTAATAGAGTGGTAGCAATTAAAGAGTTAGTATTAGAAGAAATAAGGTGAAGTTTTTAGGGCTAACTCTGTATAAGTGGCTCTGTTTTAATTTCATAACAATGGGTGCCAACTTGATAAAAACAGATACGCCTTCTGTGTTAATGGTTCTAGTAATAGTAAAACACTAGAAAAGGAAAAGAAGTTACATTTGTGCAAAAATCAGTTTGTTAAAAAGTGTTTATTTCTGTAGATATGAAATTATGCCCATATTAGCAAAACACCTTTGTTAGAAGAATTACTAAAAGTGAAATAATTTATTATCATAAGTGTGAAAATCTCTACCTCTTGGTCTTTCTTGGTTTTCTTATTGAAACATCTTAACACAATTTTGATACAATTTTGATACAATATTGAATGAAATATCTCTTTGTATGAAATATAATTGTCACCTTAGGATAACACCTACTTAGGATAAAGATACAGACAAGGAAAAAAAAGATACAGACAAGGTAAAGGACTAAGATACTCAATTTGTCAGTACAGTTTTTTCAATTAAATGATTAATCACTCAAATTATTACTCCGTTGTATTAGGTGTATTTAGGTCAGGGTTTTTTGTTGTTGTTGTTGTTGTTGTTAATTTTTAACATTTTTTAAAAATAATTTTAGGTTTACAGGAAAGTTGGAAAGATAATAAAGGAAATTCTCATATGCCTTTCATTCATTTTCCTCTAATGTTAGTTAACATCTTATATAATTACAGTACGTTGTCAAAATTAAGAATTTAACATTGGTATTTTATTAACTAAACTACAGACTTTACTCAGATACTCATTAATATCCTGCTCCAGGATCCAAGTATATTTTGTTTAGACTTGACCCATTCTGAGGCAGTAGAGTGAACATTTGAGAATGACATTCATATCAGACAGACTTGGAGATCAAGTTCTTACAATGACCTGCATAATGTATACCTTCAGACAAGTAGGTTAATTACATTGAAACTCCCTTTCTTCATCTGCAAAGCAAATTGATATAGTATGTGAAGTATCTAATTCAGAGGGATATTGCTAAGACTCAATAAAATGATCAGAGTAAACAATTTACACTTTGCCTAACATAATTTCTCAATATATATTCAATTCCTAGTGTGGTCTTAAGGTTTTTTCTTTTTTCACAATCTTTTAACTACTAGCTTCCAGCTTCCCACAGAGATTCCCAGGGCATACAAAAGTTTAAAATCGAAAAAACAAAACAAAACAAAACAAGAAGTTTAAAATCTGGCAGGATATAGTAAGATGCAGAACCGTGGTATTAAGGTGTTGTGGGTGTGTGCAGCTATTGTCACATTGGCTTAACAAAATATTCATAATAGTAGTGGGATAAATTGAGTAGAGCTTTTTAGCTCTGCTATGGAAGTGCTATCCACTGGGATGTCTATTTTTATACATAATGACGCTCAGTGATCGTGGATGAACTGCAAGCAAAATGGACAAAGTGAACCATACTCTATAGTCCTATTGTGATGTTATAGAATGTGTGGTCCTGACATACAAGAGTGACTTTCTTAGTGATTTGGAGGATTCTGTATCTCTTGATTGTATAGTATGCTACTTAGGTGTTTTAAGGAAGTCGATTTCAAATGTAACAGAAATTGTAGTTTCTAAATGTTTTTAGATAATAGCTTCTTAAGTAAATCTGAGAAATAAATGTTTAAATTAGATGGGATTTTGATTTTTTGTTGTTATTTATGTTATCTTTTGCCTTCATAAAAGCAAAATAAGTAAGGTTTTTTTTTAAATTTTTTATTTTTTCAGCGTAACAGTATTCATTATTTTTGCACCACACCCAGTGCTCCCTGCAATCCGGGCCCTCTACAATACCCACCACCTGGGTCCCTCAACCTCGCACCCCCTACCCCTTCAAAACCCTCAGATTGTTTTTCAGAGTCCATAGTCTCTCATGGGGAGGTGAACCATGAGAGACTAAGCAAGGTTTTTATAACCATTTTCTAATGGTACACTGAAATGTTACTTAAAATTCCAGAATTTTTTTTGGTCTCACCTGAAACACAAAATCACATGAGTTCTAATAGTCCTTGACCCCTGTTATGTAAATGTTAATGTTCCTTAGGTCAAAACTGAATAATCAGAACTTCATCCTTGCTATTTTATAAGTGAACTTGATGATGGCATTTATTCTTTCTCACATGCTATAGTCTTTATGTTGCAAGTTAGAAAAAATTTATGAAGCAATCTTAACATTTAAATATGGACTTGAATTATATCATTTTATCAGAGTAAAAATAAAATAAT
The DNA here is from genome assembly GCF_010015895.1 of Lontra canadensis. Lineage (NCBI taxonomy): Eukaryota > Metazoa > Chordata > Mammalia > Carnivora > Mustelidae > Lontra > Lontra canadensis. The sequence continues at coordinate 7,547,245 of NW_022631031.1, read as the reverse complement.
CACATATGATATGGAGAATCATTTGCTAATTATAATAACTTCATGCTTACTGGGTTTGAAGATTGTTGTATGTGTCTATTTGAAGGGCAATATTGCAAACAATAGATGAAAGTTGCTACTGTGGGAGTGATCTAATAATGGTTGAAATTGGAGAAAGAATTCATTATTTGATCAAAATATCCACTTCATTTATAATTCTAATGCAACAACTAAATAAAAAACCAGTCCTTATTTATCTGCAATATTACTATTATACTAGGAATTTATTCAAAGATGCTGTTACAAGTTGAATCTTGGATTTTGTACTGAAAATTGTTCTGCATAGTGAATTCTAAGTTTGCTGCCTTGAATAAAAGTACATTTTGCTTTTCAAACAGTGTAGTATTATTTCAGCATACTTACTAATAATAAATAAATCTAGCTTCTTTCTTTAACTCCTTATTCTTATTTTTTTGCTTTATCACTATTAAATACCTTTATTTCATGAAAATCATACAGATTTTAACAGACACAATACTTTCACTAAATTTGATTATGTTCTTAAATAATTTTTACAATGATCACAAATATTTTCTATTTATTCAGAAAGGTTATTTGTCCTAACATGTTTATCAAAAAAGCTGTTACTGTGATTAACTTATCATATACTGAGAATGACAATTAAGTAATGCTTTGAAATAATGGGGAAGGTAGTTAGTCATAAAAGTAATATGAGGAATCACTGCCTAACAGTATCAGGATGAAGAGGGCAGGGATTGGTGAGTTAACAATCTACAAATACTGTTTTAGGAAGAAATGAAACATGATAGTATAAAGAAATCATAAAGAAACACCTAGCTACCCCATATGCATTTAATTCACTCAGTTGTAGTTTGCATATTGGAAACTATCTTCTCTAGACTAGGGAAGATAGATTACTCATTTATTTTTCTTATATACCTTTGTATTTTTTAATTCCTACTTTAATCAATTATTGTTTTTGAAAGAAAAATAATATCAAAACCATTGTCCTTTCAACAAACAGACATTTGTGACTATCTGTCAGAGACACTTTTGGGAAGATTCTTTAAAAAGTCAGGAAATTATATTACTTACTTTGAAAAAAGAAGTCTTTGAATAGTCTATGTTTTTTTTTTTCCTGAAAAATTACAGCAACAGAAAGAAGAAACTTTTTATGGCGATTAATGATATAGCTATTTATTCATTCATAGCTTATTAACATCAGTCTCTACTAAATGCTGTAGGCACAATGGTTAAAAAGACAAATCCCTTAGTCTTCAACTTGTTCACAATATGGAAGCATAGGATTATGTGTTTAATAACTTCAAGTATTAAAGTATATAGCCACAATAAAATGTATGACACAAATCTTGTTTGATACTTTCTAGCTTGTTTATACATAGATACCAGAAATAAAGATTGATACTTTCTTAACCTCATTCATGCATACATTTTTTACTACAGGCAAAACTATAGAGTCAGAAGTCTTTGAGTGAAACAAGATATGATTAAATGTATTAAGAAATAGAAATCTGGGTGGCTCAGACGGTTTGGCATCTGCCTTCAGCTCAGGTTATGATCCCAAGGTCCTGGAATCGAGTCCTGCATCCAGCTCCCTGCTCAGCAGGGCGTCTGCTTCTCCCTCTCTCCTGCCTCTCCCCCTGATTGTGTGCTTGCTTGCTCTCTCCCTCTCTCACATGAATAAATAAAATCTTAAAAAAAAAAAGAAATAGAAATCTGATTTTTAAGAAGGAAATAGGAAAAGCAGAGCTTGACTAGAGCTTATTCACTGACATATTTAGAATACAAGAAACAAAAGAACTCAAGCCTAGAACTCAAGTTTTGGTAGAGCTTACCCAGGTTTGGAACCTCTGACCAGGTTAAATCATTCTTGCTCCACGTTACTTGTACTTCAATGTCTTTCTTTCACTCTCTGTAAACACATCATCATGGTGTGTGCTAGGGCAGGGATTGTATCTCCCTGATTATTGCATGCTGCATTTCTACTCTGAAGCGCAGTAACTAACATAGAATAGACACTAAGTAAATATTCACTGATTGATCAGTGAAATGTCCAGTCATAGTATGACACTGTTAGTACTAAAAATTGACCAGATGCTTTCCTTTGCTCTCAATCTGAGCTCACTCACACGAGCATGATTAAAGTATGTCTCCCTATTGGAATTATTCAAGAAAAAAAAAATCTGAAAACCATATAATCTGCTAAATACTTATATTAAAAAACACCTATTCATCAAGCACTTAGAATTTAGTTGATCTAAAGCAGATGGAAAAACAGACAAATAAGCATTTCTGCTTCCAAAGACTAAATCTCATTTTGAATCTGTGGAGTTAATGACCAGCTCTGGAAATGTTCTAGCAAAAAGGATTGCCATTATTGAGAGCCCTGATTCTGATACCAACTTTATCTCACCTTATACTTTTTGGGTCAATGTCTATTTTAAGAACTGGAAGAAAGCTCTTGAAACTCTTGTTAGAAAAAAAAAATACCAACACACAAAAAAACTGTATATATATATATATGTATATATATATATAACTGTATATATATATATACCTTTTAGGGTGCGTGTGCGTGAGTGTGTGTGTGTGTGTGTGTGTTTGAAAGGCTTTATAAGTGTTCTAATTGTAATCTCTTGAACACACTTAATGAAATACCTTAGAAAATACTGTTTTCTGAAATGAGGCTCATTATTTTTAACTTGATGAATTTCCCTTCAAAAGCAGTGACGGCACAGGACTGTAAAATATAATGTACGTGTGAAGTAAGAAGGTTATCTTGTATAGTGAGAAACTGAAAAAGCCAAAGTGAATCATCCAGAACAAACATTTTCCATTGGCAAACTTTCCTCTTGTCAACAGTCCATACCAGTTCAAATGGTGATTCAGCTAGAAACCGCATTTATAGATTTGTTTATTGACTAATATAGATTGCATAGATTAGAAAAGAAATAATTTAAGTTCAATGAATGTGAAATTTATTGAATAATTCGGGCATAGACAGCTGTTACGGGCTGAATTTATAAGTTGTCCTGACTTCTAGTATCTCTGAGTGTGATTATATTCAGAGGTAATGCTTTTAAAAGGTATGTAAGGTGAAATGAGGAACTATTGGTGGGCCCTAATCCAGTATGACTGTGTAAGAGGAAATCAGGACAGAGGTAATGGAGGCAGGCCATTTGAAGACACAGAGAGAAAACAGCTGTCTATAAACCAAGGAGAGGGGCCTTAGAATGCAACCAAACCCTATCAACATTTTGATCTGGGATTTATAATCTCTAGACTATGAAGAAATAAATTTCTGTTGTTAAAGCTCTCCAGTCTGTGGTTCTCTGTTAGGGAAGCCCTAGCAAACTGAGATAGTAGCTTTTCCTTTTTCAGGTGAATGACCTATTAAAGAAATAATTATTATTGGAATGCCTCAGTGGCTCAGTCAGTTAAGCCCCTGCCTTTGGCTCAGATCATGATCTCAGGGTCCTGGGATCCGACTTCTTGCTTGGTAGGGAGCCAGCTTCTCCCTCTGCCTGCCTCTCCCCCTGCTTGTGCTCACTCTCTGTCTCACATAAATAAATGAAATCTTAAAAAAAAAAAAAAAGAATCATTATGAATATTAATAGAGGATCATTTCATTACCGGATTTGATCTGTCTCTTCAGCTGTTTTATGAAGCATCCTAACATGTGCTTGCTTTTGATGCAATAGTTACAAATTGTGAACAATGTTAAATTCTATTCCCCAAACCATAGTACTTGTGTCTATCCAACAACCCCTTCTAAGAATGGGAGGAATATGGTTGATCCTTTCCTTCATTGTGATGGATCCCTTTACAATGGCAGGATTTCCCTTGAATACAATAACCAGAAACACACTGAGAAATGGAAAAGGAGGTTTATTTCTCTGACCAAGGGAATAACTTTCTTTGGGCAAGGGAAAGGCAAAATATTACCATAGAAATTGACTAGAAAAAATTGCTAACCTTCTTTAAAGTCTCAAAACTACTTTCTTCACTATTTTCTTGCAAATCTTTCAGACAAGGGGGAATAAGGAGGGCTTTATTGGTTTGCGATTTTTCTTTAGATTTGCCACTTTGTGTTGTTTTAAGTCTGTCCTCTAACTTATTTATGAAGGTGTCTTGAATTATTTGTATCATTCCATTTGCCTACGGTCTACTCACATTATTTCAAGGTTAGTCTCTCTGAATTCATTAATGTTTGTGTTCAGAATAATCATTTTTGATTTCCCAGTTGTAGGCAGAAGCTGTAGCATTTCTTAATGTCTTATCATTTCACATTGCTCTAAGTTTTATTTATTTTTTTAAGTAACTGCTGAAGAGATTGAAAATAGCAATGGTTACAGACCTCTCTAACACTGTTTATCACTTAAGAAAACATCTTCGACTACCAGACATTCCAGTTACTTTATATTCCCTTCAAGGAGTATATTCCAAAGAGTACTTTATCAAGTTTTCAAATGGGTTGAAAATCTACATTTAAAGTTTAATCCATGAATTGACTTAACAGATATTTTCTGAATACCATTTTTTTTTTTTTTTTTTTTTTTTTTGCATGAGGTACTGGGTCATCAGCTAGGAACAGAGGAAAACTGTCCCAGTCTCTGCCCTCAAAGAACAAAATAACAGAAGGACAACAACAAATTGGCTACCAGTGTTTTCAAATATGGTATAACTCGAATTGTGTCACACCACTGAAATGTAGAAATGACTTTTCCTCAGTGATCTCTTTAATCATTTGTTATTAACATTATGAGCTTTCATAAAGTAGCCCGACTTAGAGTTGTCTTGATTTCCAAAGTATTTGAAGGGTAAATACTCTAGTTTCACTATAGTTGCTCATTATGTAATCATCATAACATTTACTTTCTTCATGGAAAAATGGAGAATATAATACCTGTCTTGTGTACTTTATTTGGGATAAATCATATAATGTGTGTATATGAATATGTGTGTATGTATATACATAATGTGTGCATGTGTACCTATGCACATTCACACAGTGTATAAGTGATGCTCTGGTAAATGTTTAGCAACCAATCCTCTAGAAAATAAAAAAGCCCTGATAATGTAGTACTACTGATTTCTATGGTTTAAGAACTCAGCGTGACTGATTTCAAGTTATCGGTGTGACATCTACCAGCTCACGACATCTCTGGAAACCTAACCTTTGGCTTTGGGGATCTAGTATAAGACAGGTCTAACACAACACTGTCCTATGATACAGCTACTTAACATACCATCGTGACATCCTAGATGTTTGACAAATGGTAGTTTTTATTATTCATGTTCAAATCAGGTAAACTTTTGGGAAGAGGGAATACCCTAAAAGTTATCTACTCTTTGTTTAGTAATTATGATACAAAATAGGAGATTCTTTTCTGGCTACTCTCAACAATGTTTCTTTATAATGGAGGGGGTGGGGGTGGGGTGGAGAGCAATAGAAGAACATATTTTTCAATGATTAAAAATAATGTGAAAATATTCTCAATTCTTGAAGATTTATGAAACCACAGCTGTACTTATTATTATTAAGTAGGATTACCAGCCAAAAAAATGTCTTAGCAGAGTTTTGTTTTCTGGCTGCTTCTTTTCCCCAAGATTTTATACTCTCCCCTTTTTGAAGTGCCATTTGAAACAGGTTGTGGGTTAGAACCATTTGATAACATTGTCAGTAGTATAAACACCATTGTGTATATAGTTACATTGCCAGAAGAAGGGTGGGCATTTGAGTTTATGTTAAAACAGATACAAAATAACAGTAACAAGTCTTCATGTAAAAAATAGGCTGGGTTAGAGGCAGAGTTTAAGAAAAACTGACAAGAAAGAGAAAACTGTACAGGAAAAGACAACCTAATTATTTTATTGTGGGACTTTGTTTTCCTTAAAAATATGCTTGGAAAAAATTCTAAACTGAAACAACCAACAGGCCATGTGGAGAAAACTGTATTGTTATCTGTTCAAGATACACATGTGTGTTTATAAATATGTGGGTAATAGGAATGAGGTGAAGGGGTTTCTGCCAACCGGGAACCAGTTTGATTTTCAAACTATAAACTTTTTCTGGCAGATTTAACAGAAGCAGAGGTTAGAAACTGAAAGTTTTTCATTGTGTGGAAAAAGTCAATCCAAAATCCTATACTGGGTTGGGAGAGGACCTGTGGAACACAGCAGGGCAGCAGACAGCAGATCTCGTATTACTCAGGTCTCAGTTTATAGATTTCCCTCTCACACACATATTCCCTGATCTTAGTCAGGTGTCCCTCTATACGTACCCATATAATCCTGTATTTGTTGCTCTCACTGCGTTGATTAAACTTTATTAAGATTACCTTTTAAGTAGTGTGTGTCCTGTGTTGGAATGAACTCCTGGGGAGAATAAGGCTGCACATGTGATATGGATGGAGCTTGTTTCTAACCAAGAGCTGAGGAGACAAGTCAGTAAAAGTCTTAAAATTCTTGAATTCTAGAACACTGAAAAGAGATAAAAATAAGATAAAATGGAAAAAAAATCCGTTTTCCTTTTCTTACCTTGTGGTGTTCATGACTTCTCTTTTTATAAATATAAGCAGCCACTATGCTCATGTCTGAATCTCTGTTAGGGTGAGGAGTTGATGAAAAAGGTATTGTGCTTAAGCATTCATTTCTATATTGTGTTCCCCTAGAACCCAGGGTTCATGTATTAAAGTTTAACTGCCCTGTCTACTCTCCTTCCTGCTTCTTTGCCATGGTCTAAAGGCAAAACCCTCTTCTAAGGTTTTGACTTATAATTAGCAATGGTTCTCTGATGTCTGGGACACACTGAAAGATAAGGCTTCTGTACCTCTTAACTCACTGGAAGGGCCAAAATCTGGACTAGGCTCTCTTTAACCCTAGCATGACATTTGTCATTTACAAAGTAACTGATACCTTAAGGAGATGTGAGCTTACACACAAAATCCTAGACATTTCTGGAGTGCAACCAATGTATGAAGTGAATGGGGGAAGTAGATAGTATTCATGACATCTAAGATGAAATGTTCAAACGTGAAGATCATAACTAAATAAGAGAAAAATAGTGGCGGATCTTCTGTGTTTTGGAACCAGTTTCAACTTGGTGGGGACAGGGTCCACGTCTCCAATAAGCAATTCTCTGAATACTAGCTGCATGTCCTACAATTCAACTCAACTCTGTCCCCTAACTACCTGGACTGTTCTCCCCCATGCTCCTACTTCAGACACCAGTTGCAAGCCCAGGTAGTTAACTTGTGCTTCCAACCAATTAGCTATAAATCAGGGACCCCACAAACCCCTACTTGGGTTTAATTAATTTCCGAGGACGGCTCACAGAACAAGAAACCTTTCCCTCACTAGATAACTGATTTATTATAAAAGGTTATAACTCAGAAACAGCTAGATAGAAGAGATACATAATGCAAAGTCATGTGGAAAGGGGCATGAAGCTTTCTTGCCCTCTCCAGGCACCCCATTCTCTCCAGATTTCCATGTGTTACATAGGTATGATTGATTAAATTATTGCTTCTTCCTCTGCCTCTAACCCTCCCCCACTCAGCTCATGCTCTCTTTCTCTCAAATATATAAATAAAATCTTAATAAAATGTTTAAAAAAAAACCACAATAAATGCATATATACCAAAGAAGGTACAGCTTATCTTGGCATTCTCTTTTTTACATCTTCTAGACCCACTCTCCAGTTTTCCACCTTGCTTATTCCATGAATGATACCTCAAGAAAAAAAAATAAAAACCCTGCCCTCCTACATTTTGTCAGAATCAATCAATAGGTTGCGCATTGGGAGATCAAAGAAAGAAGAGATCGTCCATTTATTCCCATGGCTCATTCACTGCGTACACCAGTTCTGCAGTGGCTGCTTTTCTCTGTTGAATTAGATCTGGTTCTGGTAACTACTCCTTCACCTTGTCTCTTCAGGTGTAGCATGGTATAGTTGGATTTTACTACCTCTCAGCCACTTTCCCAGACCTTATTAGTTTTCCCTAACCCTGCCCATACCTCAGAAAATGATCCCTTTATTAAACCCTTTCTAATCGCCCTTTTTGTAGGTGCACTTATTTGCTTCCTGGATTCTGACCAGTATAATACTCAGTATCGTCAGAAGCCCAGGAAAGAGGCCTTGAAAATAGAGTTTTGAGATTAAAATTTTACATGTATGAAAATTTTACATATATTACCCCCTTACCTGGGGCAAATGGAAAACTTAAACCAGCTGCATTGTGGAATGAGAAGAAGCACAGGTGTACAGCAATGTAGGAGAGAACAGTGGCTGAGGCACTTAGATGCTATTTTTTAAAGATCGAGGTTTGTTATTGCAGCATAGGTTGGCCCTAGAAAGAGTACCTAGAGTAAAAGTAAGTGAAAGTCATGATAGCTTTATGGCTGCTTTGATAGCCTGTTTATCTCCTGTAGCTCTGGGATAGATCTGGCTGGGGATTATTAGTTTAGGATTGTTAACGAAAGCCTTAACTCAACAGGGGCCTAAAGTCAAAGAGGATAAAATATCAGGTATTGGCCAGTGTTAATATGTCAGTGTGCATTGAACCATTTGTATCTTTCAGTAATCTGAATGCCAAGATTCTTCATTTCCTTTTTTTTTTTTTTTTTAAGATTTTATCTATTATTGGGGCACCTGGGTGGCTCAGTGGGTTAAGCCTCTGCCTTCAGCTCAGATCATGATATCAAGGTCCTGGGATGGAGCTCTGCATCCGGCTCTCTGCTCAGCAGGGAGCCTGCTTCCCTTCTGCTCTCTCTACCTGCTGCTCTGCCTACTTGTGATCTCTCTCTCTCTGTCAAATAAATAAATAAAATCTTTAAAAAAAAAGATTTTACCTGTTCTTCTGAGAGAGAGATAGACAGAGAGACAGAGAACACAAGCAGTGGGAGAGGCAGAGGGAGAGGGAGAAGCAGACTGCCCACTGAGCTGGGAGCCCTATATGGGGCCTGATCCCAGAACCTGGAAATCAAGTTCTGGGCTGAAGGCAGATGCTTAACCATCTGACCAGGTGTCAAAAAATACTTCATTTCTAACAAGATCCCAGGGATTGTCAGTGCTCCTGATCTACACATTGCAAAAGTATAAAGGAAAGAGCCCAAAAGTTCAGAAAATAGGGAATGTTGAATTGGCACTAATCATGTGCAATCTGCTCAGCTTCTCCTTCCTTAATCATACATTCCAGAAGGTTTGCAAGAAATAGGTCCCTTACCATTGTATAAAAAAAAAAAAACAAAAAAAACAAAAAACAAAAAAAAAAAACTTTGCGAATGAAGCAAAGATGCTGCACTGAATTTGAACTCCTTAATTGCAATGAGAACAGAGAAAAGTAGAGGCCAGATGGCTGCATTTGACCAGCAAAAGCAAGTCATAAGGACAGAATCTTTTGCCTTAATGGGGATCTTTGTGACGGCTATTTGATCATAGAGTCTGTAGAAGTGAACTAGATGGACAGTCTAGAAAGACTTTACTGTTGGCAAGTATTAGTAGGAAAATAGGTTGGAGAGGGGAGGGACAAACATCTAGCTGGAATCAGCTTCTTACTCAGTTTCCAGATATAAGTAGGACCTGAAGCCCCTTGACTGTCTATGGAGTCATGTCCCTCTGAGAATTCCAAAACATGTCTAGACATACATTATGTGAAATTATATAAATCTTTCACCAAACTTTCTCTAGAAGGACCACTGGTTGTTTACTAAAGTGACTTGGTACTGGGGCTAGGGAGTAACTCTGACTTTCTGAGTGATAATAGATAATGGCTCTGCTATGGCTAGCTCCTGGAGACCTAGTGTTATATTTTAGTTCTTGGAGTCTTGGCCAGCATGTACCTCAGTCTGTATAAGTAGGGCAGAAATGCATAACCCTTTACTATTTCTCCAGTTCCAGGAATTGCAGACACACACACACACACACACACACACACACACACACACACATCTTTGGAATCTTCCCTTTACACTTTCACAATTTGCAGATCAGCAACATTGATAACCCCTGGGATCTTGTTAGAAATGAAAAATCTTGACATTCAGACTCCTGATAGCTACTGGTGATTCATATGCATATAAATACATGCCTAATTTCTAGAACTGGGGGAAACAATAAAAGGATAGGCTTTATTTGAGATAAATAAGTATTTCACATGTATATATGATCTGAATATATTACCTGGCATCATTCCCTCATTGGTAACTTGACCTGTGGAGAGAGAAGACCACAATAAAAGCCCCTGGAAGAGTTGTATACTCATCCACTGACAAGGTATGCTTTCTTATTTAACTTGTTTTTTTGTAGGTTCAAACACAAGATGAAACTTTGGAATGACTATGAAATACTGTATACCTTAATCAGAAAGTGATGCTAATATCAGGTGCCATTCCAGGTTTTGTTTCTTTCCTGGAGCAAATCAGTAAACCCCCTCAATGCTACTGTTGGCCTAGAAATTACATGGTTTTTAATCTTAACCAACAACGATAATTCGAAACAATTTGCTTACTCATGCTCCTGATTGCAGTGCATCTTTCCTATTGTACCAATCATTTTGTTTAAATACTGTCTTTCATATTATAGGTCAGGTGAACCTTCATCATTTTTGATCAAAAGAAACCAATCTGGTCATACAAGTGGACACAGTAGCAATTACATTAATGTTAATTTATCGTCTTTCTTCCCTTGCCTCCAACCATTTATATTAGACCCTCTAACAATAAGAGTTTGAACTACACAGGTCCACTTGCACAGGGATTTTTTTTTTTTTTAAGATTTTATTTATTTATTTGACAGACAGAGATCACAAGTAGTCAGAGAGGCAGGCAGAGAGAGAGAGAGAGAGAGAGAGAGAGAGAGAAAGGAGGAAGCAGGCTCCCTGCTAAGCAGAGATCTGGATGCGTGGCTCTATCCCAGGACCCTGGGATCATGACCTGAGTCGAAGGCAGAAGGGGCACCTGGGTGGCTCAGCAGTATTTTTTTTTTTTTTTTAGTACAGTACCATAAATGTGTTTTCTCTTCCTTATGACTTTTAATAACAATTTATTTTCTCTAACTTACTTTATTATAAGAATTCAGTATATAATACATACAGTATGTAAAATATGTGTTTACCAACTATGTTACTGGTAGGGCTTCTGGTCAAGGGCAAGCTACTAGTAGTTAAGGTTTGCGTAGTCAAAAATTTCATGGAGATTTTTTTTTACTATACTGGGGTTAGCACCCCTAACCCTTGTGTTGTTCAAAGGTCAGCTCTATATACAAGCACAGTGTTTAGGTTTCAGTTGGGAGTATAATTTAATTGAACCACATGATGATATCTGTGTTGATAGGACCCCATGTGTTTCTTCCCTGGGAATGCACATATTCACTAGACAAAGGACAAGACTGACAAAGGGTTGAGCTATGCTGAATCCTCTCCATTTCCAATCTAGATCCTATTTCTGCCCTTTCCACCCTAAAAAATGCAAACTAAGCAATGAGATATTCAAAATGGTTATGTGTCTGGCCTTGATGCATTTTGTGTTTGCTTCCTCCCAGTACAGTTCTTAAGTTCTGCTCACTTATTTGTGATCTCCTCATCTGGAAGCTTTCCAAAATGAATCATGGATTAACTACTTATCTTTTCCTTTTTCATCTTGGCACTATCTCACATTTTCCTTCCCCCAATTAATTACTTTAAAAAATTATCTTTTCTCATATCACAGTCTGCTATATAAATGTGTGTATATGTATGTAAAAGTATATATGTGTACACACACACATATGTATGTATTTTTAGACTGAAAATCAAATGTGAATGGGGGAAGTAGATAATATTCATGACATCTAAGATGAAATGTTCAAACGTGAAGATCATAACTAAATAAGAGAAAAATAGTGGCAGATCTTCTGTGTTTTGGAACCAATTTCAACTTGGTGGGGACAGGGTCCACATCTCCAATAAGCAATTCTCTGAATACTAGCTGCATGTCCTACAATTCAACTCAACTCTGTCCCCTAACTACCTGGAGATAGTGTCAGAATCCACAGGTTAATTCAGTGCTACAAGACTGTTCTCCCCCATGCTCCTACTTCAGACACCAGTTGCAAGCCCAGGTAGTTAACTTGTGCTTCCAACCAATTAGCTATAAATCAGGGACCCCACAAACCCCTATTTGGGTTTAATTAATTTCCGAGGACGGCTCACAGAGCAAGAAACCTTTCCCTCACTAGATAACTGATTTATTATAAAAGGTTATAACTCAGAAACAGCTAGATAGAAGAGATACATAATGCAAGGTCATGTGGAAAGGGGCATGAAGCTTTCTTGCCCTCTCCAGGCACCCCATTCTCTCCAGATTTCCATGTGTTACATAGGTATGATTGATTAAATTATTGTCCAATGGCAATTGATCCAACCTCCAGCTCCTCTCCTCTCTGGGAATCAGGGGGATGGAACTTAAAAAATTTTCAGCCTTCTAATTACATGGTTGGCTCCTCTGGTGACCAGCCCTTTTCCCTCTGTGATGCCCCCTCTCCCAGTGCATTCCACAAATCATCTTATTAACATAATAATAGACACATTTTATCACTCTCATCACTCTCCTAAGGTTTTAAGGAGCTCTGTGCCAGAAATGGGACCAGTATAAATTTCTGTTATAAATCACAGTATCACAGCGGGTAAACAAAGCATCCATATATGACATGCAGTAGAGTAGGCACAGGGTGATTAGCCTTCGGCTATTATGCCATACCGAACATGTGTATTCAAAAAATGAAATACAGTAAAACTCTTAATACTAGAAATTCCAGATGACATGTTCAAATAGGGGAAAACTGTACATTTGTTTTACTGAAAGGCTCGTGGACATAACTTTTAAAAAATCTGCTATAACCTTTGGATAAAGTTGTTTCATATTTGAGGAGCTTGGAAATAAATCAACATTTTTTATTATTATAAAGAGTGTTTTCTCAATCTTATTGCTAGCACCATATTGTTTGCAATAATTTCTTTGTTTTTGCTCTTAGTCTCCATTTTATGTTTTTAATAAAATTTGAGTGAGACTGTACACAGTAAAGCTCTGGCATCAAATTGTCTGGGCTCAATTATTGCTCTTTGTTACACTGTGTAACTTGAAAGAGTCACTTCAGCATTTCTCTGTCTTCAGTTTCTCTTTCTGAAAAATGGGAGTAATACATTGCCTAACCAGGCTTTTATTAAGAATGAATGGAAGTACATGAAAACCATTTAAAATAGTGTCCAGCACATAATAAGCACTCCATAAATCTATAATTTTTTGTGATACTTGCTATTAACATGAAGATGAAAGTGAAATAACTCCTACTTCCCAGAAAGACAAAATTATGGGTTCTTGGAAAACCAGATATACTATAAATGTGAATCAATATACTGGATAGAGGGGGATAAAATTGGAGAAATGTCTGAGTCAATACTAGGATATTAAACTTAGCTCTACGTGTATCACATTGATTGATTTGCGAATATCGAACCACTCTTGCAACCCAGGAATAAATCCCACTTGATTGTGGTGAATGATTTTTTTAATGTATTGTTGGATTCAGTTTGCTAGTATTTTATTGAGAATTTTTGCATCCATGTTCATCAGGGATATTGGCCTGTGCTGCTTTTTTAGTGGAGTCTTTATCTGATTTTGGTATCAGAGTAATGCTGCCCTCATGATAAAAACCCTCAACAAAGTAGGTTAGAGACAGCATTCCTCAACATAAAAGAACATGAAAAACCCACAACTAAAACCTCAGTGGGAAAAATCTGAGAGGTTTTTCTCTATGGTCAGGAACTAGAAAGGATGTCCACTCTCACCATTGTTATTTAAAATAGTACTGGAAGTCCTAGCCTCAGCAATCAGACAACACAAAGAAATAAAAGGTATCTAAATTGACAGAGAAGAAGTAAAACTTCCACTATTTGCAGATGACATGATACTCTATATAGAAAACCCAAAAGACTCCAGCAAACAACCGCTGGAACTAATACACAAATTCAAGAAAGTTGCATGATACAAAATCAACATACAGAAATATGTTACATTGCTATGCACCAAAAATGAAACAGCAGAAAAAAAATTAAGAAACAATCCCATTTACAACTGCACCAAAAATAATGAGGTACCTAGGAATAAATGTAACCAAAGAGATGAAAAACCTGTACTCTGAAAACCATGAAACACGGATGAAAGAAATTAAATATGACACAAATAAATGGTAAGACATTCCATGCTCATGGATTAGAAGAATAAATATTGTTAAATATTGTTACCCAAAGCAATCCACACAATTAACGCAATCCCTATCAGAACACCAGCAGCATTTTTCGCAGAGCTAGAACAAACAATCCTAAAATTTGCATCAAGCCACAAAAGACCCTGAAAAGCCAGAGCAACCCTGAAAAAGAAGAGCAAAGCTAGAGGCATCACAATTCCAGACTTCAAGTTATTTTACAAAGCTGTAATCATCCAGACAGTATGGAACAGGTACAAAAACAGACACATGATAAATAGAACAAGAAACCCCGAAAAGTAGCCACTACTGTATGGTAAATGAATTTTTGACAAAGCAGGAAAGAATATCCAGTGGGAAAAAGACAGTCTCTTCAACAAATGATGTTGGGAAAACTGGACAGTAACCTGCAAAAGAATGAAACTGGACCACTTTTTTACACCATACACAAAAATAAATTAAAAACGAATTAAGTACCTTAATGTGAGACAGGAAACCATTAAAATCCTATTGGAAAATACAGGCAGTAACCTCTTTGATATTAACCATAGTAACTTCTTTCTATATATATATATATTCCTGAGGCAAGGGAAACAAAGGCAAATAAAAGCTTTTGGGACTTCATCAAAATAAAAAAGTTCTTTCATAATGAAGGAACCAGTCACCAAAACTAAATGGCAACCTCTGGAATTGGAGAAGATATTTGCAAATGAAATATATGATCCAAAATCTATAAAGAACTTATCAAACTGAAGCCCCCCGCCAAATAACCCAGTTAAAAAATGGGCAAAAGACACGAATAGACATTTCTCCAAAGAAGACCTACATATGGCCAAAAGGCAAATGAAAAGCTGCTCACTATTACTCATTATCAGGGAAATACAAATCAAAACTACAATGAGATTATCAGCTCATATCTGTCTGAATGGCTAAAATCAAAAACACAAGAAACAATAGGAGTTGTGAGATATGGAGAAAGGGCAAACTTCTTGCACTGTTGGAGGGAATGCAAACTGGTGCAGCCACTCTGGAAGACAGTATGGAGATTCCTCACAAAGTTAAAAATAGAACTACCCGGGGCGCCTGGGTGGCTCAGTGGGTTAAATCCTCTGCCTTTGGCTCAGGTCATGATCTCAGAGTCCTGGGATCGAGCCCCACATTGGGGGTCTCTGCTCAGTGGGGAGCCTGCTTCCTCTTCTCTCTCTGCCTGCCTCTCTGCCTACTTGTGGTCTCTGTCTGTCAAGTAAATAAATAAAATCTTAAAAAAAAAAAAAAAGAACTACCCTACAGTCTAGCAATTGCATTACTAGGAATTTACCCAAAGAATACAAAAAATACTGATTCAAGGGAACACATGCACTCCAATGTATAGCAGTGTTACCTACAATAGCCAAATTATAGGAACAGTCCAAATGTCCATCAAGTGATGAATGGATAAAGAAGATGTCAGTGGTGTGTGTGTGTGTGTGTGTGTGTGTGTGTGTGTGTGTAATATTACTCAACTATAAAAAAGAGTGAAATCTTACTATTTGCAACAACATGAATGAAGCTAAAACATACTATGTTAAGTGAAATAAGTCAGTCAAAGAAAGACAAATATCATAGGATTTCATTGATACGTGGAATTTAACTCATTTTGGCTCAGGTCATGATCGCAGGGTCATAAGACTGAGCCCTGCATGGGGCTCCATGCTCAGCATGGAGTACGCTTGAGATTCTCTGCCTCTGCCTCTCCCCCTGCTTATGTTCGCTCTTTCTCTCTCTCTTTCTCAAATTAATATATAAATCTTTAAAAAAAAATCACAAAAAATTTCAAGGATGTAGAAAAGCATGTGATATAGGAGACATTAAGAGGTTTTAGACTACTGCTTCATAAAATACTTTTTTCTTGGCCACATTAGAATTCATTTTGGTCCTGATTTAACTTGAAATGTGTAGGTATATAAGTGAGAACATAATTATATAAAAATGAACTGTTTGAATCATGAGGTATCTAAATTTTATGCTAGAAAAATTACATAGCATACACAGTATTTTCCAGGAAGCCATGACTCTAAAGTCATAGATTTTTGAGTTTGTGCGATACGAACAAAACTAAACAGACCATGCTCATCCTGCTAAAAATATTCCAGAGTTAAGGGTCATTGGTGTGTTTGCCAAGAGGTCTGTCATAGCATGTTTATGAGAGGTTTTGACTTAGTCATGCTGCTTCTTTCTCTGGGCATCCCCTATAGGACAGAAGGGATTTCAAGCCAGTTCTTAAATCCTTTACCTTCCAATTGTGAAGAAGAAAAATGACTTTTTCAACCATAATCGTATTTTTATATAAATAAGATTCTTTAGTAACTTGCTCAATAATATGTTAATTCAGTTTTTGACAAACTTTTTTTTTTTTTTTTTTTTAAGTCTGGGATGACCCAGATTAATATGAGGCAGCACAATGATGAATTTCTTGACTTCAGTTTCAGGGGGTTGGACTTACTCTTTAAAACCCAAATGTTTTGGGGATGGGTCTTGCACAATCACCTCAAATAGTCATAGGTTCTGTTTCTTCAAGTAAATTCTGGGTGATACTCCTGCAGGATTGTAATGATCATGTTTCTCTAGGGGAATGGTTAAGTGACAGTAAGGATATAAGGTGAGTGACAACTATTCTTGCTGCTGATACTATAGTTACTGTTCTATCCCTCCTCTATTACCCATCAGGACGCTAAGCACTTTGAACTAGCTTGCACCCCTGCAGTTCTCAGTTGCTAATTTGTCAGGGGGATCCCAAACAATCCCTGAATTGTGAGTGTCCTCCATGATTTTCTAGGCCATGGTTGCTATGTTTATGCATATGCCACCAAGATTGGGCAATAGAGTAAATGTGATATCATAGTGGATCACCAAGGTGCCAAACAAATTTTTGTTAACAACTTGGACAATTTAGATGACATGTCCAAATTCCTAGGGAAAAAATAAATTACCAAAAGTGAATCAAGAGGAATAGAAAATCTGGATTTATATAAACAAGTAAGTAGAATTACTATTTAGAATTCCCTATTGCCATCCAGCACACACACACACACACACACACACACACACACACACACACAGAAGCCCAAGACCAGATGGATTAAATGGGAGAATTCTATCAAGTAACTAAATAAAAACTAGCATCAGTGCTTCATAAACTCTTTCACAAAAAAAATGTGTTCCATAAACAATGAATCTTGGAACACTGAAAAAATGAAATAAAATCTAAAAAAAGAAAAAAAAAAGAAGTGAAAGCACCTCTTCTCATTCAATGAAGGTAATATTACTCTGATATTAAGGCCAGACTAAGACATAACAAGAAAAATTATAATGAAAAAACTTCATGAACATATATGCAAAAATACTTTTAAAAATAGAAAACAGATTGTACTAACATAAAAATTATTTTACAGTATAACCAAGTGGGTTTGTAATTCAAAATTGCTTTGACATGTGAAAATTAATGTCATCACCATATTAATAGAATAAATGATCCAAAAAACTTGTTTATCTTAATAGCTAAAGAAAAGACTATTTTCTAAAAGACTAAAAGCTAAAGAAGACTATTCTCTACAAATTATAACTTAAATCAATATCAGAATTTTAGTAGGCTTCTTTTTTGTCAAAATGCAATCTGTGATGTTATGATTTATACTGAAATGCAAAGATTTGGAATTACCAAACAATTTGGGAAAAAACAGCAAAATTGTATGATTTACACATCAGATTTTAAAATTTATTATAAAGACACTTCAAAAGCATTGCGCTATGTAAAAAAGTCAGATGCGAATGTCCATTTATTTTATGATCCCATTTACATGAATCATCTAGAAAAAGCAAGTTTATAAAATTAAAAAGTAGATCATCAGTTGCCCAAGGCTGAGAATAGTTGAAGATATTAAATGCAAAGGAACAAGATCATGAGAGAACTTTTTGGGCCGATGAAAATATTCTAAAACTGGATTATGAGGAAGGTTGTATACTGATCTGTACATTTACTAAAATATATTGAACTTTGCAGTTACAGTGGGTGAATTTGTGATATATAAAATATACCTTGGCAAAACTGTTAAAAAGTGGATAGGTATATCATAAATATTTAAAATCTATTTTTCCTCATATAGCAAATAATGTGTATACCTATATATATTTAAATTCTCAGGTAATAAAAAGTAAGACATCTTAGACTAATAAAGATAAAGATAATGAATATGCCATTATTTGGGAAGTAAGGACTACAAGGACCATGTCACTGCATGGGTTCCTAGGATAGCACCAGGGAGCTTACAGAAAAAAAAAAAAAAATTAGTTAAGGGCTCCAAAATTTCTGCACAAGATGTAGTCGGGGAGCCTGACATTTTGCACAATGACCCCTAAATACAATGAGTAGTACATATATAAATATGACCTCAAATGTGTACTATAGAGTAGGAATGTAAAAATGTATTTAATAACAATAACACTTTGAAATATCTATTACATTAGTCAACATACTATTCATCACATTGAAAACAAATTACCTCCTAAATTGCAAGTTTAGTGTTAGCCCTCTTATATATAGGCAAGCAAACAAACAGAAGAGCAAAATTACTCTTCTCAAGTTATTCATAGTCCTGGGCGAAAACAATTATGAAAACAAAACTTTCGATGTAAAATGTGCTGATGGTTTTTAAAGTGGATTATATGTAAGACATGAAATTTGTCTCAGATTTTATAAAGAACATGTATAAATGTAAAACTTCAAGGGAATCAATTTTTAAATCTTTAAATTCCATAATCCTTTATCTTTCCTAGAACTGATCTTCCTATTAATACACTTGAAATAAAGATGCAGAGATACAGCTTCCTGCTCACTTTCGCTTTCAGAATTTCTCACACTTTCAAAAGTGGAACTTCTTCTTTTTTTTTTTTTTTTTCTTTTTCTTTTCACAACAACCTGACTATGGTGCATGGCTCCAAAGCATAACAACCTCATGGGCACTATACAAAAGAACAATTAGAAATATCTTCATTTACAGAGGCAAACCATAAAATGCTGAACTCCAGGAAACAAACTGAGGGTTGCTGGAAGGGAGGTGGACTGGGGGGGAAGGGTACTGGGTGATGGGCCTTAAGGAGGGCATTTGATGTAATGAGCACTGGGTGTTATTTGCAAAGGTTGAATCACTAAGTTCTATGTCTGAAACTCAGAAAAATATAAAGCAATATCTTCATCTAATGTGAATCTAAGGGAATGATATAACGAAGAATTGAGTAACAGATTCTATATTATTGCATTCAACAAAATTGAATAAAACATGTGTCTCCAGATAGATCATTAACTTTTGAAGATAGATTACTGTAATTTAGTGACATGTAACTCAAGAGATATTTAAAAAGGGTAAATTTTAATAAAAGATCCATTCTCATCTGCTTACAGATGAATACTTAGATCTACAAAAGCAATAACTGAAAATGAGAGAAAAAGAATGTAGGCCATTCTAAAAATAAGGAATTATTATTGTGGACATGTGAATCAATAGAAAAAACAAATTGACAAATTGCCATTTCTTTCATTTTAGATTTTCATGACTGTTATTAACAATAATTTTAAATACATTTATATTGTTTTGACCAAGTTTGTGCTAAGGGTAGTATAATAATTAAAACATGTAAATGTTCAATAGAGTATATATCCAATGAAAAATTTTAAATTATACAACTTTGTGCTTCAAAGAAATATGACAGGTTTAATACTGTACTCTTTTTTAAAAAATATATTTACATAAGAAAAAATCACACAGAAATTTGGAGTATGTACATATACAAGAATGAAAAGGAATTATGTGTTTTGATTATTAAAGAAGTTATTCATGAAACTTAACTAGGTTGTGGTTATTAAATATTTGATATTTATATTCTATTGAATATTTTAAAAGTTTTTAATCTATTTTTCTTAATATTGATCTTAATATTATTTTATTAATAAATCAATATTTTTCCTTTTAAGCACATAATGTTTTTAATTGTTAACATAAAATGGTGAACAGATACATGGTTTAAAAAAAATTTGAGATGTGTTTTATCAAGGATGATTAAAAAAAATTGATGTTTACAGAGTCTAATCTATTTCATGGAAATGTGGCAAAGAAGCTTGGGGAGGCCTAATTTTAAGTCTGTGGAATGGATTAGGAAGTCACTAGAATGATATATAAACTGGAGACGGAAGGAAGAAAATTAATTCCAAGAACCTTAGCAGGTGCTACTGAATGGACAATAAAAAGGCCTCATTTTTTCCAGTAGCTTCTCATGATTAGAACTGGAAATGCATGTGACTGAACAATTTTTCTTTTTTTAAAAAATATATGTATGTATAGACCCATGTCTTATATATAAACCCAAGAATGTCTGTTTATAAAATAATTCACTAAATTTTAAAGGTAAACTTGACCTCAGTTGAAGGTAAAACTATTACAGGCTATTAACTATAAATGTTAAATTTATCCCTCTGTTGATCACAGGATTATTAATATCATTATTTATCTCATTACTGAAAATATCCAAATTATGCTTTAATTTTAATTTTATACAGAGAAAGGCTACATTGTATTTTAAGTGAAATCACGATGTTATGTATAGTGCCATAGCAGGAAGTGATCAATATCACTGCTAGTGGCTTCATGATGAAATGATCATGAAAAGAAAACTGTATATTAAAAAGCAACAACATAACTAGAATAGACAGTAATGTGATGTTAAATTAGTGACATGTAATGATTGAGAAAAGGGTAATGAAAACATCATGTTTTTTGCAATTTTTATATGAAATAAAAGAGATCTTACCCAGTTGTTGGTTTGAAAAGTATACAATTATTTCATTGGAGAAATAATTTTTGAAAAGTATACAATGTGTATTCTTTCAGTTCATTGGAGAAATAATTTTTAATTTTAAATAGTTTAATATGAATTTTAGATATATCATTTTTCTAAATATACTATTGGACTTCTCTATTTAGTATTCGAAAAGCTCATTGATGAGTATGAGATGAGATTTTTGTTAAAAAATCCATACGGATATAGTATGAATCAACAACTCTCATACAGATTTCAGGTTTGGTTAGAAATGGGAAGATTGGCTTCATCAGGAAAGTGAGATGCATGACATAAGTAGAAAACCAAGAGAGCAGGAAGGCAGATTGCTAAGCCACTCCTACCAAAAGCAGCAATTAGTGAAAAGACAGCTCAGCTAAATGCAATCAAACTCAACCAAACTAAAATTGGGCAAGATTAAAGATCACTGGCATTGGGCAACATGGGAGCTTTCTTTCCTTTTTTTGTTTTGGTTATTTTCCAACCGATTCTATTTCCTCACTGTGAGCAAATGAACAGGATAATGAAATGTTTTTATTCAGGAAGAATACATTATATTCTTATAATGTATTATAAGAATACATTATGTTTTTATTCTTCCAGAATAAAAACATTTCCAGTTGGGAAAGGCACATTTTATAATACAAGTCCTTGATCTGAAGAAGAGTGAAATAAGTGGGAAGTTGAGGGGAAAGAATTATAGGCAAAAGATGATAAACAGTGAAATGGGAGGGCGGCTCAAAATGTATAAATACTCAAATTCAGAGCTATGGTGCAAAGATGAATGAATGTGCACACCTGGGATGAGGACTGGTGCTAGGTAGCATAGGAATTTGCATTTTAACAAACATTATGTGGACTCAGTTTTAGGAAGTCGTTGAAGGCTTTTTAAGTAGAGAGACAGTTTCTAGGTCTTTGTGTACCTTCATTTTCCTGAGAATATTTCCTAATCTTCCTCATCCCAATCATTCCACTTACAAAATTCTCAATTTTATTAAAACATCTGATAGATAACCAAGTCTGCTTTAGAGTTTTCCAAGTATTTATTCATTATCTTTAAACTGAGCCTAACTTTTTAAAGTTGTTTCCAGAAGAAATATTTGAATCTATATAGAATGACATTCAGATATTTTGTGGTTTTATAGACATACTTTCACATCATATGCAAATAATACAAGAAATTAGTGTCTAAGTCCACACAAATTCAGCATCTAACAAAATCTCCATTATCACCGATGAAGAGTATCTGTTATTGTATTGTCTGTTTTTTTTTAATTATTATTTTAGAGAAAGAGAGAGAGAGTAAGCACCCAGGGGGAAGGGCAGAGGGAAAGGGAGAGAGAGAATCTCAAGTAGACTCCCTGCTGAGCACAGAGCCCCATGAGGGGGTCAATATCATGACCCTGAGATCGTGCCTGAGCCCAAGTCAAGAGTTGGATGCTTAACGGACTGTGCCACCCAGATGCCCCACATTTTCTGATTTTTAATGGGACATTTTACTTCTACAAACAACTGAATCAGCTAGCTAACTTAACAAGAAAAATAATTACATTGCAGGTGACAAAAAATTTATTATCTAAAATACTGTTTTATTCAAACTGGTGACCCTGAGGTGAAAATACTATGTATTATATTACTAATCACAAGAATTTTCTTGTTTTTCCCAATCCTTATTTTTAACAAGCACCATGAAATAATATAAATTTATCCTAAAGCTATATAATATTATTGCTATGGCTTTTCTAAGTTAATACAATTGTAACATGGCAGATGTTATATTATTAAGGTTTATATTGCATATACTCTTTCACTTGTCCATCTTAGAAAGGTTTGCTCGGTACATCATGAGGCAAACGATTCTGCCTGTCAGGGTACCTCACAGATCTAGGAATAATGAACACATCAGATGCTGACCTCAAGCAATATTCCTTCTGATTTGTTCCCTTTCACAGCACACTTGGGTTATGCCCCATTACATCCCATGCATTGTTTCATCTCAAGAGTTTCTCAGACAATGTAGATAGAGGTGGGGGAGAGGAAGAAATAGACAAAAAAGATGGATTTTCCAGTCATAGAAAAGTTGTCTTTAATAAGGACCAAATGAAAGGCAGAATCCATAGCTACTCTTTGAATAAAAAGGCAGATCCCATAGGTTTTTCCAGATTTCTGTGATCATAGTAGTCATTTACTCTGCTCCTATCTAAACTAATTCTGAAGATAATAAAAGCTGGTGGCCCAGATTAGTACTCTTTTTTGGCTTTAAATATTTGTATCTGTTGTTGCTTTCCCTTATTGGGAAAGTCAGACTTACTAAAAAATACACCATATAAAAATAATTTTTATCAGTGGCACTTTCTGCATCATTTTAAAAATGTTATTTAAGTCTTTAAGTACAAGTGTATCTTTGTCATAATATAGGTTTTTTTTTTTAGAAAAAAAATAAAATATTCTGTCTTCTTGTTATCCTCTCTGTTTCCATTATACATGTTTTTCCTCGGCCTTTTGTTTGTCCCTATGATTCATGTTTGCTTTCCAGGAATAGAGTTTATTAGAAGGTAATAAAATTAGATGATCCAGCTCAAAAGCAGCATAAAGAAAAAAGAATATGGTGGCATCAATGAGGTTTTTTGCCTTATGGCTTTCCCTCTCTCTCAGTTTTTTGTTTAAATTCCTTACCTGCTTTCACTCTTCAGAAAGACCCACCATACTAAATTCCGTATTAGTCCCAGCCAGGAAGACAAAACTTAGCTCGTAAAAAGCAATGTATTGTTTTTAAGCACTATATCTTACAGACAATATTACTGCTATAATGCACAGCTTGGTCTTGACTTGTTAACCAGATATGGAAACTTTATTTAGCTTTTTAACCTATGAGTATTGATTTAATTATTCTTATTTTTTTAATTCCCTAAATATGTTATATTAAGGATTTATATTATAATTATGAAACTATGTAGGATAAATCCTCACAAAACATATTGCAGGTAGAATCAAAAGTAGATAACAACTCTGCTTTATAGAAAAGATAGATCTGAAAAGTAAAAAAGCAGTCAATACAAAAGTCATTGAAAAATAAAAATAATGTATTGGGTAACTTTTGTTAGAAGGATATAGTTATGACATTATTTAAAAGAAAAGGAAATAACAACTTCCTTTTTTCATGAAACTAGTCCCAAACTGAAATATAAATATGGCAATACTAATTAAAAATAAAGAGAGAAAAGTTAAAAATAAATAGGGAAGATAGGAAGAAGATAAGAAGATTTGATCCAATTCATAGGGCAAGAATGAAGGTATAGCATTTGTTTGACTAGAGTCCCAAGAGTGGTAAAGAGAAAGAAGAGGGCCTAGAAAATTGTGAAGAGATACTAGCTAAGAATTTACTAACACTAGTGAAAGACAATGACAAATCCATGATTGTGTGGAAGCCCAAGCATGATAATTAAGAAGAAAAGCACAACTGGGCATGTAAAGAAGAAACATAAAGAAGAAATCCTAAAGGAAGACAGGGAAAAAAGGAATACATTCATGTTCATATTTCATAAAATGGATTACGCACAGTTAGTAAAAGTTTCTCTATGTGAGTTCATGCTAGATCTTCATATGATTTGATTAACATCAAGAACGTGGAAGCATATCCATCATTGTTGGCTACCAGCAATAGAGAAAAATATGTGGAGCTATCAGAAAACGATGCTATTAGATACTAACAATTTCTGTGAAAAGAAAAATAATCTCTCTCATGCTGGGAGAGGTATATCATCCCATATATCAAACATGTTATGAATATACATGGGATACAGGCATAATATCCTTCTTATTAATCAATATTAGAGTCTGGAAATAGCCTCTGCCTAAAATATCCTGACAATTCTACTCTCAAAAAGCTAAAGAAATGAAAGGGGCACTTTGTGGCATGTGTATCCCTTGCTGGTGAGCTTATGGTAGATATTTACTTTTTCCTTCACTAAGAGCTATTGTTTCTGCCTCTGTTCATTTTTTAAATAAATTATTGGATTATGTCATATTTAAACACTATGCATTGAGAAATAATTAGATATGATTGCACATCTTGCCAAGAAAAAGGAAAGCCTGATAAATGTTTCTTCAGCTATTAAATTAACAAATAAGATTGAGTCCCTATTATCTATACAGAAAAAAATTACAAATTGTCAGACATGGTCACTGATACTAGCAAAATACTACTTTAGCCAATTCCTCTTATCATTTGACTGGATTATTGCAATAGCCACTTAACTATTCTCTCTGTACACATTATAGCTTCTTCTGATCTCTACCAAAATAACTTTTCAAGATTAATTTTGGTTTATGGCATGAAAACTTAAGAGTTTTAATATGTTCTTTTAATCAGTGCCCCTGGGCTCACTGCATTGTGGAGAGGAACTTTGGTAGTTACATGACAATGAAATCAAATAACTTCATCTACTCCTGGGCCAACTGGCCATTTCTGTCCAAATTTATGTAATGCATGTGTTGTGACACACACCCCACGATCCATTCAAAAACACGTATTTCAGCCTAACTTTCAAACACCAGGTCCTGAAATCTCCACCCTTTCCTGAGGGGACACATCGATCTCTAAACCTTTATTGCATTGTTTGGTACAGGACATTCTCTGTACTAATTTGTTGTGGATATAAAACAATTAGAGGAACAGCTTACATTTGTATTTATTTTCTGTTCCATATCTCTTTGCCCTTTGTTTTTTTCTTCTTAAAATCCATTCCTAAGAAAAAGCAAACTGTTGAAATGTGGGAAAAAATTTTTTTTAAATGTGAGCCAAGTCCTGCCAACTTTTCTACTTTTCATTTCCCTTTCTGTGCTCTAATGTATTTTGACAGAGTTGTGTTTACTGAACCATTGGTCTACTGGTGGAAGAAAGAAAGAATCGTTCAACACTATTCCTTTGTTATTATCATGGTAACATTTCTCTGAGGGGATGTGTTAACATTGAGACTCTAGCCTGGGAGTATCTGCTGTAAAGGTGGATACTGATGGATGACCATTCAAAAATGGTCTTTTCAAATGGGGATTAAATGCAGTTGATGAGCCCCAGATCTGGGCTAGAGCAGAAGGCACAAGCCAAGCTGTTACTACTGCAAATGTTACAAGACCCTGATTTTCATTATTTATTGGCAGAAAACAAAGACAAAAAGAATCCCCTAATCCCCCCCCACCAAAACTATTTCTATTTGGATGGAGCATTATTTTTTAAATTTTCCCAACACTTTTTTTTTTTTTTTTAACATTTATTTACTTATTAGAAAGAGAAAGTGAGAGAGTGCACTCACAAGCACGAGTAGGGGAAGAAGGAGAGGAGAGAGAGAATCCCAGGCAGGCTCCAAGCTGTTGAGCCGGAGACCACCCTGAGATCGTGAACTGATCCAAAACCAACAAGAGTCCTCTGCTCAACCAACCGAGCCACCCAGGTGCCCCTTACCAGCACTTTATAAATTCAAGTCAATAATATGGAAGTGATGATATTTTCTTTAAAAATAAAGAAAAAGAGGAATGCCTGGGTGGCTCAGTGGGTTAAAGCCTCTGCCTTCGGCTCAGGTCATGATCCCAGATCCTCGGAGAGAGCCCCACATTGGGCTCTCTGCTCAGCGGGGAGCCTGCTTCCTCCTCTCTCTCTCTCTCTCTCTCTACTTGCCTCTCCCGCAACTTGGGATCTCTGTCAAATAAATAAATAAAATAAAAAATAAAATAAAAAAATAAAATAAAAATAAAGAAAAAGAGACCCAAGGGCATTTGGAAAGAAAACCTGAAATTATTTCAATGAAAATGACCAAACGTAGTATAATGCATTCTAGTCAAGAAGCCAGGGGAAAGGAAAAAAGCAAAACAAAACAAAACAGTAGGTAGTAGGTAGTTTTGCTACTAATCATGATTATATTTATATTATAATATATATTATATAATATATATTATATATAATTATTATTGTATATGTAATTATATATTATAATCCCATGATTATAATGTCAGTATGCACATCATATTTATGAAGACTCTATTAACAGCTTACATGAAACTGTTACACTATGACAGGACAGAGGTTAGAAACTACCCCCTCTTGACAAATTTGGAAAATAATTGTATGATACATGCTACGATGAATGTAATGCTCGTTGGTTTTGATAACCAGGATGTCTAGTGTTTAAGGTATTTCAAACTCTTGCTAAATGTAGGTAAATGCTGTCAAAGTAGACCCGCCCTCAGATTTTATTTTGATGTTTTTAACGTGGACCCATAGGAACTGGAGAAGAGGCCAAAAGGTAGGGACTACATCAGCGCGGAAGAACACTTTCAGCGTTTTATTAGGAAACTGCTGCGAGGGCGGAGTGTCACTTGGCGGAGAGGAAGTGGGAGCCGGCTTCTGGCTTCTGGGACGAAAGCGCCTGCGTGGGACCTGGTGGGGCTGGAGCCCCGCGGAGAGCACCGGTGTGGGGCAGCAGTGCCCCGGGGCAGCTCACTCTTAGCGCATCCACAGGTCTTCCAGGTGAAGCCCGCCTCTTGCCAGTAGTGTGCGTTTGCTGGCATCCAGGTTCTACCTCCTTTCATACTTCCATGCCCTGCTGCTTTGAGGCTCCAGTTCCTTCAGGGCTCACAGCTGTTGCTGTTCTTGAACTACTCGCCTTGGCGCCCATCTGGTAGCTTCCCACCAAAGCACCTGATGTCGACAATTACTCTTTTTTTAAGAAAACTACGTTTATTCCTTTAGTGATTGGAAAACGTAACTAGTACAGGAAAAAAAAAAAAAAAGAAAAAAGAAAAAGTTCAGTCCGCTGGAAAGGAAAGAAACCTAGTGCTACCCAAGAGAACTGGTGGCTCGTCCGGGAAGGAAACTTGGTGACCCTGAGGAGGAAGAGCCTGTGCCCTGGAGCCGTACCCTGCAGTCCAGGTGAGACAGGTTTTGCCATCTTCTGAACGTCTGCCTCAGGCATGAAACCGAATTCCTATTTATTTAGCTCTGGGGGGAAGCGGGGGGGGCGGGGCGGCGGCTGTGGGGATATGTGGAGCCGATTTTTTAAAATAATGGTTTTTTTTTTTTTTTCCTAATTTTGATCTTTACAACCCAGTGAAATAGGATACTAGGATTACTGTCCCTGTAGAAGCAGCAGTTGAGGTTCAGAAATTGTCCCTTTTCTGAAAGGCTCTTGAACGGGTTCAGGATTCCACGGCAAGTATAGGCAAACCGCCTAGGTTTGAATTCAGTTGTGTTTGATTATCTAGTCAGTATTCATTTATCCTTGCAAGCCTGTGTTCATTCAGGATCTGTTTCTTCCGCACCTTCCATATGCCATGACCTCTGCTCAGACGGTGGTGACCCCTGTGAACTAGGCAGACAGGGACTTGCCTTGGTCAATCTCTCAGTAGCATTGTGACCCATCATGTCACCCTTACCAGAGTGTGAGGCCCCAGGGCAGTTGCCGTCGCCAACAATGACATAGCAAAAAAATTAAAGTGCCTTCATTTAAAAATCAGGAGTGGGTGATAAAGAGTGCAGAAGCTGAAAATTTTCAAACTATTTAAATCTTATAATTGTTGACTGTTCAGAAACTACACACATGGATCTGGGTGGTGGTGAACAGCAAAAAGGGCTTATGGATGAACCCGCCTTGTTCTAGCTCCTTGTCATACTCCTATTTCTGTGGAAAGCCTGACTGATTAAATATTGAGTCAGGCTAATGCTGTCAGCCTGTATAAGAACATAATCATTAATAACTTAAGATAAACACAGTGATTCTTCATTGTGTTCAGTGCAAAATCTTGAATCCTTAAAATTCATAAAATAAGCATGTTGTTTTATCTTTAGCTTTCTTTTTTGGTCTCAACTTTCTTTGAACTCTACCTTGAACACCACACTTCTATCAGTAAAGTGCTCCATGGAACACTACATCAAAAACTAATGATGTACTGACTGTATGGTGACTAACATAACATTAAAAAAGAAAAAGTTAAATCCTATTTGCAATTTACTGGGAGTATCCAGCTTCCTCTTACTTAGTGGCACGTGCATAGACTTTTTTCTATGAGGCCTGTCCTCTAACTTCCCCAGAGGTTGGTTATGTCCTTCAGATATCCTCCCCTGGAAAACAATTTTATGTGTATTGCAGCATTAGATCAAAATTACCTCTTTGTTGTTTATCTCCTCCATAAGACTAAGTTTTGTGATGAAAGGTATCTTTATCCATTTTTCCCCATCATTTTGTGTGGTTCTGGAATATTATAAGGACTTGGATATTTATGAAATGGAGGAAGACTAGGTATACAGATAGTAGTAAGATGTAGATCTCCCAAGAGGTTGTTTGATTGCACACTGTGTTAAAAATATTGAAGTAGTAACAGGAAATTAACATGAGTAGGTCATGTGGAATGAGGGAGGACAGCATCATAAGATATTGAAAATAGAAGAGACTTTCTTCTTGAATACTTGCCCTTGAAAAAAGATTCAAGATGTATTAATATAAAGAGGACTGTAACAATATGGTATTTCTGCTAGAAGATAGTTTTCAATATTGGACCAAGGCAGCATTTGTTGAGGGATTAGTGATTAAGTTCCCATCTGGAATGTGATAGGAATGGATTGCACAGAATTTCTGGCTTCCACAGAGAAAAGCATCCTGCTTTATCCAACACCCTCCCCCCTTCGTCCCATTTTTTATTCCCGGCTTCCATGAATTTTTGGACCTAAACTGTTCAACAATAGGAACTGTGTAACACTTTTGTCAGTGGATTCTGCAGATTTAATATTTGTCCCATTAGCCATCTCATATGTTTGGTGTTCATGATATTAATACTTTTTCAACATGTTAGACATGATAAAACCATCAGATATATTAGGACATTTTCCTACATGTTTTCAAAAACAAAATAAACCAAAATGAGACAAAACAACTAATCAACCAAACAAATGAAAAAGCTATTTCTTGGAGTGTTAGAGGAATCAGAGATATGGTACATGACTGCAGAGCTGACATTAGTAAATACAGAATGCCCAGGGATCATATAGCAACAGTGAGTAGCTTACAAAAGTTGAAATGAAACACAAGCTACAAAATATATATAAACAAAACTTTAGCCTCATTTTGTCTTTCTTCTACCAAAACTTAAGTGAAGTATGCTGGGAAGACTGTCCTAAGGACAGATAAAAGACAATTTATTTTTAAGTGTGTATTTAATAAGGTATAATTAGGGGTATAATTAAAAATTATAAGTCAAGTTGTTTTAATATTAATGTTTTTTTGAAATGTCATTAATATGACAGATTATAGAAAAGACAGAAAATAAGTTAAGGATACTAAATTCTTAGAACATACAATTTAATCCAGCTTTTGAGATAATTTACTAGTCTACCATATAAGATGTGAAGTAAATAATTCCAGGTGAGAAAATCTCTTTCTCTGATAGATATTTTTATTAACTTTATCATTCCCCTAATATGTGTTTTTTATAGAGCTATCCTAAGTCTGGCACTGGTTACAGTGCCCATATTTAGGCACATCAGATAATTGGTTCAGTTCTTAATTATTTTTTTTAAATGAGGCAATATAATATGGCACAAATGTGTGGGGGGAAGGTATGTGAAAAATACAGAGAAATGTTGGAAATTATTTCTATAAAGGCATGCTAGTTGTTTAACTTGGTATGACAATACACATAGAAAGGAAAATTGATAGATTCTAATCGCTGAAATTCAGTGTGCTGGAACAAGGAATAAATTCTTACATGTAGTTCAAAAATTGCAAGTCAGGGTCAGTTCGTTTTTAAAGGTAAATATAAGGAAGAATTAATAAAGGATACTACAGCTTAGCTCAGTAGCTAGAGATGTGGTCTCTGGAAATATACCACCTGGGTTTAAACCCAAACATGCTGCTTTATTAGCTGTAGAACTGGCAAGTGTTTTCACAGCTTCCCACAAATAAAATTAGCAATGATGACATAGTCCCAATTCAAAGAGTTGGCATTTGTACAAATGAGAATATTTATAAAACATTTACAGCATTTAGAACTGTTAAATATTATTGTAACTGAACTGATAACTTTATAAGGTAACCAATTCTGTATTACTATACGATGAAATATATAGATATGATATGGAGGAAATCACAATTACAGTTAAGAAAATTGAACCATGTGACCTCAAAATAATCACAATTCAAAGAATCTAGTATTCTCTGAGTAAATCTTCTGAATGAAAAAAGTATTGCCTTTGGTCTGAATAGGAAATATGTAATAGAGTTGGCTAGATAATAGTTACTAAGGTAGACATAATTCAAGAGGTTTCCAGTTTAGTGTCTAGTTTAGTACAGATATTAGTGGGTTTTGCTAAATTGTCTTTATACATAAATGTAAGGGGAAAACCCCACAATGTTCCGCCTTATAAATAGATCCTTAATAAATACTTGTGGAGTTATTTAATATCATAAAATATACTGGAAGAGTCACAGCAACTCCTTTTATCTCCAGTGGTGTAATATCTGTTATTTTCCTTTCTCTCTGAATCCTGAAACAATAGGCCAATACTGCTTGCAGTTAGGATTTAGACATTTTATACTGAAGTCAGTGTGAAGCTCAATAACCTTATTGAGAGAAAACGACCAGAAATATATTGTTACCAAACTTATTTTCCCCAGAGAAAAGCTATCAAGTTACCATGTAGCAGAGCAAACTCAAAATGCCAATGCAAAGCTGTATCCTGATGTAAGTTAAGTTTATCTATTCACCTTATTGAAAGCTTGCAAGATAATACTTGATCCCAATCCACTTTGTTTTTATCCGAAAAAATGAAATTCCACTTTATTCTTAGTTCCACTTTTAAATTCACTATACAAACATTTTTTTTTTTTAAACTGGAAGTTCTGTACAAGAAAGAGAGGGTGGGAAAGACTATTAAAACACACACACACACACACACCGAAGTGTGTAGCAAATGCTCTAGGTAATTCTGATAATTCTGTGAGGTAAGACTTAGATGAAAAATGGAATTCTTCATATCCTAAACATATTTACCAAATGCCATTTTTTAGTTCAAACTGAGGAAGAGTGGGAATATTTTATATTGATATATAATTATTAGACAGTTGAATAGCTAGACAAAACAAAATGAATGGTGAAGTCTTTTTTACCCATCTGTTGGACTCACTGAGGTCTTGTAGAACTAATTACATTATTCACTGCACAATCTTTGAAAGAATACTCACACACAAACACTTGAGAAACAACATAAAAGGTAAATTTGCTCAGGCTCTTCTTACCAGGAAAAGAATGAGCAGAATTACTGATTCATGTCTGGTGGTATTACCTTTACAGAGCATCAGTTGTTTCCATGAAATATTAATGTGATCTATTATAGAGCTTTTATTTCCACTTCAATAAATCATCCTTATGGGAACATATATGTTTTAGGAGGTCAAATAATATTCTGCAAATGACAGTGTGTAAAATATTTACTGATGAAAAAATATTTGTTTAATCAGCTTTGACAATAAAAAAGATCAACATTAATTATAGTCCAGACTTCTATGCAGCAAATGTGACATTTCCATTAATGTTAATGAGAATTTTATGTTTTAATTGCCATTGCTTTGAAAACATATTCTTATATAAAGACCAGGTTTCATTTTATTATGATCACTGTGTTATTTCTTGCTTTTAATATCATGAATCAATAATATTTAGACCTTGGTAATATAATTCAACCAAGGAAATTAAGACTTATTTTCTATAATAAAATTAGAGAAGAAAAAGAAAACACTAGCAAAATAATCAGTGCTTTTACAGACACACATGAATTTATAGTTTAGAGAAGGAAAATTAGCTTCAATTTTATTACTAATATCCATAGGAAAAAAAAGCAGTTCTTTTTAACTCTAACTCATTATATGTACATAATCTCTTTCTACCTTTAAAAGAAAGAATATCCTTATCTCTGTCTCTCTCTCTCTCAATACACACACACACACACACACACTCACACAGGTTTATATACCATATATTTGAAATTCCAAATTTTGCTAATTTTTCACATTGAATCAAATAAGTCATTATATTGCTTCTGCATCATCTACTTCCGGCCCTTTATTGATAATATTTCCTCTTTTGAATTTCACAGGACACTAGCATCGTGGTTTTTCTCTTTTTTTACATGGAGTTGAAAGTCCTTACTTCAGCTGCTGCTGAGATAGTTGATGAAGGTAGGTTTTATTTTAGAAGAAAATAATTTATCAGAAATAACATGCTGTGCTATGAGCTCGATAAG
Source organism: Lontra canadensis (assembly GCF_010015895.1). Lineage (NCBI taxonomy): Eukaryota > Metazoa > Chordata > Mammalia > Carnivora > Mustelidae > Lontra > Lontra canadensis. The sequence continues at coordinate 7,513,829 of NW_022631031.1, read as the reverse complement.
GGCAGGTACATTATATTATTCCCAGTTTGTCTCTCAGTTTTCTTAAATTTATTTTCTCATTTTATTAACACATTCTGAGCTATAATTTCTGTGGAAGTAGGGACTGTATCTTTTTCATGCATTTTATATCTCTACCCCATGAGTGCCAAGCTTTTATTCATCTTTGCATTCATTCAGCAAATATTTGAGTGTCTATGAACACAAGGTACGTAGTTTAAATCAATGAACAAGATACACATGGTCTCTTCCCCATGATGGTCTAGGAGGTACAAAGTCTGTGGTTTGTTTCAAATGAACCAGTATAATTTCTTTTTGTACAGTGCAACAACCAGGTGAGAATAACACTATAATACACATGGCATGGGTGAGGAAACTGAGGCAAAGACAAGGTTCAGACCTCACCCAAGGTTACAGAGGAAGATGGTCATTAATTCTTGGAGGCCAGGCATTAGAGACACCCCCTCCCCAGTACCATCCATTTCATTTTTGATAGTTAAATTGATTTTTACCCCTGTCAGTACTTCATTTGAGGGCTGTTTATGAATTTAAATTAAAGATTTATAGGTACTTTATGTAAATTTATGAAGTGTAATAATTCTGAAAGCTTCAAAAAGATGGCAATTCTCCTGGACAGCAAAGGCATGAGAGACAAGTGAGCATCAGAATAGCATTCTTTGGTTTCTGGTCATTTTATTGTGTTTATGACTTGCAGCAAATCACCAAATTTTTCCTGTATTTATAATGTATGTATTGGGTTTAGAGGATTTGTGAGGTCTTTATCAACTCTGTAGGAGTATATATGTAACTGCATTAAATGAAAAAGAATTGTATTTAGTAAAGGACAATCATATATTTAGTGGCATCTGAGAATGAGGGATTCGACACTAGAGGATTTTTGGATAGCTCAGGTTCTTCTGATCAATCATTAATACTGTAATTTATGGAAATATTGACTATATTTATTGGTACTTTGCTTTTCTGTGATTCCTTGGACTCATTATTATGAATACATTATTGAAAATTGTCTGAAATAATCTAAGCTTATTTGTTTTGTTAGTGTTCTGATTGTTTTTGAGTATTTTGACACACTCCTCAATATTAGGCTGTTGCTTTCACAACTGTATTCTCTAGTAACACTTTTATCTTTATCATTTTCTCATCTTTAGATTTTGACTTAGAAAAAAGGATAACATTATTTTTTGAATTTCACCTTTGCAAAAAAAGATTCAATAAAATTCTGACTTAAAAATCTGTAGACCTGACCTAATCTGACCTAAAAATCTGTAGAAACAACTAGAAAAATATCCATTAATATTTTTTGTACTGTATAAGTTACTTAGGGGATTATTTTTTCCCTACATTGCATGCTATATTTTAGGAGATTGTGTACTTCAATTTATTAGAATCTTTATTGGAAACTGGTTTGTGAAGAACATTCAACAAGTGTTTGTTGACTGTGGATGTATTCATGCATGCTTAGATCATAGATAACTGTACATAGCAATTTATTTACATCTTAAAATTTAGAAGCAAAAATGGGAAAAAAGAAACACTTGGCACATATAAGATTGTAGACTGATGTTACAATTGAACCTCATATTTGTTCATCTTTGTCTCTTACAAGGCACTCATTGCCATGAAGATATTCTACAGTTGCTTACTTCACATTCATTGTGTCACTGAATACAAGTGTATTTTTGAATTGTAAGGCATACAACATCGATTCCCTGTTTATGTTTCTTAAAATAAACAGGGCTCATAAAATACAGACCTCAATAGAATAATTGTTTTAAACATGATGGGAATAACCTTCTCTCTAGAGCTTGTTGAAATACCTATTTCACATATGAGTAAGTCAAAACATGGAAAAGATGATATATGAGTGTATGTGTGAGTGATTAAGAAACATGATGATTTAAATAAAGTTCAACTTCGGGTGTTTTTATATATTCACTGACTATTGCTATCTATCCTGTGTGTATCTTTATAAATCTTATATTCTTCACATTCCACCATATCAAAATTGTTATGAAGAAAATTAAATTCATTTTATGGGTTGATAGAAACACTATAGCACCATAATTTAAGAATTCATCATATTGTTCATAAAAATAAACAGAATTTCCTGAGCATACGTGCTTCTAAAGGAGCTATTTAACTGAACATGACAATATGGGAGTGAAATAAAATTCATTCCTGACCTAACACTATTAAAATATCAAAGCATAATATTTCACAGCCTTTGCCTTTCTTACATTTTATCTAACTATAGGTTTTATTGATCATAAAACTATGTAACCCTTCTTAAAAGCTAGCCATATAAACTCTCTGAATAATTTCTTTTATTTTATCATTTAAACTGTCCATGCTACTTTACCTCTTCTTAGAACAATTTTTAGAACAATAGGGATAGTGAAGATTATTCCCTTTTATCATCTACTTACTGTATATACTATATTATTTATGTCTGACTAATTTTCATTTTTCATCTTAATATTTCTTATCACTATGGACATCAGTACCATCAGTTATACATATTTAACTTTGAAAGCACTGTGAAAATATTTAGTTTTTCTATAGTATAAATATATACAAGGGAATCATAATTATATAATTACATAAATATATAATAGGGGATCATAATTACATTTATATGCAATTATAAAAGTTTTTATATCATAACACATGGAGAATACACTACCTTGTTCATTTGAATCACATTTATCAAACAGTTTCAATAAATTCCTTTATCCTATGGATTAAAATGAACAAATTCATTTCCATACACTTTTTTTTTTAAAGATTTTATTTATTTATTTGACAGACAGAGATCACAAGTAGGCAGAGAGGCAGGCAGAGAGAGAGGCGGAAGCAGGCTCCCCGCTGAGCAGAGAGCCCAATGTGGGGCTTGATCCCAGGACCCTGAGATCATGACCTGAGCTGAAGGCAGAGGCTTTAACCCTCTGAGCTACCCAGGCACCCCCCCATATACTTTAAAAGTCTAACCCACTTTACTTCAAATCTGTACAAGGTGGTTTTTAATTTAGGAATTCTCTCATCTTATATTTTCTTTATATTGTAAGTTTTCTTCTTTTATCACAGGTTGTGGTACCACTAGAGCTCTTCAAGGGCAATGAACATAAGGTCAGCTTAGAATTTTAGATATACAAAAGGAGGAATATTTTAATTAAATTTTTTCCCTTTTATCATAAGCTTATTCAGCTTTTTCCTCAGTAGGTTAGATGAAACATTGAAAATGAAATTAAAATTAGTCAGTCTAAGGAAAGTTCTAAATAATAAAGGATTGGTCAGAGGGAAGACTGACTCTTCGTTACTGTAAAATTTGAAAATTATCTGTGGATATTATATAGTCAGAGCAATTCTTGAATTCTTTTGGCATAGGTTATTAAAGATTCAATATATATGTGAGATTTTCTACATAATAAAACTATAGCACAGATCCCAATAAAGTGGGAAGTGTAATTATCATGTCATTCTCCCCATAAATGCCTAAAAATAAATTGCCTATAGTAGTGTATATATAGTACACATGTATTATTTATCCAGTCATCGTTCATAATCACCATTTAGGAAACAGAGTGTAGCATATATTTATGTTGCCACAATACCTAAAACAGATTTTTCACACAGATGATTATAAAAAAAGAATTCTTGCAAAATGAATAAAATGTAAACACAGAAGATAATATATTGTTTGGTATACATTTTGAAAGATCAAGTAAGCAAAAATTGGAAAATATTCCAAATTAATCTTATTGCTTTCAGGCATTAATATGACTGAAATAAATAGAAATTTAAATAAGCATTTAATATATTTATTAAAAATAAACATCAATCTTAGGGTGCCTGGGTGGCTCAGTTGGTTAACTGTCTGACTTTGGCTCAGGTCATGATCCCAGGGTCCTGGGATGGAGTCTCCTTTTGGGCTCACTGCTCAGCCCAGCAAGCAGTCTGCTTCTCCCTCTGTTCTCTCCCTGCTCATGCTCTCTCTCTCTCTCTCTCTCTGTCTCTCAAATAAATAATAAAATCTTTAAAAATAATAATAAAAAATAAACATCTTGCAGGTTTATTTTTCTTATTACATAAATTATTTCAGAGTGATATAGTTGTCTTTAAAGTCATATTGATTTTTTTCACTTCACTGAAATATCACTTAACAAATTTACATTTTACGTGAACCACTATGAGACTCAGTTTGCTTTTAGGTCTCAGAGGAACATTTGTTATCAAGAGCTAACTTTCCTTGGTCATATGACCTAAGCAAAGAGCTTCTGCATTGGTTGCTAAGCACGAACCTGAGAATATCTTTTAGTGATGACTGAGAGTTAAGTTTGGGATAGATTAAGGAATATCTTAAAAGTATCTCTTACCCAACAGACACTGAATAAAGAGCACATATCTTCTTCATACTCCTTTTTAATTATTGACATGGCAAAACTTCCTTTAACTGAAAAATAGTGGTGAATAATGAATGATAAGAAAGCGTGTAGGAAAGTCCCTAGTTATGCTGGAATCTAGAGCTTATTATCAGGTTTTCCATGTTCCTTCAGGTAATATGCAAAGCGCTAGTTATGTAGGAACATTAGAAAAATGAAGCCAAAGGAGACTGTCTCATTTGTGATCATTTGGGAATGTTAAAAGAACACTTTTGAACTACAAGCGGAATTAAAGTAAACAGATTAATTAAAATCAGCAAATGACTCAATTACCCAAAGGGCCTGACTTAATCTCACAGAATACACAGTGCATAGGAATAAATTAATATTTTGCATCTTTGTGTGTAATATAGTGCAAATAAACATGGTCTCTTATCTCCTGAACTTGCATGCACTTTCTTCTGATGTGTCCCCGCTAAATTCATATGTTGAAGTCCTGACCCTTAATACCTCAGAATATGACTCTATTGGAGATAGGGTCTGTAGAGAGGTAATTAAGGTTAAATGAAGTCATTAGGGTGAACCTTAATCTAATATAACTGGTATCATTATAAAAAGGGAAGACTAGAACACAGACAACACAGAGAGAAGAACATGTAACATCATTATCAAAAGACAGCTATCTATTAGCCAAGGAGAAAGGCTGGGTGCTCAGCAGAAACCAACCCTGTCAATACCTTGATCTTGGACTGTTAGCTTCCAGAAATGTGAGGAAATAAATTTCTGTTGTTGAAACTATCCAGTCTGTGATACTTGGTAGGGTACTATGTGGGGTAATGGCAGCCCTAGCTGATGAATTATTTTCTTCTTGGAAATATGTTGTATTATAGTAATTTTAATTTCTGTTGTGTTTTATTATAAGCATGTTGGGTTTGGTATCATGCCATATATATTTTTGTATATAGTCTTTTGTGTCTGCAAAATTGTATGGTCCTCTGTAGCTTGGGACTCAAAATATTTTTTAAAAATTATCAATGATTGTTGCCAGAGTTGATTTTATCACAGTAACCCTTGTAGAACATAGAAAATACAATTTCAATTTCTGCTGTCATGGATAATATAAAATGGGAAAAAAACCCACCAGACCCTTTATTATGAAATATATACTGACTTGGTAGGTACAAGTCAAAATACTATAATATCCATCTCAATCTGGGTTTTCTAGTACCCATTCACCTTTATACAAGACTTCTAAATCATTCCCTTTTTTGTGCCTCAAACTGTTGTTTCTAGTCATTTTATTTTGTTCGATAATTTCTAGAAAAAACAGATGATATTTCAACTGTACTAATTTTATCTCCTTAAGCTACCAGAAATGTTAATCATACTATAATGCTTCAATTGGGTGAATAAAAGAGATTATAAAGGTAATATAAAATTACTAACTGAACTAAAAGATGTTCTCTAAAATGGAAATTATTTGTTTTAGAAAGATATGCTTTATTTGAAGTTCTTAGAATATCTACTTAAATTAAGTATTTACTCAATAATGTTACTATTTCAGAAATAAAGCTCTGTTTATACTAATGATTATATTATGTGAAAGAAATTGAAAACCACATAGATTGACAAAATAACTAGATTGACAAAATACTTGGATGAGAACCATGAAGAAAATATCAATATCATGTAAATATTGATTTATTATATTAATACATAAGGGAGTTGATCAAATAAAAATAATTGTGAGATTTTCATGCCTTAGAACTTCAAAACTGACAGAGGAACTAGTTTAGATTCCCAGTTCTTTGATCAAAGACATCTTAATGGTGGTCACTGTCTTTGGATTAGATTTTTAAAGGTAAACAGACTCTCTCCTTCCCCTCACTGTAGGAAAGAAAAAATATATATCCTCAGCTTTTGATCAGCCATTTCCTTTGGCAAATAGTTATCAGTGGTGCAAAATGAAGAATTATTTGAGAGCTCTAATTAACAAATGAAGGATATAGGTCCCTACCCTTTAGTCTAAGAAAACCCCTTACCTATTTATCAGAGAACAAAAGGAGCTGGTATGAGTAATAAATTTACCAAAAAAAAAAAAAAAAAAGCATTTTGAGATTTTTACTTTCCTTATTCACTCAAATATTTTATCACTTCTAATATACACGCATGTAAACAGTTTGTACCTAAGAGTATTGTGATATTTTGTGTCTGAATTTGGTGAGTGTTTTTTCTCAACATTTAGTAATTACTCTTTGGAAAGACTGTTTTTTTGAAGTGATCTTAGAAAAAGTACTTCTATAATTTACTGAAAAAAAAAAGTTGATACTGTTTAATGTTAGCATTTAACCAAAAAGATAGTATATATATTTTTCCTTCCTGGAGCTTAAGTTTTTTACCTTTCTATGTAAGAGTATAGCAGTAGTAACAATTCCAAATAAATAAGTCATTTGTTCTATTCACTACTTACACTAAAATGTTTACATATTAAGAACTATTCATCTTAGAAATGCTGTTTAAAGTAGGAAGGGAATAAACTGGGAGAGGAAAAATAGCATTAAACAGAGTAGTTCTTAGATTGAAATCTATGTCTCCAAATACTCAAATTTATATAACTGCATTTTCTGACATTAGGCAGCTTAGTTGAAGCCTCTCTCTTTGATTGTTCCTCCCACTGCAGATACTTACCCCAAAGAGCACTCTTTTCAATTGCCCTTTTTAAGTGCACCTATAAATCAACATTATGAGAAATGTCTTCAATGTATATAGAAAATCACTGTGTATGAATGGTAAATAGTGATTTGAAGCCTTTCAATTGACCTCAAACCTTTCCTATAAAGGCTGCCAAGGAAAACAGTGTCTTTATTCAGTATCTTAAGTGCAAAATTATTGATTTACTTAGATGACTTTTTTAAAGAGCAACAAAATCCTCAGATATGCTTTCTTTTCCTATCTACCCTATTTGATGTTTGCTGATAACTCAGGTTTTTATTAAAATTTAGAGATGCCTCTCCCTTTACCTTCTCAATAATTGAAATTTTGGAGGCTTACTGTAAACACATTATGCTAAAATCTGGAAAGTCCTTTGTTTAAAAAAAAAAGAATCAATTTTATTGAAATGGAATTCTGCAAACAAAATGCAAGAGTAATTGACCAATTTAATGGCATTATAGGTAGCTTTATTCTTTACCCCCAAGATGTTCTGCTGTCTAGAATTTCAAGCTGCCTTATTAGTCAAGAAAAACTGTTGAAAACTGTTGAAAATTAGACTGTTATGATCTGCTATCTGCTTGGTCACATCAGAATCGGGAAGTCACATTTGATCTCTACTCACCTCTATTCAGGGTGATATTTTAAGGACTCAATAATAGTTAAGAAACAAAAGTCACTATGTTACTCCTTCATGACTGGGTTCACAAAGCAAAGTAACAATCTTGGTGATATCTTAGAGGTTTAGCCAAACTAATTCAGAACATATTGGATGTTAGGACTTGTAATTCTGATTTGATTTTTTTGTCATGGATAAAATTTTTAATGAATATCTTGTATGTTTATTTTGTTTCACATTTATCCAGAAATTTTAGTAATTAATTTCTCATTTCTGAGTGAAAATACTGTTTACATTGTTGTTAACTACTACGTTAGAACCAAAAGTACAGGTTAGGAAGAATATCTCAAAATTTATACCATTTTTCACCTGAGGGGAGGGGCAAGTACACCTTTAATACAGCAGTGAGGCTTAAAAGATTCAATTCTCAGTAATACATTGGATATATTAAATTAATTTAAATTCTATATAAAAAGTAATGGATTTAGTTGAATATATACACAAATATGAATTGGTCCATGTTTCTGAGTCAAATGCTAATAATTAAAATTAAGATACAAGCATAAATAGAGTATTAATTCCAATAAATAAAGTGAATTTGAAAAACTGCATTATCAGAGAAGCTGCTGTAGTGGTCAACTAAAGCTTAACTTTTTACTACTATTTCTGGGATACATTGTATCAAAATGTGCCTCAGAGGTATCTTGCCTTAGGAGCAAAAGAGCTAGAGTGTTTAATCACCAACTGTATCAAACAGTGATTGAAAATTCCAAATTGGAATGGAGGGTAGGGCATTAATTTCCAGATATTTCAGTTCTGTAGTCTCAGGGAGAGAAATATCCTAAATTCATCAAGAGAAAGTTCAGGGAAACTAATGAATATGTTATCTATTCAAATAATGGAGAAGGCACTAAAATGATAAAGTTTAAGGCAAGGAAGGCATTGATAGCACTTGTATGTGTGTGGAAGGGGTTCATGTGCCAAGATCTATATACCAAAGAAAATCTCAGAAATAGTACCAGGTATGTCCCTTCAAACAATTGTGTATGGAGATGTGTGGGAATACATTGCTTAGATCTGTTCCCTCAGTAGAGTTGTATCATAGACCTGGCACATAACTAAAGTCATTTATCATTTTTGGTTTTCATTGAATTGCTGAGTCATCAGTAATAATGACATTATAGTTTACATGTAGGAGATTTTACATTTTATAGAGCCTGCTGTTATATATAATTGTATTTTAATTTGAAAATGCAGTAACATATAAATAGGACCTGGATTATTGTCCAGTAGTTATTAAGTCTTTCTGTCTATAAGCAGAAATTTAAGTCATAACTGAAACAAGAAAGCATATAAACACACCCAAACTTTAGGAGTCATTTAGTATACTGACAATTTTACCTTGGATTATCACACTGAATAAAGCTAAGTTGAGGATATTCAGACTTTCTCTGGCACTTCTGTATAACAAGCATATATTAAAGATAATTTTGTTGTACACTAATTCTCAGTGATTTTGCATAGGGCATTTGGAGATACTTGACTTTAGTAAATAATTTTCTAGATACTATTATCATGAATTTGTTGAAACTAAGAAATGCTTAGATATGGAAAACTTCCTAAAGAAGTATGTGAACTAAAAAATAAGCACTAGTGAAGATGTTTCTTTCACCTTCTTAAAGAACTCCAGAGAAATCGGATACTATAGTCTTCCTCCTTGCCTTTGCAAGTGTTTGAAACCTCTTTTTTTTTTGTTTTTAAGATTTTATTTATTATTTATTTGACAGAGAGAGAGAGACAGATCACAAGTAAGCAGAGAGGCAGGCAGAGGAGGAGGAGGAGGCAGGTTCCCTGCTGAGCAGAGAACATAATGCTGGGTTTGATCCCAGGACCCTGAGATCATGACCTGAGCCGAAAGCAGAGGCTTAACCCACTGAACCACCCAGACGCCCCTGAAACCTCTTGTATTATATGACTATCACATAACATAACCAATTTTTTTCTTATCTAGAATTCAAACTTGTTTCTTCATGTTCTTGAAATAAAATCACATAGTGGTCTCCATCTAATGAAGCAGTTTATAAATTTGAGTTTTATTATTGAATTTAACCAGAATCTCACTAGTTCATATCTCTTCTCTAAATATTCAGTTAAGATTTCTCCAACATTCTGTCTTTATTCTCCTGCATACCCATTTATAGACTTATAACACAAGAAAAAGATGTATGCACATAAAAAATGACAAAATAAAGTATTTCCTACCTATCTGTGTTGGAAAGGAGATAAAATACCCCTCTTCCCACTACCTTTTTCATAATTTACTCATCTTTACAGTCTTAATGGCTTTTCAGTTTTCTGAAAATTTCCTTATATATAAAGAATCACGTTTGTTATAATGGAGGAGAGTTAGTGGCCTTACAGTGATACTCACTCTCAATATTTGAATGTGATTTGAAATATCAATATTCTTTTTCTTTTTCCTTTTTTTTTTTAAAGTAGGCTTCACACCCAGTGTGGAACCCAACTTAGGATCTGAACTCATGACTCTGAGATCATAACTTGAGCTGAGATCAAGAGTCAGAGGCTTAACTGAGCCACTCCAGTGCTCCAAATATCAATATTCTTTTTCCCCCCAAATATCAATATTCTTAATCATGTCAGCAAATTTTGCTCTACGATAGACCCCAAGTGATTTTTTTAAAATATTTTATTTATTTATTCATTTATTTATTTAGCGAGTGCATGAACAGGGGTTGGGGCAGAGGAAGGTTGGGGGAGAGAGAATCTCAAGAAAACTGTGCTGAGCACAGAGCCTGATGTGGGGCTTGGTCTCATGACCCTGAGAACATGACCTGAGCCAAAATCAAGAGTAGGACACTTAATGGACTGAGCCACCTAGGCACCCCTCCATTTGATTTTTTGATTGAGTGGAATGAGTCTTGTGGTTGTTGCCACTTAAATTTAAGAGTTGTAGTAGGGGATAACTTTTTTAGTCAAATAATGAAATGCTCATTAAAGGTGCAACCATAACTCTCACAGGTTTTTCTGAGAGAAATTTATTCTGGGTATTTTACATTTTTCTATTAAAAAGTATGGGTCCAGGTTAATGTCTGCCTCTTTCTGATAAATGTTAGAAAAGTTTTATGTTCCAGAATGCCTGTTATAGTACAAATTCAGTTTTGTATCTTGATTAAAACATGCCATATATTCCCTATAAAATTGGACATTATTTCTACCCTCAACACTGACACATATCATTTTATACTGAGAGGAGTCCAATACAATAATAAGCCTAATGATTTGTTTACAAGATTTCAAGGGGTGGTAGATTTGGTGATATGAGAAAGGTACCAGAGTCTTTAAGTAAACTTGTGTGAGTTCCGTAAAGGTTATGAAATTAATAAGGTTTTCTGAGACACACCAAAACTCCTGTCTCTTTGCCATTCCTCATTGTAGCACATTCTCTTTCCATTATTTTGTTGCTTTAAGTCCATTTAATGAAAACATGAAAAAAGTGTCACTAAACTCATTCATACAGAAAACATGCATTTAATATTTACATTATGAAATAAAACTACAGGAATCTATAAGAAACCAAAAATACTTAATTTAAAGGATGACATACTCTTAGTACTATGTATATTTTATTGTTATTCAGTTGTTAAATGATTACTTAATACATGACATTGTTTTTAAGATAGCTGTGTTGTTAAGAATTATAAGGCAAAGGTTATATAGACCTTAGTGAGAAGATAGTCTAATCTAAGATGTGAGATCACTGCTCATGCCAATCACTCAGAGAAGGAATGATTTCTTAGGTCATTAGAAGAACTGACCATAGGTAAATAGATTGGAGAGAAAGGAAACTGTTGCTTTCTTTTGACCTTAATTTAAAGGATATAAAAGATTTGACTTTAGAGAGAAAAAAGGCCTGAAGACACAGAAGCAAAGGAAAATGTTAGCATAAAATGTCAGTAGGCTTTGAGGAAAAAAAAAAAAAAAAAGCTTAATTCAGATTATCCACTTTTGTTGTTCTCTGGGTTTATCCCCTCTGTGTTTAAGCTTTGAATAAGCTAGCCTTGGCTTAGATTTACAGTGGCAAATAAATGATGATGTGTGTATTAGATTATTGCAATGGAAGTCACCCCTCTCTATCCCAAAGCCAGCATAGTAGTGGAAGCCATTATCAACTAGTGGATCCTAAAGGGAAGAAAATTTTAGGCATAGGACTGGTGTTCTATAGCCCAGCGACTGCTTTTATCCAGAATACTATTTTGTTAGTGATAATCCTGAAAGATGTGAATTTTATTTAAATCAATAATAATAATTTCAAGTCTTATTGTCATTGATAGATACACTGTGAGTGGGTTGATTTTCCTGTTTCCTTTCAAACTCTAATATACAGGCTTATTTTATTATGATTATTACTGCTGTCGCTACTACTACCAATATTACCTATACCCCTGCTGCTGCTGCTTTTACTTTATTGATATTGTAAATCCTCTGAATGCTGTGACCTTGTAAATATACAATATACCATGATTATTAAGTGTTTTCAGATACACTGATGGATCTATCAGCAACAATCCTACTGTTTAGCAACAAGTCCAAAGGAGAGTGTGGAGAATCCACCTACCACAATTTTTGACCCTCCAAAAGTAGTCTCCTTCCTAAGCCATGCACTAACCTCAGAAAAAGGCAGAATAATTGACTTTTTTAGTTCAGCCAAACTCGTAATAGTCCAGCCTCCCTCAGGTCTAGGATTGCTGGCAACTGGAAGCATGGGGCCTCTCTTGAAAAACTAGATAGCTGTTCAGCTACATCTTGTGTCCTGGCTTCAGTTGCAGCTTGTGTCTCTCACAGCCCTTGCTGAAGGCCATAGGAATTACAACATGTCATTTAATATGCTGACATTTTTATATGAAGTTTTCAAAAGCTCCTGACTTAAATAATTTCAAGATACCTCAGATAATAATTTAAGGAACTGTTTAATGTGTAACATGGGTTGCCATTTTCCTTCTTGGAATGAACAAATCCTGCTTGTCCTGTAACCAAGCAAATTTCCTAATTTCAGATCCCAATTTCTATATTAATTAGATTTTCTTCTGTTGCAAACAACAATCCAGCTTCAGTTAGTTTAAGTGAAAGACAGATTTGGGCTTATGAAATCAGTGTTGCTGGGAGCAAATGGATCCAGACATGTAGTATTAGCAGTATGATTTGTCTCAGATTTAAATCTTTTTTTTTTTTTTTTTCTTTTTTTTTTTTTTATGCATGCTGGTTTCTTCTTCTTTTCTTTTTTTTTAGCTTCATCTTTTCAATAGCTGACTGACTAGCTTTTGTATTCATTGGGGATGATGGCCATCAACAGCTCCTGGATTACATCTCCAGTTACACAACTTGACATGAAAGGGGCCTCCAGCTTGATCAGCTCTACCTTGCATACACATCTTGTCTAGTTTGGAATAAACCCTAAAGATTAAGGCAGTTGGTATTATGAATAGTCCAATTTAGGTAATACATCCATGATTTTTCCCACATAGGAAAAGCAATTTTGGTTGGAAGCTCTCAGTAAACATCACATGTTTGGAGAGTAGAGTTGTTTTTTTCCTTTTTCTTTTCTTTTTTTTTTTTTAAGTTTATTTATCTACTTGATAGTGAGAGAGGAGACACAAGCAGGGGGAGTGGGAGAAGGAGAAGCAGGCTTCCTGCTGAGCAGGGAGCCCAAAGACTTGGGGCTCAATGCCAGGACCCTGGGATCATGACCTGAGCTGAAGGCAGATACTTCATGAAAGAACCACCCCAGTGGCCCTAGAGTAGTTTCATATTAAGAGGAGGAGGGGTTGTTTTTACCAGAAAGCAGAAGGAAGGATGGGTAAAAAAGCAAATACAGAAAGTTTTTAAAAAATGATATAACCACATTAAAATGCAAGGTTGCCATTCAAACAGTTCATATCTGTGGATAATTAGTGATTTATTTCTGTCTCTTCAAAGTGAAATGTGGCAGTGTCTCACTAGAGACAATGTTGTTTCTTAATAGGTCCTGAATTTCATTATTTAGGGTCATATGATTCAATTTGCAAATACTAATGTAGACAAGACGAACTATGGTGGAAAATAAAGTGGGATGGGTAAGGATTGACTTGAGATCCTTTTTAACTTTCACATGCATAATCTATTTTAAATGTTTAGTTTTTTGTTTTCTAATATCAGTTTGGGGTGAGAGATACTGATTGAATAAAATATGTTTTTTTCTTCTATATGCTCACCAAAATTCAGCTTCTAATGCTCATCTAGTGAGTGAGCAGTCCCCTTTACCCCAAAGAAATTGTTTTTACTATTAAACACCTGATAGGAGCTAAGTTTTCTAACATAAATTAAACAAATGTTATTGTTTGCCACTATAACTCTTTTGCCTGTCATTTGATATCAGAGGGAAAATGGTTTGTCAGCTAAGGTTCACATTACTTGCTTTTGATCTACACTAGCCAGGATCAAAATGCAGTTAGCCTTTCAAACTCTAATTTTCTTTGTACATGTCTTCCCCTATGATATTTGTGACAGTGACCAATTGCCTACTTACTTTATCTTGATTTAATCTTCAATCCAGCTGATAATGAACTTTATCAACCAGTGTGTTTAATGAGTGACTGAAACCTGGGACAAACACAGACCAGTGGGGGCAATCACTTGGACTAAAAGCTTCAAATTAATAAGGAAATAGGATTTTAAAAAGAAATCTGAAATTCTCTAAATGGGAGAGAGAGGATTTTGGCTTCATAGGTCTCTGCTCATGACTAAAAAAATGTGAACGTACACACACACACACACACACACACACACACTGGAGGTCAGAATAGTTACGTGAAAAATTCAAAATGATTTTGCCACATCTAAAATGATGCATTCTGGGCTGCCTGGGTGGCTCAGTTGGGGAATGTCTGCCTTCAGCTCAGGCCATGGTCCCCTGGTCCTGGACTAATCCCAGGGCTTCTGGCTCCTGCTTAGTAGGGAGTCTGCCTCTCCCACTCCCTGAGCTTCTCCCCCTGTTTACTGGCTGTCTCTTTCTCAAATAAATAAATAAAATCTTTAAAAACAAAGAAATAAAATGATGTTTTATTTTTTGGTTATATCCCTTTTGGGCGAATCATAATTTGTTATATCTTGTATGCTTTCCCTTTAAAGATATGCCATTTGGGGTGGTTCACTTTCATTTTCAGCAACCACTATAATGCCTCAGAGGAGGGAGGTACAGAGGGGCATGTTAGCAATGGAGGGAACTCTTTTTTTTGTTAGAAATGATTATGGTGCTCAGGTTCCCTGCTCGGTGGGAAGCCTGCTTCTCCCTCACCCTTTACTGCCAGTTCCCCCTGCTTGTGTTCTCTCTCTGTCAAAAAAATAAAATCTTCAAAAAAAAAAAACCCAACAAAATCCCAAACTTTCCGCAAAAGGGAAAGTTGTTGGAAATTATTGAAATATACTCAGTACATATTTTATTGATGTATAACATAGAGAAAAATGAACAAATGATAACTGTGCAGTTTAATTATTCACAAAATGATCACATGAATATAGCTTTGACCAAGTTAAGACACAAGATATTATCAGTATTCCAGAAGTCCTCTTGTGCCCAGTCCCTGTTAACATCTTTATTGCCCTCCCTTAAGGGGAAGAACTATTGATTTCTAGAACATAATTTGCTTTTTTTTGGAACTTCAAACATACAGAATCAAAGTATGAATTATTTTGAGTCTGGTTTATTTCATTCACATGTTTTGAGATACATTTATATCATGTGACACAGTAGTAAGTTGTTACATTGCTGCATAATTTCGTTATACTATATATATGTGTGTGTATAAAGTTATTTATATATTCATTCAACTGGTTATATATATTATTGTTTATAGTATTTGTTTATTTTATATAATGTGAATAATTTTATACATACTTTTTAATATTCATCTGAATATACTTCTTTTTGGTTATGTAAAAAGGCATGGAACTAACAGGTGATACAGTAAATATATGTTCATTAGGTTTTAGTAAAGACTGTCAGAAAGGTTTCCAAAATGGTTGTGATAATTTAAATATCACATACAACCCTGGTAGTATATGAGAGTTCTAATTACTTGAAATCCTAAATCAAATTTGAAATTGTTACTTTTGAAGATTTTAGCTAAGCTAATTTTAGTGTAGTGGTGTTGGATTGTGATTTTAACCTGTGTTCTATTAATAACAAATATTGTTGAACATCTTTTCAGATTTTAATTTTCTATTGGTGTACCCATTTTGTGAAGTTGTTACTAAAGTCCTGAATATGGATAAGGAGATGTAGTCCATATACACTATGGAGTATTATGCCTCCATCAGAAAGGATGAATACCCAACTTTTGTAGCAACATGGACAGGACTGGAAGAGATTATGCTGAGTGAAATAAGTCAAGCAGAGAAAGTCAATTATCATATGGTTTCACTTATTTGTGGAGCATAACAAATAGCACGGAGGACAAGGGGAGATGGAGAGGAGAAGGGAGTTGAGGGAAATTGGAAGGGGAGGTGAACCATGAGAGACTATGGACTCTGAAAAACAACCTGACGGTCTTGAAGGGGTGGGGGGTGGGAGGTTGGGGGATCCAGGTGGTGGGTATTGGAGAGGGCACGGATTGCATGGAGCACTGGGTGTGGTGCAAAAACAAGGAATACTGTTATGCTGAAAAAATAAAAAATTAAAAATAAATAAAATGTTTAAAAAAATGAAAAAAAAGTCCTGAATATTTCTTAATTGGTCTTATTCTTTTCCTGATTGATTTGTAGGAGTTATTTACATATTCTGGATATATACCTTTTGGTGGATAGTTGTAAGATGACTGAATAATTCATTGACCAAGTGATGACACCTTTGAGAATAAAAGGTGGTTCTGTTAATAATTATATTGGGACAATAGGCCAAAATCAGACATAATGAAAATAAACCATGATAGGTGGTGATTTTTATATTATGGGTGACAAATATTCCCCTCTTGGTGGCTTGCCATTTTTCTCTCATTAAGGTGTTTTTAAAAGAACAGAAACTCCAAAATGTAATATAGCCCAGTATTACTTTTTTGTGTTCTTTGTTTTAAGTCAAGTGTATTTCAAAACTATTTATTCTTTCGGTCTATTTTTCTACCCATCCCATGCTGTCTTAATTACTGTAACTCTATAAGTAATAGGTTTTGAAATCCAGTAGTCTCTTCAACTTGTTCTTTTTAAAAATATCTTTGGCTCTCTTGGCCTTTGGCATGCCCCTGTACATCTTATTATTATATTATTATTATTATTGTATTTTATTTATTTATTTGACATAGATCACAAGTAGGCAGGCAGAGAGGGAGGGGGGAACAGGCTCCCTGCTGAGCAGGGAACCTGATGCGGGGCCCAAATCCCAGGACCCTGAGATCATGATCTGAGCCCAAAGGCAGAGGCTTAACTCACTGAGCCACCCAGGTACCCCTTATTATTATTATTTTTTTGAGAGAGAAATAGAGTGAATGTGCATGGGGTATGAGGCCAGGGCAGGTGGGGGGGGTACAGCTCAGCATGGAGCCCAGCTCAGATCTCAAGACACTGAGATCATGACCTGAGCTGAAATCAAGTCAGAAGCTGAACTGATAGAGCCACCTAGGTGCCCCATCATCCAGCATACATTTTAAATTTGGCCTGTCAACTTCCATAGTAAACCTGCTAGGATAGTATTGATTTTGTTTACATATTTAAAGAGACCCTATCATTAAGCATGGTATATCTCCCATTAGAGAAATATCTCTATTTTCTTTCAGTAATATTTTCTGATTTTCTGTATATAGTTCTTGCACAACTTTAATTAGTTTATTTTTATGTATTTGGTGACTTTTATATTGTTCTCAATTATATATATATATTTTTAAAGATTTTATTTATTTATTTGAGAGAGAGAGCATGAGAGGTGGGAGCATCAGTGTGAGAAGCAGAATTCCTGCTGAGCAGGGAGCCTGACTGGGATTTGATCCTGAGACTCCAGGATCATGACCTGAGCCGAAGGCAGTTAACCAACTGAGCCACCCAGGTGCCCCTCAATGATACTTTCAGAATGTTGTTATTTAAAATTTTCCACCAATGGAAAATTTCATTTATTAATAAAGACAGTTTTATTTGTCCCTTTCCAGTCCTTACATATTTTATTTCTCTTTCCTGTCCTACTAAAAAAAGTCTAGTGCAAATTTTTTTTTAATCTAGTACAAATTTTATTTTAAGTGGTAACAGTAGACATTCTTTTTTTATCCTTTTTCTCAGGCAGAAAGATTTCAATATTTCTTTTTCAGAATGATGTTTCCTGAGGGTTTTCAAGAAGATATATTTTATAAGATTAAGGATATCTTTTATTTCTATTTTTCTAATAGTTTTTAAATATTTAATTTTATCAACTTTTTAATATATTTATTTAGATGATTCCATTTTTCTCATTCTGTAAATGTGATAATTCTATATTGATTTTTCAATTGTTAAACCAGCTCCGCACTATTGATATAAATCCAATCTGGTTAATGTATTTTCTCTGATTTATATATTGCTGGATTTATTTTCCTCACATTTTGATTAGGATTGTTTCATGCATGGACATGACCGAGACATTCTACAATTTTACTTTTCATAGTAGTGTTTAGTGTTAGTAACAGATTATGCTACCTTCATAAAATGTTTTGGAAAATTTTTATTTTTTTGTTCTTGGGAAACAATTTGGATGAAATTGTTACTATGAGTAGTGTACCAGTTATCCCCACTCCCTCACTCCACCCTTGGAATATTCTTTCTGGGAAGGTTTTAGTTAGATATTTAATTTCCTTAATAGATTAGGACAAATCAGATGTTCTGTTTTTCCTTATTTCAGTTTTGGGAAGTTGTGCTTTCCAGCAGTTGCTTCCATTTAATCAAAATTGTTCCATTTGTTGAGATAAAATGTTCATGTATTCACGTGGGATTTTTTTGTGCCTGGCTATTTTTTATTTAATTATAGCCTTTGTACATCTATCTACATTTACATAACTACAACATATTTGATATATTAAAGATTTCTCAGAATTAATCTGAAATATTGAAAAGTTTTCAAGGATTTAGTCATTATTATAATGTCAAAATTACAAAAGAGAGACCACAGAGTTTTTTGTTTGTATATCCATAATTCAAAATATTGTCTGATAGAGCTGGTGAAGAGCTTTAATTAAAAAGTGAGATATAATTTCCAGTGAAAAAGTCAATTGTGAATTTAGGAAATAAACGTTATGATCAGATTTTAAAATTTGATGGTTTTTGAGAGAGCAGAAATAAGAGTACAATTTTTGCAAATTAAGAAACTTTAATTCTAAAAGTTTTTAAGAATACAAAAGAAGGGGCATTTATGGAAATAGGGAATAAATTATAACATTGTAGAAAAAATTCTTTATTTGGCATCTCAGCTCATTTACCAGCTATATAATGTTGGATGAGCTTTTAACCTCTTTGAATCTCAATTTACTAATCTTTAAAATAGATCTAATAATACTAATCTCCTGTAATTCTTACTAATATTAGATGTGCTCATAGGAAAAAGCAGTGTGAATAGTTGCTAACACGTGTTAGGAGCTTAACAATTATTTATTGAAAAAAACATATTTAATGTGCATGATAATGATAAATGAGTGCACAAATTATTCATATTATTAATATTGTTTTGTTGAAATAAAATAATAAAAATATTTAACAAATTGGACAGTTCACCATGGTCAATCAATTTTATATGCAAAGTCTGCTCTTCCTTTCTTCTCTTATCCTCTCACATCGTTTTCTCTTCCTCCTTCCCCCTCCTCCTTTACTTTTCCCTTCAATCCATTCCTCCCTCCCTCTCTCTCATTTAAACTGTACATTTTCATTTTATTTTTCCTCATGTTTGAGGAAAAGGCGACATCAAATAGTCAAAAAAGATTATATAAGAAAACATGAGTAGGCTAATTTGTAATTTTTGAGGATAATATGGAAAATCAAAAGCTGAATATTTGATCTTTTTTATACATTTGTTATGAAGCTTCATTTTCTCTTTAGTTGATATTGACTAGCTTGGTTATTTTAGTCTCTTTCACTAGTCTTAGGATTTGTCACATAACTTCTGATGTGAGCAAATATGGTATGTTAGTAACTTTGGACCAAATTTATGAAAAAAAAAAGTGGTTAGAAGTCTATGTGGGTTCATATTCATCTCTGTAACTGTGGGTAAGTTATTTAACTTTCTAGGTTTCCTCTTCTATAAAATGTGAATAATAATATAACCCCTCTTAAAAAAAATAATACAACCCCTCTTATAGGGTTTGTTGATTGTAGGCTATATATTCCAGTCATATATAGTAGTTATTATAGTGCCTAGAGCAAAATATGCACTTTGTCAAAATTAGATGTAGTTTTGAAAATATTAAGTATATCTTCTAATAAAAATTGCCGTGGATATAACAATTCACTCTGGAAAATATTAACAATCAGTGTCCATGGGGTAAATTAGAATTGAATATATTTGAAAATAGAATAAGAGATAATTATTTATCTTGGGTGTCGATTTCAGAGAAACAAACTCTGATGCTGAATTCTGAATGTGGGAAGTTTTCTGGGGGGGTTGCTCCTTAACAATATCTATAGAGGGCAGATACAGGAGGGTTAGGAAGAGAAGTGGAACTTTAATGCACTTTCAGCAAAGGTGTCTCCCAGTCTACAGGGAAATCTGGAGCTGAGATTTCCCTACAGAGATGCTCTAAAAGATTGGGCCTCTGTTCCCCTGCATTGACCACTGACTTCAACATATACCCAGGGAGAGGTCAAGGCCTAGGACTTCTGTTCCCCTGCATTGACCACTGACTTCAACATATACCCAGGGAGAGGTCAAGGCCTAGGGCAGGGCAGTTCCTTTTGGTGAAAGGCAGTTACCAAATAAAATTCACTCTGAGAACCATCAACAGCCACTCATGTCCCTGTTGTGTAAATCATTGCTTTGATGAAAGGTGACACATCCTTAAATACATGTATATGAAATATATACAGATTTTTTTACATAGGAACATTCTAAATAAGCATTGTTAATATTGAATATTTGAATTAATCTATTTGTAATGATAAACCTTTCATTTAGCAATTTTTGTGTTGAAGTCTCCTTTTACAATAAGAACAAACAAGAATATAAATTAAAAATATTTTTGTCAGATAGGCTGATGTTGTTTTAATACTATATGTATAGGGACGCCTGGGTGGCTCAGTTGGTTAAGCGCCTGCCTTCGGCTCAGGTCATGATCCCAGGGTCCTGGGATCGAGTCCCACATCGGGCTCCTTGCTTGGCAGGGAGCCTGCTTCTCCCTCTGCCTCTGCCTGCCTCTCTGTCTGCCTGTGCTTGCTCGCTCTCTCTCCCTCTGTCCCTGACAAATAAATAAATAAAATCTTTAAAAAAAATACTATATGTATAAATTTAGTAAGTATCTCAGTTCCTGAAGACAGTAGAAAATTATTCTATTGGTAGCACCAAATACAAGCCATTCTAAAGACTCTGACAATCTCAGATATTCAGACAGATTTCAACAAAAACATACACTTCTATAAGCCATTTGACATCTTTGTGAGAAAGCTTTGCTTACCTATTATTTTGAAATTCACAGCTATTAAAATACATATCAAAATCATGATAACCATTTCTCTAAACACAAAAAATAATAAGACAAAATTTAGTCAATAAATTCATCCTTAAACATTGAGTAAATAAACTCTTAAAGTATTAAATTTTATTTCCTTCAGAAAAATAGTTTGGAAGGAAAGTGATAAGCCAGGTGTGCTTATTATTTTAGAAAGTACATATTTTATATACTTGAAAATAATCTGGCTTTTTAAAATAACTTTCTGACTTTTATACTGGAAACACATTTAGAATTTATATTCAAAGTTTGCCTAATTAGATATAAAAAGCACAGAGAGTTTAGAAATTCTTTATCTCATGGCTTCCTTTTCTAGAAATGAGCCCTTTATCATTTGGAAACATTTCACCTGTGGTGAATCTCAAATTGTTCCCTGAAAAGATCTGAAAAGAATTTCTCAGAACATTTCTAATTGGGGATGAGGTGTCAGTGGAAGCAGAAATGGCAAAACCAAGCAAGATAACAAAAAATTTACATACCTTGACATGAAAATGGTAAAACTATAGTCTGAATAAACAAATGAGTACCCCTATTTTTATATAGCTTCAAAGTAGAACACTATAAAAGATTGAAGTAATATAGAATTGGTTTCATGAATATTTTGTAATTATTTCCATCTTATCTTAAAGATTCTGATTCATTAATATGGATTGGCATTCTTTTCTTTTTCAGTAGGAGGTATGACCACACCTAGGAAAAGAAAAAGAGAAAGAGGAAGGAAATGGAGAGGGAAAGGGGGAGGATAAAAGATGAAGGAAGGAAGAAAGGAATGGGAAAACAAAGGGAAAGGAAGGGAAAATTTAACCTTGGTTTTGAAGAGAGAATTGAGAGAGGGAATCTATCAGTATATGCTAGATACTCTGTTGTTCCCTTATCTGGGACTTTCTCGCTTAGTCATTGATATAAATCTGGGAAGTGTGTATCCTTACCCCCAGTACAAATGAGAAAACCAAGACTCGTAGAAGTTAAGTAACATGCTTGGTGTTGGATGCCCAAGAAGAGTCTAACCGAGGATCTATGTATGGTCTGGTCTGTTCAAATAATTTAGATATAATACCTAGCAGACTTAGCTGATGAAAGGATGAAAATATTCTTTTTTTTTTTAAATTTTAAATTTTTTATTTTTTATAAACATATATATTTTATCCCCAGGGGTACAGGTCTGTGAATTGCCAGGTTTACACACTTCACAGCAATCACCATAGCACATACCCTCCCCAATGCCCATAACCCCACCCCCTCACCAACCCCCCTCCCCCCAGCAACCCTCAGTTTGTTTTGTGAGATTAAGAGTCACTTATGGTTTGTCTCCCTCCAATCCCATCTTGTTTCATTAAATCTTCTCCTACCCCCTTAACCCCCATGTTGCATCTCCACTCCCTCATATTAGGGAGATCATATGGTAGCTGTCTTTCACTGATTGACTTATATCTCTAAGCACGATACCCTCTAGTTCCATCCACGTTGTCGCAAATGGCAAGATTTCATTTCTTTTGATGGCTGCATAGTATTCCATTGTGTATATATACCACATCTTCTTTATCCATTCATCTGTTGATGGACATCTAGGTTCTTTCCATAGTTTGGCTATTGTAGACATTGCTGCTATAAACATTCGGGTGCACGTGCCCCTTCAGATCACTACGTTTGTATCTTTAGGGTAAATACCTAGTAGTGCAATTGCTGGGTCATAGGGTAGCTCTATTTTCAACATTTTGAGGAACCTCCATGCTGTTTTCCAGAGTGGTTGCACCAGCTTGCATTCCCACCAACAGTGTAGGAGGGTTCCCCTTTCTCTTCATCCTCACCAGCATCTGTCATTTCCTGACTTGTTCATTTTAGCCATTCTGACTGGTGTGAGGTGATATCTCATTGTGGTTTTGATTTGTATTTCCCTGATGCCGAGTGATATGGAGCACTTTTTCATGTGTCTGTTGGCCATCTGGATGTCTTCTTTGCAGAAATGTCTGTTCATGTCTTCTGCCCATTTCTTGATTGGATTATTTGTTCTTTGGGTGTTGAGTTTGCTAAGTTCTTTATAGATTTTGGACACTAGCCCTTTATCTGATATGTCATTTGCAAATATCTTCTTCCAGTCTGTCAGTTGTCTTTTGGTTTTGTTAGCTGTTTCCTTTGCTGTGCAAAAGCTTTTGATCTTGATGAAATCCCAATAGTTCATTTTTGCCCTTGCTTCCCTTGCCTTTGGCAATGTTCCTAGGAAGATGTTGCTGCGGCTGAGGTCAAAGAGGTTGCTGCCTGTGTTCTCCTCAAGGATTTGGATGGATTCCTTTCTCACACTGAGGTCCTTCATCCATTTTGAGTCTATTTTCGTGTGTGGTGTAAGGAAATGGTCCAATTTCATTTTTCTGCATGTGGCTGTCCAATTTTCCCAACACCATTTATTGAAGAGGCTGTCTTTTTTCCATTGGACATTCTTTCCTGCTTTGTCGAAGATTAGTTGACCATAGAGTTGAGGGTCTATATCTGGGCTCTCTATTCTGTTCCATTGATCTATGTGTCTGTTTTTGTGCCAGTACCATGCTGTCTTGATGATGACAGCTTTGTAATAGAGCTTAAAGTCCGGAATTTTGATGCCACCAACCTTGGCTTTCTTTTTCAATATTCCTTTGGCTATTCGAGGTCTTTTCTGGTTCCATATAAATTTTAGGATTATTTGTTCCATTTCTTTGAAAATAATGGATGGTATTTTGATAGGAATTGCATTAAATGTGTAGATTGCTTTAGGTAGCATAGACATTTTCACAATATTTATTCTTCCAATCCAGGAGCATGGAACATTTTTCCATTTCTTTGTGTCTTCCTCAATTTCCTTCATGAGTACTTTATACTTTTCTGTGTATAGATTCTTAGTCTCTTTGGTTAGGTTTATTCCTAAGTATCTTATGGTTTTGGGTGCAATTGTAAATGGGATTGACTCCTTAATTTCTCTTTCTTCTGTCTTGTTGTTGGTGTAGAAAAATGCAACTGATTTCTGTGCATTGATTTTATATCCTTACACTTTACTGAATTCCTGTACAAGTTCTAGCAGTTTTGGAGTGGAGTCTTTTGGGTTTTCCACATATAGTATCATATCATCTGCGAAGAGTGATAGTTTGACTTCTTCTTTGCCAATTTGGATGCCTTTAATTTCCTTTTGTTGTCTGATTGCTGAGTCTAGGACTTCTAATACTATGTTGAATAGCAGTGGTGATAACGGACATCCCTGCCGTGTTCCTGACCTTAGAGGAAAAGCTTTCAGTTTTTCTCCATTGAGAATGATATTTGCGGTGGGTATTTCATAGATGGCTTTGATGATATTGAGGTATGTGCCCTCTATCCCTACACTTTGAAGAGTTTTGATCAAGAAGGGATGCTGTACTTTGTCAAATGCTTTTTCTGCATCTATGGAGAGTATCATATGGTTCTTGTTCTTTTATTAATGTGTTGTATCACATTGATTGATTTGTGGATGTTGAACCAAACTTGCAGCCCTGAAATAAATCCCACTTGGTCGTGGTGAATAATCCTTTTAATGTACTCTTGAATCCTATTGGCTAGTATTTTGGTGAGAATTTTTGCATCTGTGTTCATCAAGGATATTGGTCTGTAGTTCTCTTTTTTGATGGGATCCTTGTCTGGTTTGGGGATCAAGGTGATGCTGGCCTCATAACATGAGTTTGGAAGTTTTCCTTCCATTTCTATTTTTTGGAACAGTTTCAGGAGAATAGGAATTAGTTCTTCTTTAAATGTTTGGTAGAATTCCCCCGGGAAGCCGTCTGGCCCTGGGCTTTTGTTTGTTTGGAGGTTTTTGATGACTGTTTCAATCTCTTTACTGGTTATGGGTCTGTTCAGGCTTTCTATTTCTTCCTGGTTCAGTTGTAGTAGTTTATATGTCTCTAGGAATGCATCCATTTCTTCCAGATTGTCAAATTTGTTGGCGTAGAGTTGCTCATAATATGTTCTTATGATTGTCTGTATTTCTTTGGTGTTCGTTGTGATCTCTCCTCTTTCATTCATGATTTTATTTATTTGGGTCCTTTCTCTTTTCTTTTTGATAAGTCTGGCCAGGGGTTTATCAATCTTATTAATTCTTTCAAAGAACCAGCTCCTAGTTTCGTTGATTTGTTCTATTGTTTTTTTTGGTTTCTACTTCATTGATTTCTGCTCTGATCTTTATGATTTCTCTTCTCCTGCTGGGTTTAGGGTTTCTTTCTTGTTCTTTCTCCAGCTTCTTTAGGTGTAGGGTTAGGTTGTGTACCTGAGACCTTTCTTGTTTCTTGAGAAAGGCTTGTACTACTATATATTTTCCTCTCAGGACTGCCTTTGTTGTGTCCCACAGACTTTGAACTATTGTGTTTTCATTATCATTTGTTTCCATGAATTTTTTCAATTCTTCTTTAATTTCCTGGTTGACCCATTCATTCTTTAGAAGGATGCTGTTTAGTCTCCATGTATTTGGGTTCTTTCCAAATCTCCTCTTGTGATTGAGTTCTAGCTTCAGAGCATTGTGGTCTGAAAATATGCAGGGAATGATTCCAATCTTTTGATACCGGTTGAGACCTGATTTAGGACTGAGAATGTGATCTATTCTGGAGAATGTTCCATGTGCAGTAGAGAAGAATGTGTATTCTGTTGCTTTGGGATGAAATGTTCTGAATAGGTTTGTGATGTCTATCTGGTCCAGTGTGTCATTTAAGGCCTTTATTTCCTTGTTGATCTTTTGCTTGGATGATCTGTCCATTTCAGTGAGGGGAGTGTTAAAGTCCCCTACTATTATTGTATGATTGTCGACGTGTTTCTTTGATTTTGTTATTAATTGGTTTATATAGTTGGCTGCTCCCACGTTAGGGGCATAGGTATTTAAAATTGTTAGATCTTCTTGTTGGACAGTTCCTTTGAGTATGATATAGTGTCCTTCCTCATCTCTTATTATAGTCTTTGGCTTAAAATCTAATTGATCTGATATAAGGATTGCCACTCCTGCTTTCTTCTGATGTCCATTAGCATGGTAAATTCTTTTCCACCCCCTCACTTTAAATTCGGAGGTGTCTTCGATTTAAGATGGGTTTCTTATAGGCAACATATAGATGGGTTTTGTTTTTTTATCCATTCTGATACCCTGTGTCATTTGATTGGGGCATTTAGTCCATTAACATTCAGGGCAACTATTGAGAGATATGAATTTAGTGCCATTGTATTGCCTGTAAGGTGACTGTTATTGTATATTGTCTCTGTTCCTTTCTGATCTACTACTTTTAGGTTCTCTCTTTGCTTAGAGGACCCTTTTCAATATTTTGTAGAGCTGGTTTGGTGATTGCAAATTCTTTCAGTTTTTGTTTGTCCTGGAAACTTTTAATCTCTCCTTCTATTTTCAATGATAGCCTAGCTGGATATAGTGTTCTTGGCTGCATGTTTTTCTCGTTTAGTGCTCTGAATATATCATGCCAGCTCTTTCTGGCCTGCCAGGTCTCTGTGGATAAGTCTTCTGCCAATCTAATATTTTTACCATTGTATGTTACAGACCTCTTTTCCTGGGCTGCTTTCAGGATTTTCTCTTTGTCACTAAGACTTGTAAATTTTACTATTAGGTGACGGGGTGTGGACCTATTCTTATTGATTTTGAGGGGGGTTCTCTGAACCTCCTGGATTTTGATGCTTGTTCCCTTTGCCATATTGGAGAAATTCTCTCCAATAATTCTCTCCAATATACCTTCTGCTCCC
This sequence comes from Lontra canadensis, assembly GCF_010015895.1. Lineage (NCBI taxonomy): Eukaryota > Metazoa > Chordata > Mammalia > Carnivora > Mustelidae > Lontra > Lontra canadensis. Next base: position 7,486,665 of record NW_022631031.1, on the reverse strand, counting down.
CTCACTGTTTCCTCTTCTTCTGGAATCCCAATTATTCTAATGTTGTTTCGTCTTATGGTGTCACTTGTCTCTCGAATTCTCCCCTCGTGGTCCAGTAGCTGTTTGTCCCTCTTTTGCTCAGCTTCTTCATTCTCTGTCATTTGGTCTTCTATATCACTAATTTTCTCTTCTGCCTCATTTATTCTAGCAGTGAGAGCCTCCATTTTTGATTGCACCTCATTAATAGCTTTTTTTATTTCAACTTGATTAGATTTTAGTTCTTTTATTTCTCCAGAAAGGGCTTTTATTCTCCGGAGAGGGTTTCTCTGATATCTTCCATGCCTTTTTCAAGCCCGGCTAGAACCTTGAGAATTATCATTCTGAATTCTAGATCTGACATATTACCAATGTCTGTATTGATTAGGTCCTAGCCTTCAGTACTACCTCTTGTTCTTTTTTTTTGTGGTGAATTTTTCTGCCTTGTCATTTTGTCCAGATAAGAGTATATGAAGGAGCAAGTAAAATACTAAAAGGGTGGCAACAACCCCAGGAAAATATGCTTTAACCTAATCAGAAGAGATCCCAAATCGTGAGGGGGGAGAGAGGGGATAAAAAGAGGTTCAGAAAGAAAAAAATAAAAAAGAAAGAAAAGAAAACGAATAAAGAAAAAATATAAAAAAGAAAAAATATATATATATTAGATAAAGTAGTTAAAAAACGTTAAAAAAGAAAAGGGTAAAAGTTAAAAAAATAGCAGAAGAAGAGAAAAAAAAATTGAAAAAGAAAAAAAAATTAAATTAACTACAAGTTTAAAGAATCATGTGGAGAAAGCCAGGAGTTCCGTGCTTTGCTTTCTCCTCCTCTGGAATTCCGTTGCTCTCCTTGGTATTGAAACTGCACTCCTTGGTAGGTGAACTTGGTCCCGGCTGGGTTTCTTGTTGATCTTCTGGGGGAGGGGCCTGTTGTAGTGATTCTCAAGTGTCTTTGCCCGAGGCGGAGTTGCACCGCCCTTACCAGTGGCCGGGCTGAGTAATCAGCTCGGGTTTGCTTTCGGGAGCTTTTGTTCTCTGAGCGCTCTCTGTAGAGTTCCGGAGGACGGGAATGAAGATGGCGGCCTCCCAGTCTCCGGCCCGGAGGAGCTGAGAGCTCGGGGCCCCACTCCTCAGTGCACCCTCAGAGAACAGCGCCCAATTACTCCCATCTGCCTGGCCTCTGGCCGCGCTTCGAGCTCACTGAGCCTGCTACCAGTTCAAGGTAAGCCGGAGCTGTGAGCTCACTCCTCAGCTCCGTTTCTGTAGCTGGCTTCCCCGTTCTAATACCTGTAAGTTCTGTGACCCTCAGACGCCCCCGATCCTTCTGTGATCCTGCGGGACCTGAGGCCACGCTGACTCCGCATGGGCTTCACCCCGGTTAAGCCTCTGGAGCGATGTCCCTCAGCAGAACAGACTTTTAAAAAGTCTTGATTTTGTGCTCCGTTGCTCAGCTGATTGCCGGGAGCTGGCCCCTCTCCCCCGCGGTCTATCTTCCCGTCGCTTTGGATTCACTTCTCCGCCAGTCCTTTCAGAAAAGTGGTTGATTTTCTGTTTCTAGAATTGCTGTTCTTCTTCTCTTCAATCTCCCGTTGGATTTGTAGGTGTTTGCAATCTTTAGATAAGCTATCTAGCTGATCTCCCGCTACCTGAAGTAGTCTCAGCCTGCTACTTCTCTGCCATCTTGACTCCTCCCAGGATGAAAATATTCTTAGTGGCTTTCAGAAATGAAATACTTTTTCCCGCTTCTAAACTAGCACTTTGTGTCTATTTTAGATTAACACTTTCAGTTAAAAATTGGGGAATCTTGTCAACCTGTCAAAGTTGACACAAAAATAAAGTTTAAATTTTGTGTGTATATTTTGGTTTAGAAAGTAATGATGTATTTTTAAATTATGGTTTTATTGAATGAATTATCTTTCTGTTTTTCAAGCTTTGTCTGTTGAATATACTATGTTTTTATTCAATTAAGATAGAGTTCATTTGAAATTGGCCTTCAGTCTTTGTGAGCATTGGTCTCTTTCTGGTTCATCTACATTTCAAGTTGTTTTAGGAAAGCTTAGAAATCTTGTGCTGTTCAACAGGGTTCCCTTTGGTGGGCTGCATTCTATTGCTGTCTCCCAAAATCTCTAAGACTGTCTGAAACTCTGCCTAATGTGGTCTCTGAGCTGTGGCTTTTTGTTTATCTTTTCTACCTCTTGGTGCATTGGGTATGGGTAAGAGATAAAATATATCAGGGTTAGTTCTCTGAGCTTGCATTCTTTCCGTGATCTTGAATCTCCAAGTTCTGGCTCCCACAGTACTTCTCTGATGACAAAACAGATTTATTTTAACATGTTTTGCCTAATTTCCTAGAGCTCAACCTGGTCCCAGAGGGAGTAAGTATGCTTTGGGCTAGTCTGCTATCACCAGAATCTGTACTGTTATTACCAACAAATTGGATTTTAAATAAAGTTGAAATAGAACAACAATAATTTGGCATGAGAATATATTATTTAGAAAATATATCAAATTAGTGACCAAAAAGAAAAGAAAAAAATGTTTAAGATGTTGACAATAAATGAAAAATTATACAGCAATACAGGCTTATGATTTAACTTCTAACTTATTTTGTTAATATTAGAACTTCAAAAAATTTGTGTTATATTAATGTATGAACTTTTCCTTTTATGAGATCTATAATTGTCTCTTATACATGTAATCATTAATGCACAATGATAACTCTCTCCCTTTATTTGACAGAGTAGTACCCAACTGAAGAGAAGAGTTAAACTAAATACCATATTGTCCTTAGATGTGTGTGGCTCTTTAAGCTACATTTCAGGAGCAAATAATAACGTGTAAAAACAAAAAGGAAACCAAAAACAACAAAACCCCAGTAATGTATACTTTTTGTAAGCAATGTAGTCCCAGTGGAAATTGCTTTAGCCTGAGGAAATATTACAGAATTAAAAAGATACAAACCTAAGAATCCATGCTTTCTTTTCAGTAGATACTTTCCACTTCAACATGCTTGCCTACTCAAATATGCTTATGAAAAACAATCCTCACTGCTTTTCACTGGGGTTAGCTGTGAGTGGAGGAGGCAGGTGGGGAGAGATTAGGAAGAACTCAGATATGTTTCCTAGCTTTCTCTTCAGAAATACTTAAACTGAATTGTGCAAAAATATTTTAAAGCAGGGAGACATTTACTTTTGAATACCTAAGAAGGTGATTCCACTCTGGAACTTAGGAACAGATGTGTAAATTTACATGTTTGAGTAATTACTCTATGTTATCACTGTGCTATTTGCTTTAAGGTCATAACCTCATTCAGTCCCCATAAACCATTAGATGAAAGTAGTTTATTTATTAACTCTCTATTACAGAACAAAAATGAGACTTAGAATTCTAAGATCAGTATCTTCAGGATTTACAGTGATAGTCAAGTTTGAATATAAGCCAAGTTTCAGAATAAGATCTTCCTGGTTTATAAAACTTATGCTGCTGCTACCTGGATCATTTTATTTTTTAAAATCACAATATTCCATAATACTGATTAAAAAATAAGGAAACCAGTAAGTTCATTATCAATTTTATCATTGAACATTACATCAAAAACTAATGATGAACTATATGTTGACTAATTGAGTTTAAATAAAATAAAAAAAAATAAAGTCTCCTGTTATCAGAAAGTACAAATGACTTTGGTTGATAACAATGAAAGAATAATTTATTATGTGAAACCAGTATCCTGCAATAAGAAGAGTTCACAGAGGATCATACTTCTGGGCTCTTCCTTGGGAGGGAGTTTGATTTATTCAAATCCTGCTATAATTGTTTAAAAAACTAAATGAAAATGGAATCATTTATTATCATATAGAAGGATTAAGCCCTAAATTGGATTTTTGACTTGAAGATGAAAAAGTAAGCTAACCTCCAGAATGGCTTAAGATTGAACTTTATCTTCTGGTGTGGAACAATAGCTTGAAGAGCTTTAGAGGAAGAATGAGCTCTGTGAAAGAATCCTTTAAAGTGGTGTAGTAATACAAATGGCAGTTTTATATGTAAATTAGGCCAAATAGTCTATTTTGCCCTTTGACCCAATATTACTATAAACCATGATACATGTGTAATCTTTCAGTAAAACTTTTTGTCATGTTAATTCCTTGTAGGTTAAATACAAACTTCTAGAATAAATGCTAAAATCATGCACACACATGCATGTACACACATACACATATCAGCATAATCTGAATATCCTACTTTCCTAATTAGATAGATAATAATAAAATTATTTTTTAAAACATATATGCATTTCCAACTCATAAAGAGAATAGAAAAGAAATTATTCCTTTAAGGGCAATATCCTAGATAGTTTTGTTTGCCGTGACATTAGAAGAGCCTTTGTAGAGTTTCTAGTTTGGCAGTCACTTCACAATGCTCCTTGACAAAATATAATGAGGTTTGGAAATATCCACAGGTGGAGGGCTTTGGTTCTAACTGTAAAATATGGTAACACATCAGTGGTTCTCTACTGGAATCCATTCCTCAAACCCCACCCTCAAGTACATGTGACATTGAGATGTTTTTGATTATCACAAATGTGAGGGGATGCTACTGGAATCTGGTGGTAAATACCAGAGATGTGGTAAACATCCTACAGTGCACAAGACAGCCCCCTCACAACCAAGGATTATCTGCATGAATCAACAAGAATTTGTCTCTAGGGTTTTTACTGATTTATGTTTGTGGATTCTGACTTTTAGCTCCAAAACTGTAGGCTTACTACAGTTGTACTGCACTGAACATTTCTGTACTTTAGAACACACATATTAGTGTGTTCTAATAGGTAGATGCTTTTGACTTTGTTAGGAGAATGAAGGTAGCACTCCCTTCCCATGCATGTTTGCAGTAGGAAAGTAAAAACTGCATTTCCAATTGATATTTCTATTTCATGATTAATATGGAATTTGTATAAATTAAGCCAGTCAGTTCCCAGAGTAAAATGTTTGAGATACATTCAATATATTCTCAAAATGTCTGTGATTGAGAATCATGTGGTACATGGGGGTGCCTGGGTGGCACAGTCAGATGAGCAGTGGTCTCTTGATTTCTACTTGGGGTGGGGGTGATCTCAGGGTCATGAGATTGAGCCCTGTGTTGAGCTCTGCACTCAGCACAGAATCTGCTTAGGACTCTCTTCCTCTGCACCTCCCCCCATTCTAAAGAAAGAAATCTTCTTTTTTTTTTTTTTTTAAAGATTTTATTTATTTGACAGAGAGAGATCGCAAGTAGGCAGAAAGGCAAACAGAGAGAGAGAGAGAGAGAGAGGGAGGAGGAAGCAGGCTCCCTGCCTAGCAGAGAGTCCTATGCGGGACTTGATCCCAGGACCCTGAGATCATGACCTGAGCTGAAGGCAGAGGCTTAACCCACTGAGCCACCCAGGCAGCCCTGAAATCTTCTTTTTTAAAAATTTTTTATTAATGTATAGTGTATTATTAGCCCCAGGGGTACAGGTCTGTGAATCACCAGGTTTACACACTTCACAGCACTCACCATAGCACATACCCTCCCCAGTGTCCATAACCCAACCACCCTCTGCCTACCCTCCTCTCCCCCAACAACCCTCAGTTTGTTTTGTGAGATTAAGAGTCTCTTATGGTTTGTCTCCCTCCTGATCCTATCCTGTTTTATTTTTCCCTTCCCTACTCCCCCCAAGCCTCCCACGTTGCCTCTCACATTCTTTATATCAGAGAGATCATATGATAATTGTCTTTCTCTGACTGACTTATTTCGCTCAGCGTAATACCCTCTAGTTCCATCCACGTTGTCGCAAATGGCAAAATTTCATTTCTTTTGATGGCTGCATAGTATTACATTGTATATATAACACATCTTCTTTATCCATTTATCTGCTGATGGACATCTAGGTTCTTTCCATAGTTTGGCTATTGTGGACATTGCTGCTATAAACATTCAGGTCCATGTGCCCCTTTGGATCACTACATTTGTTATCTTTGGGGTAAATACCCAGTAGTGCAATTGCTGGGTCATAGGGTAGCTCTATTTTCAACTTTTTGAGGAACCTCCATGCTGTTTTCCAGAGTGGTTGCACCAGCTTGCATTCCCACCAACAGTGTAGGAGGGTTCCCCTTTCTCTGCATCCTCACCAGCATCTGTCATTTCCTGACTTGTTAATTTTAACCATTCTGACTGTTGTGAGGTGGATCTCATTGTGGTTTTGATTTGTATTTCTCTGGTGCCGATGATGTGGAACACTTTTTCATGTGTCTGTTGGCCATCTGGATGTCTTCTTTGCAGAAATGTCTGTTCATTTCTTGATTGGATTCTTTGTTCTTTGAGTGTTGAGTTTGATAAGTTCTTTATAGATATTGGATACTAGCCCTTTATCTGATATGTCATTTGCAAATATCTTCTCCCATTCTGTCAGTTGTGTTTTGGTTTTGTTGACGGTTTCCTTTACTGTGCAAAAGCTTTTGATCTTGATGAAGTCCCAATAGTTCATTTTTGCCCTTGCTTCCCTTGCCTTTGGCGATGTTCCTAGGAAGAAGTTGCTGTGGCTGAGGTCAAAGAGGTTGCTGCCTGTATTCTTCTCAAGGATTTTGATGGATTCCTTTCTCCCATTGAGGCATCTATTTTGAGTCTATTTTCGTGTGTGGTATAAGGAAATGGTCCAGTTTCATTTTTCTGCATGTGGCTCTCCAATTTTCCCAACACCATTTGTTGAAGAGGCTGTCTTTTTTCCATTGGACATTCTTTCCTGCTTTGTTGAAGATTATTTGACCATAGAGTTGAGGGTCTAGTTCTGGGCTCTCTATTCTGTTCCATTGATCCATCTGTCTGTTTTTGTGCCAGTACCACACTGTCTTGATGATGATAGCTTTGTAATAGAGCTTGAAGTCTGGAATTGTGATGCCACCAACTTGGCTTTAAAGAAAGAAATCTTAAAAAAAAAAAAAAATCCTATTGTATGCTTTGCAAAAATGTAGGTGTCCAAATCCTACACCAGAGAAAGAGAGTCTTTGATTTGTTAAATGTTGCTAGAGCCAAGGAATCTGTATTTTAATAAGGGTGCCACATTATTCTGATGTCACCAGTTTACATGGAGCACTATTTGAGAAAATGGAGTAGAATCCCCTTTGGAAGCAGCAATTTTACCTGTATATTAAGCAGCAATTTGTAAGTTTTTACCTGAGCATCTGTGATACAAAAATTCAGTGGTAAATGAATAAGTGTAATCTAGGGCTTGAAAAGTACAAATAAAGCACATTCAGATGCTGTGGTTTTCTATCTGAATATATAATCAAATACTGTCATTTCAAACATTTCAGAACTTAGGTTTATGTTTCACATAAGAAATTATGCCCATTTCAAACATTTCAGAACTTAGGTTTATGTTTCACATAAGAAATTATGCCCAAATTATTTTTCAATGAATGAGAAAATAAATGAATGATAGATAAGTACAATAGAGTATGTTAGTTTTTATTCCTTACACTTGCATAGAGTGCAATCAGCTAGTAATTAAGAGGATAGATTTCTGGCAAATCCATGTGATAGAAGAGTCCATTAGCAGGGAAATAAATGAGAAATGCAAATATATCTAGTTATAAAGCTATAGTTTTAATCGATGTGTATTTTTCTAGTTAGGTTCAAATTATTTGCTAAATCCTTGGCTTCAACTATTATTTCCAGACGCTCAGATAATAGTATACTACTCACTAATACAGTGAGAGGCAAAATAATAAGTGAACATCCGTGGAGCCTGTCCTTGTTTGGAGCACCATTGGAACAAATTAGAAAGGTGAAAACAAGAGCATAAAAATGAGAACCCTGAAAAATTTACTAGAATATGGTTCTCAGTATTTTTTGTACTCTTTGCCTAGCTCCATACTCACTGCTGGTTAAGATAGGTCTTTCATTATGATGTATACAAGATATAAGTTATGCTATGAGAGATCGTTAATATCAGGAAGCAAAAATTTTGCTTTATCAATAATCTGCATAACAGAATACAAAGATTCAAAGGCAATGAGAGTTTAGAAAAGACAAAAAGGAAAAAAAACTGACACAGAAAAGAGGCTTATAATAACTGCGCAGTGTTCATAATAAAGAAATATTTGTACCATTCTTTGAACTCCCAAGTATACTCTGAATTAGTTATGAATATTGCTGCCTTTGTAATGATGAACTGATCCTGTGGGCTTTGTTCCACTTGCAGATCTATAATATGACCATGAAGGAACATACGTGTTTACAAGTAAAACATACGCATACATAGTCACACAAACATTTTCTGCTGAAATGGATTAGTGTTTGTCAGCATATAACTTCCTCTATGCACATGGTTGTAGCATATTATAAATGTCTGCGTTATTTTTTGATACTCCTGTTGTTAGGTGGGTTCTCCTTTTTCTTCTCTTGTGTCTGAGGAGACTCATGACTCTTTGATCAATAAAATATGATGGGAATGATGTTATGTCTGTTTCTAGGTTTAGGCTTTATGATGTTTATAGCTTTCACTTTCTATTGGAATACTCGGTCTGGGAACCCTAAGCCATAGTATACCAAGTCCTTCTATTGGAGACTACATTCTGAAGAAGCCCTGAAATCCAGTCTTCTGATCACCTCCACAAAGAGTTCTAGATATGTGTGTGAAGCCTTCTTGGACTGTCCATATTTAGCCCATCAACTTGTTGAATACCACCGAAGAATGTCAATTGAACACAACTGGGAGAAAAGAAATTGCCTACTTGGAGCAAAAGAATACTCCCTACCTAAATTGCTGAGATACAGAATCATGAGATGTATTAAAATCTTGTTAGCTTTTTGTGTTTTAGCTGGAATGGAAGCATTTCTTCACTATTTTTTTCCTAAATATCAACACCTTCCCACTTATTCACCATATACTTAGTATTATTAATTTTTATATAGCATTTATCAATGTATAACATTATATTTCTTTTAGTTATTTGTAAATCTCTTTTCTCCATCAGAATATAAACTTAATAGAAGCTAAGACTGCATATGATGTGTTTACTTGTGTATATCAGCCACTAGAACAGTGTTCAGTATATCATAGGCACTTAAAATATTTATCACAATGTTGAAATGAATGAATGATATCATTTTTTTTAACAAATATCATTAGAAAACATGTATACATTTAGCTAAATAGTCTCAGAAGTTAACTAGTGGAGAATCTATTGAAAATATTTATACAAATGTCAAGTTCAATATGTTGCATTGTCTTTAATTTCTTAAGGCCAGATTGTAATTTAGAGAAGTATAAGGCAAAATGGTATTAAATTTATTTTAAAAAGCAGGTCCAATTATGACAAAAATGTTTAAATGTTGAACCCAATGAAATGTAATGTTTTTCTTAAAAGAAACTTCTATATATAGCTGAAATGGCATGCATTTTTTTGTTTTGTTTGCTCATTGAGAAAATCAATCATATTATTTTCCTAGTAAATACTTCAAAGAAATCAGAGATCTAAGAGAAGAGATCTAAGAGAATAGGAAAATAGGAATACAGAATACATTTCATAATTCCTTTCTAAAACCAGACTGGATTATTTTTTAAAAGATTTTATTTATTTATTTGAGAGAGAGAGATAGAAAACAGAGAGAGAGAGAGAGAGTGTGAGAGGGAGAAGCAGGCTCCCCACTGAGCGGGGAACCTGACATGGGACTTGATCCCAGGAACCCAAGACCATGACCTGAGCCAAAGGCAGATGCTTAACCGACTGAGCCACCCAAGTGCCCTCAGACTGAATTTTTTTCAGCACAAAAACTGCTATGATTAATTACTTAAAAGCTTTCATAGTCATTCAGTAATCTTAAAGTGTGGCTTTGAGCTGAGGTCTAACTTCATAAAAATCAGTTTTACCAGTAAATTGATTCTACACAATACATGGCACACATGCTTATTTCTTCAAGAAAGTATCTAAATCCTCAAGGATAATAGTGTTTTTCAAATATTCATTTCAAGAAAGCCCTTCAGAATTAGTATAGTAAAATGAAACCAAAAATTAAAAAAAAAAACTAAGATGATAAGCCGAACAACAAAAACAAAACATAAATATCTCACTATGTGTATTAGAATCAAATTCTAACTGAAATGAATTTTAAATCAATTTTAAATCTTTCTAACAATTATTAAATGTAAGACATAAGATTGTGTATGATATGTTTTGGCTCCAAAATCAGAAAGGCATAATTTTTAAATTCAGATTGCACCATGTTAGAACTGTGTAGCCTTGGCAATTTAATTTTTTTTTAGTCTCCAATCTTCATTTATGAAATTTGACTGATAATAATATGTACCTCATTTTATTTTATTTTTTTTAACTTAAATGTAGTTAAGATACAGTGCAATAATTGTTTCTAGAGTAGAATTCAATGAGTCCTCACTTTACGTACAACACCAAGTGCTCGTCCCAAGTGTCCTTTTTAATACCCATCATCCATCTAGCCCATCCCACACCATCACCTCCTTCAGTCATCCCTTCCTATCCTTAAGTGTTTTATGGCGTGTTTCCCTCTCCCCTTTTTTTCTTTCCCCCTTCCCATATGTTCATCTGTTGTTTTTTTTTTAAATTCCACATGTGAGTGAGATAATGTGGCTTTGTCTTTCTCTGACTGATTATGTTATCGGTACCTCATTTTAAAGTAGCGAAGTTTTCATGAAATAATACATTTAAAATTCCTATCATGTGAGATGCAGTGATAAGTTCTGGTTAATATTATTTTTAATGTTAAAAATAATTATCTGATATTATTTCATATTTAGTTATCTGAGATCAAATAATTCAAAGTTAGTAATGAAAAGAGAGCAAAACAAAACATTTTTTAAAATGTTTTATTTATTTCTTTGACAGACAGAGATCACAAGGAGGCAGAGAGGCAGGCAGAGAGAGAGAGGGAAGCAGGATCCCTGCCGAGCAGAGAGCCCAATGCGGGCCTCCATCCCAGGACCCTGAGATCATGACCTGAGCCGAAGGCAGAGGCTTTAACCCACTGAGCCACCCAGGTGCTCCAAAAATTTTTAAAAAAAGATTTTATTTATTTATTTGACAGAGAGAGGCACAGAGAGGGAACATAGGAAGGGAGACTGGGTTTTTAATTTATTATCATCATTATTATTATATATGTATTTGCTTAAAACAGTAATATTAACATTTGTTTTAATATATAAACTTCTGATTTAGGAAACCACTTAGAGACTATGACATATGTACACAATTTTTTTTTGGTGTTTCTTTGAAAAAGTACATATTTTATTCTTTCGATTGTTGAATTTTAGTGGAACATTTCATAAAAATTTTAAAAAGAGGGAACTTAAAATGTTTGTTTCTTCAAGTGCTCTTATATTTCAGCTATTTTTTAATGAATCTTTTATCATTTGGGTTCTACTTTCTGCTAATCAGTGATTCTGTACTGGATTTAACAGGTTTAATGGTTTCTATCGGTAGCCTGATTTTCGTGTGTGACATCTTACTAAGAGCATCCTAATGTTCAAGGAAAATATTTGATTTTGACTTGATTCCTTTTTTAACTGGCCATCCAGTCTCAACAACTGCTGCCTGCAGTAATAACTCCTTACTTCCTTAACTAATACTGCCCTAGTCCTAGCAAACATACTATTTAGCCTAGGTTACTATGATAACCTCAGTAGTCTTCTAAGTGTCCTTACTGATTCCTCTCTTTTCTCCCTCCACCATCATATATAGAATACATTCAAGTTATTCGCTGTTTTACCATTTATAGTTTGGCATTCATCAAAGCCTTTTTCTACCTCTTCTACCACCTTGGTTTTCTTTCTGTACCCCCAGTGCTTTTGGCCCTATCCACTCTGACCTTCCTGCTGCTTCTCTAATACTCCAAGAATTTTCTAGACTCGGAGTTTGCCTGCAGTGTTCCCTCTACCCAGAAGTACATTGACCATATTTCATATGACTGGCAGCTTTATATTATTCAGATCTCTGTTCAGATGTTACATTCTTATGTATTTTATGTATATTTATAAGTAAACAGGTAGATGCATGCTAAAAGTTACCTCTACATAAGAATCTAAAACAGCATTGAGAAGACACAAATTAATTAAAAAGTACTAAGATAGCCAAATTTTATTTGCTTTTGGGAAATAAGTAGATTGCACTGATTTTTTTAAATTCTATTTAAAGAACTGTTTAAAACGTTTAAAAGAATATAAGATGAACTCAGGCATATGTCAGTTTTAATTAGTAGATACATTCTTTTCATATTCAAAATATTTTCATTCCATATACAGATTTTCTTTTATAAGCTGTTATAAATTCTATTTTATTAATATTTAATGTTGAATAAGGCATATCTCTTCTGAGCTTAACTTACATTTACCTTACAAATATGAGATTTTAGACCAATAAATATGCTTTAGTCTTCCAAGTTAACCTGTTAGGTAATAAAGAAATGGAAGGTTGTAGTGAAAAAAACCTCTTCAACCTGAACTGTATCATTTACTTTGTTTGCTGATGAGATGTGTCAACATTTACACAGTGAAGTGTGCCTAAATGTGTATTTCTATTTAAATCAAATTCATCTTCTTCAGAGTTTATGTGTGTATTCAAGGAATGAAATTGGATTCTCTTCGAGAACTAAAATCAGTTACCATTTATTTCAGGCAAAGAGGTAATCAACATGCTTGACTGGAGAAACTGTTCAAGACTCGAGATTTCCTAAATTGTTTTTGCACAAACATTCTGAAACATAAAATATTAGGACATCTACTCAACTAATTTTGGAGGAATAGTATATTACACATAATTTATGACTGTGGGTCTTACATGCCCTACATAAACCTATTTTAAAAAGGAACCCTAGAGTATCATAAAGAAAAGGAAGTAGATAAAACTCAGAAAAAAGTGAGTTAATAAACTCATAAATTTAATTTATTTAACTTTCCAACGTTCTTACCTTACCAGATAAAGACTGCATTACTCTAGAGAGATGTAGTCAAAATCACATTGTTGCATGCCGTTTTAGATGGCCATCCTCTCCACAAACAAACATTTTTCCTGATCCACTAGCATACATTATGTTATGATCTCCTTAGAAGTATAGTTGCAGGAAAATAAAAGTACAAACAAAATTAAACTTACAGTTTCTTCTAATTCCAGTTAGAATGTAGACTGGATTGATTATTTCTGTCACTTGAACATTTCTCAGAAAACCTAATGAACTTACAAACTACTATCCCAGATACCTTCAGGACCTTATAAATGAATTATTGGCTCAATGCAAACTTGTTCTAAAATGTGGGTGTATATATTTGCCAAGGTTATTGAGTCCCAGTTTGATCACCGTATAAAGAATAAATTATGTGCAAAATTAATGTCATGATGTGACTTGGAATATCTGGGTTGATTCATAGGAAAGTTTTCTAAGTACCCAGAGTTTCTCTTTACTTCTTTTCCAGTTCACAGCTACCTGTGCCATCTCTTAATTCTGACACATGGCATCATCTCCTAGTATCTTCTTTCCTTTCTCTAAATTTTCACTGTACCCCACACTGTAAGTCTACCCTTGCTCCTTCAGCTTTCAGGTTAACATATGCATTTACCTACCATTTATTGAGTATCTGCTATTTCTGCAAACTGTGCCAGGCCCTTACACATACATTAATCACTGTAATAATCATGGATATTCCATCCATTTCACAGATGAGGAAGATAAAACTCAGTAAGATTTGTAGAAATAAAAACTAAATTTTTCTGTGTTAACAAAGTACTTTTCTGATTATAAATACACTATTGTTGAATGCAGTACATTAAGAGTATTTTGAGGCATACAGTCTATATAATATAAATAGGAAAGACTAAAAACTCTACTATCAAATGATAATTACTCTAAAATTTTTAAATAGTTCAGTGTAATCTTTACACATATACACATACAAACTTGTGATTCCACTCCAATATAGCAATTCCGTTAAAGTGATTTGGATATTATTTCTTTGTAATTTACACATCTATGTTTATTTTGGTAGTTTTTTAAGGAATTGCACTTGGGGGTTCCTATGTGGCTTAGTACCTTAAGTGGCCCACTTGTGACTTCAGTTCGGGTCATGATCTCAGGGTCCTGGGATCTAGCCCTGTGTTAGGCTCTGCGCTCAGTGAGCAGTCTGAGGATTCTTTCCCCCCCTCCTCCCTCAGTCCCTTCCCCACCCCTCCTTAAATAAACAAATCTTAAAAAAAAAAAAAAGAGTTGCATTTCAACAATTTCCAACTACCTGACAAATATTTCCTTAGGATTGTCAAACCAGCACACAAATTCAGCATGTTTAAAACTGATTTCATGATTTAACTGTTTCTCAAATTTGTTCTCTTTATGGACTTCTTTATAGCACACTCCCAAATATCAAGACTGAAAACTTTGGTGTCAACTCTTACTTCTCTTGTTCTTCACCAGAATTTGTTTATTTTCATACTTTTATTTGCATTTGCTCTTTACATCTGTCCTATTATCCAATTGTGTCTTATTTGAACATTGCAGTAAATTGAAGTGGTCTCCTAGCTCTTCATTCACCCAGAGATATCTGCAGGCCTCATGTACTTTTGATCAAAAGCCTTCAGTAGTTTCCGTATGCATGTCCAATAAACATCAAACACCTTGAGTGGAATGAATGCCTTTGAAATTTTTTTTACAGTCTTATTAGTTAATTAAAACAACAACAAAAAAATAAAATAACACTTTTCTTTTCCAGACACTTTATAAAGCATTTAGGATATGATGGCAATTAAGAAAATCATGGTTTCTCATTTTAATGGAGATTGACTCAGTGGAACATACAAACAAATAAATATGTATGCACATGAGAGTGTGAAGTGTGCTATGTTGGAAAAATAAAATTACTTTGGCAAAAAACTCTATTTTCTATTAATTTATCCTAATTGTATTAATTACATTTGTGTGTATGCATGCATATATCTGTATCCATATATCTCTACCTTTATAGCTATTCTATCTACCTAGAGGAAAAGAAAGACAGAGAGACACATACATAGATATGGATTAGGGAAGGGTATAGGGAGAAGAGGATCTGCCTTAAACAATTTTGGGAGCTGGTTAAGCAGTCTCTGTAATGCCATGTCTGATTTCTGATTCTGATGCTGGACCTTAAGGCCCACCGGGTAAATGATTGGGAAGGAAGGAAAGATTTGAAGTATGGAAGAGCAAGACAATTCTGGAACACAAAAGCTTGAGCCTATGAGGGTGTACTCATACCTGTGTCAGCTGGGACTTGATGGTACGGGTATTCTGCAGAAAAGCCCTTTGTCAGATCTGGTCCAGAAAGTTGGGGAAGCTTAAGGAGAATCCAGGGGAAAGTGGAAGTTTTAAGTCTGGGCACTGACTTACTTCCAGCAACCTAAGACACATGGTTTGTGAATTACAAATGGCCACTGCTTGATTTTCTTCTTCTGAATCTCATGCTAGAATTGCCTTTTTAGCCAGTACTATTTGGAAACATACCAAAAAAAAAAAAAAAAAAAAAACCAAACTGGGAAAATACAGGTTAGTTGAGTCAAGTTGACATAATACAAAATGACCTCAGTTTGGTCTAAAGATTGATTAAACATTAATCAAGAGAGAGGGCAATAGAAAGAGTATTACTGGAATGCCTGTGTGGCTCAGTCGGTTAGGCTGCTGCCTTTTCGGCTCAGGTCATGATCCCAGGATCCTGGGATGGAGTCCTGCATCATTCTCCTTCCTTGGCAGGGATCCTGCTTCTCTCTCAGCCTCTGCCTGCCACTCTGCCTGCTTGTGCACATGCTCTCTCGCTCTCTCTCTCTCTCTGACAAATAAATGAATAAAATCTTAAAAAAAAAGAAAGTATTGCAGGGAAAGGAAAAAAAAAACAAGTAGAAAAGTGGAATTTTAAAGAATAAATCCTGTAAGATATGGCCAGAAGCCTTGGTGAGTGGTGAGAATGGAAATAGCAGAAGTGCAAAACCTGGTTTTTAAGTCGTGTTAAAGATTTTTTTCAGGTTTGTTTTGTTTTGTTTTTTAAGGTATAGAAGAGTTTAATCACAAATAAAATTTCTCTGTGCCTCTTTGAAGTCATTCCCTTTCCCAGATTCAGGCAACCACTAAAGTGCTTTCTATATCTATCTGGGTAAAGGCAACAATCTATGTTGCTAATAGTCTCAAACATGTCTCTTTGATGTCCCTCCAAATCTAAAGAAGTAGTTTATATTTTTTTTTTATTTGTTGATGTTTGGTATCACTGACTCTTTGTTTGATAAATTATACAGTGTATCAAGTTAGTTTAGAATACTGAGGCCCAAATAACACTGTTGGAGATAGTGTTGGAGAGAATTTCAGAAGGGAATTTTAAATGGAATTGTACAATATGTAGTCTTTTGAGTTTGGCTTCTTTAATAGCATAATGCATTTGAAATTCATCTATATTATTGATTGTATCAGTACATGCTTCTTATATTTATAATGAGAATTACATTAGATGTTCCAAAGTCAGTTTGATTATTCAGATTTTGGTGGAGGGGTGGGCAGGTAGAGGAAGAGGGAGGGAGAGAATCTTGAGCAGATTCCATGCCAGTAGCAGCCTGACTCAGGGCCTGATCTCACAACTCTGAGATCATGACCTGAGCAGGAATCAAGAGTCAGACAGTTAACCAACTGAGCCACCCAGGCAACCCTCCACTTTTTAGAATGAGTTTGTTAATTTCTACAAAAGAATGAAGACTGCCAGAACCATGAGTGGATTTCACTGAATTTATGGATCAACCCTGGAAGAAACGCTGTTGTAGCAATACTGAGTATTTCAATCTGTAAACATAATGTATTTCTTCATTTAAGTATGCTTTGGTTTCTTTAATCATTATTGAAAGTGATAGAGTTTATAATATGATGTGGTCCACACATAGAACTTGGGATGAGATCATTGAGCATGCCTTTTTTTTTTTTTTAATATTTTATTTATTTGGCAGAGAAAGAGAGAGAGAGAATAGGCAGGGGGAGTGTCAGGCAAAAGTAAAAGCAGGCTCCCTGCTAAGCAAGGAGCCTGACATGAAGCTTGATCCCAGGACTCTGGGATCATGACCAGAGCCTAAGGCAGACATTTAACCAACTGAGCCATCCAGGTGTCCTCCTTGGGTATGTCTTAAGAAGGATTCATTGTCTCAGAGTCCTGAAATGTAACAGTTCAAGTTCAAGGTGTTGACAGGGCCTTGATCCCTTTGAACGTGCTAGGGAAGATTCTGCTCCAGATCTCTCGTCTAGTTTCTGGTAGTTTCTTGGCTTGTAGTGGCGTAACTTCAGTCTTCTTGTGGTGTTCTCCTTCTGTGCATGTTATTGTGTCCGAGTCCTCTCTGTCATACTGGATTAAGATCTACTTAAATTACTTCATTTTAAATTGTTTACTTGTATAAAGACCCTTCATCTATATATGGTCATATTCTGAGGTATTGGGAGTTAGAACCTCAAAATGCAAATTTTGAGGAGGAAGCAGTTCAACTTATAACACACACTTCACTATATTTTCTCTTTCTAAAACCCTTAATTCTCTCTTTTTTGGTAAAATTGAAACCCATTTTCAGATCTCTTTTCAAAACTCAGCTTTAATTTTACTATAAAAAAATAGTTCCCATACACAGAAGTATTATATTTTTCATTACGAAATTTTGAAATATTTAGACCCAATTAATAGTGGCAAAATTACCATAACAACTTACTTTTCTTTTTCTTTCTTTTGCTAATTATTTCCTAAAATCCAAGACAGTTTATGTTTCTTGCCTTTAATTTTATATAATAAAAAGAAACTATTCTGAACACCTTTTGCTGCAAACATCAACTCTTATAAATAATAAAATGTTGAAATAGTTCAAAGTAAAATAATTTATATTTTTTAGAATCTAAAAGAAAGTGAATAGTAAGAAAACATTCTTTCTGTTAGGAAAAGGAATATTAGGTTCATGTGAAACATATTAATACTTTATTTTTCTGTCATTAAAATACATAAAATACAGTGCTTATATTTAAAAGTTCCACCCAGAACCTTGGTGATTATGATCTATAAAGTTAGCTTACATTGGGACCAGAAGTTAATGTGTCTTTTGTGTTTGGTTTCTTAGAAATAGGGTATTCTTATTAGATATTCTGTTCTATATAAATTTCTCCCTCTATCTCCAACAGTGTTATTTGGGCCTCTATATTCTAAACCAACTTGATACACTGTATAATTTATTAAAGAGTCAGTGATACCAAACATCAATAAAGAAAAAACACATAAACTATTTTTTAGATTTGGAGGGACATCTAAGAGACTTGTTTGAAAACTATTAGCAACATAGATTGTTGCCTTTACACAGTAATCAGACCCTCACTTGCAATTTATACATCCCAACTGATAAAAGTCCAACAAAACAAACTTTGAAAATTAAAAAAAAAATTACTGATATAATTAACACAATCTGGAGGTGGAAAAGAGAAAAAGGAAGAGATAGAAAGGTAAGGCTTTATTCCTCTTTATCGTTGATAATGGTAAGTCAAAAGACAATGTTTATGGTTAACAATCACTAGGCACAACTGAGGATATTAAAAATGCATATACCTCTAAAGAAATTTGTAAATTATTGGAGAGTTATTATAGAACCAAATCTTGGATGAATGTGAAGATATTGTTTGGAGATAGGTTGTTAAAAAGGACAAATGAATAAGGAATAAATGAAAGCAAGAGGAAATTTTGTGGGAATGGATTGGAATTAGACAAATCATTGTGCAAAATCATGATTTCTAACATGTGCATTTTGGTACACAAAGATATGACTATCTGGCTTACCTGAAACAAAAACTCAGAAAATATACACATATAAATACTCACAGATGGTTATTACAGCAATGCTTCTCAAAGTGAACAAACAAAAACTGGAAATGACTGTCCATCATCAAGAGAATGGTTATGATTATCTAAATTGTGGTATAGACATAAAATAGATTTTGCTTATACTAAAAAAAAAAAAAATAGTAATATTTACTTGCCCAGAAGATGGTTCATGACAAATCAAGTGAAAAAGTAAGTGCAGATTTTGAGTGCATTAATATCTATATTACTTTTCAATGACAGAACCAATGAGGGTAGGAAAGAAAGAAGAAAGGAAGGAAGGGAGGAAAGAAGAAAAAAGGGAAGGAATAAATGAAAGACAGAAGGGAGAGAAGAAGGAAGGAAGGAAAGAAGGGAGGGAAAGAGGAAGGAAAGAAGACAGGCAGGAAAATACTCCATATTAGCCCTATAATTATCTAATTTTAACCTTTGGTAATCTTTGAAAAATATGAGTGGGGGGAGAGGATAAATTTGACATATGTATATATATATAAAATGTTATGTATATCTTCACACATACAAACACACCTATCATCTTACATACACGTTTCTGTAAAATCATCCTAGTTTTTCTATAAAGTTATTGAAATATATTCCAAAATAAAAGGTTTAATATAAATATATATTTCGGACCATCAGAAGGTAATTTTACCATATCACTATTTTAAAGCATCCTGTTAAATAGAATAAAGAAAGAAAAATAAAATGGAAAGACCAAACAAAAGGCCTTAAAATGCATGTTAAAAAATTCTTGTGTGTTGGGGCACCTGGGTGCCTCACTGGGTTAAAGCCTCTGCCTTTGATTTGGGTCATGATCTCAGGATCCTGGGATCCAGCCCCACATCGGGCTCTCTGCTCAGCAGGGAGCCTGCTTCCCTCCCTCTCTCTGCCTGCCTCTCTGCCTACTTGTGATCCCTGTCTGTCAAATAAATAAATAAAATCTTTTAAAAAAAATCATGTGTGAATTAGTGAGATTAGTATTTTTGTTGAGCTAAAAAATATTTCATCAATATCAGCTGCATAGTTTAATTTAAATTTTAGGATTTTGAGTTGCATTCTCTGTAACTCATTTTATTTGGTTCTTAAATTTTATTCCTAAGAAGTCTAGTTTGCTATGTTGAGCTAAAAACATAGCACCTTTAGCCTCTAAAGATATATCAGATTTCGATGTTTGCCTCCACATTTGTATCAGTAGTAAATTTGATAAGCTTATATTCTTCACGAAATTATGAATAAAAAATGGTCATATGAAATGAGTGAATTTTAAGTCATTTGATCAACTTGATTTAAAGTCAATTAATGTAGGAAAGTGCTGTTCTCAAATCAAAGTAGCAGTTGAATGATTTAACTTCTTGTGTTAACTTCTTGCTTGTGCTCTGTCTCTCTGTCAAATAAATAATCTTTTTTAAAAAGTTACATTGCGGGGTGCCTGGGTGGCTCAGTCAGTTAAGCAGCTGCCTTCAGCTCAGGTTATGGTCCAGGGATTCTGGGATCGAGCCCTGTGTCAGGCTCCCTGCTCAGCAAGGAGCCTCCTTCTTCCTCTCCCTCTGCCTGTTACATCCCCTGCTTGTGCTTGCTCTTTCTCTCTGTCAAATAAATAAAATCTTAAAAAATATTATATTGCATGTTTCAATGAGTGGACCAATAGCTTCCAATTTTTTTTTCTTTTTTTGAATTCTAAATGCATTGCCAAAGTTCAGTTGTCCTTTGGATTTTCACAAAATTAAATTCTAATCAAGTTTTAATCTTCGTGGGATTAGTGTTACAATTCTGGACCACTCATTAGCATTTCCTTTGTCTGAGGTGCTGAAAAAGCTCCATATGGTGTGAACATTTTTTCTTTAGATGTTTCTCCAATTTTTTTCTTCATAAAGATCATTTTTTATTTTATTCTAAAATACTTTTTCTGAATTGCTTTTTACTTTTTGATTATGAAAGGAATCACTGCTTAAATGGAGTTTCTAGTTTGAGGGAAAAAGTTATTAAAGATAATTATATGAATAATTGATTATTTCTGTTGTGATAAATTCAGTGAATAAAGAATTCAGTATAATCCTCACAAATTCAAGTGCTTATCTCAGTTTGAAGCTGAGTGAAAAGTGGTAGGAGAAGGCTTGCTGAAGAAAGGGACATATAAGTGAATATTTGATATTATAAATAGCTAGGCCCAAAGTCAGCAGGCTTTAGTATAGTATATACTATATATATCGTATACTCAGTATAGTAATTCCATATATATAGTGTGTATATACACTATATATATAGTAGATTCAGTATAGTAATTCCAAGCAAAGGTTATAATATCTTGGAAGATTTTCATGGGGCAAAGAATGTAACAAGTTTGAGGAAATTAAAGGAGGAGAATCTGGCAAATTAATGTAGCAAGGAGTAGAGTGTACTGGTTCAGGGGTGGAGAGTAATGACTGGTCAAATAAGGCAAAATCTTGAAAGCCATATTAAATAGTTAGACTTCAGAAGCTTCTAATGTTTAAGGTTAACAAACTAAGGGGCTGAGTAAATTTGCATTTTAAATGATTTTCCTGGCTCCTGGAAAAAATAATGCATTGTAGAAAAGAAGAGTGGATATAGGTGTGTGAGGCAAAAGCCTGTTGCAATTTTGTTGAAGAGAAAGAATGCAAGCTTAGAGTGGTGGCAGTGGAATCTGAAGTGAGATGAATTTGAAAAATACGTTGGAAATTAAATTTGCTAAAACAGAGTGGGCTAGATTTGAGGGAGAGGGGAATGTCAAGAATAATTTCCAATCACTTGGCAGATTTAACTTAACAGATACAATTTCAAATAGATGAGGAATGTCATTTTAAATCTATGAGAATAGTATGTTTCTAACTCTCAAATATCCAAAATATGGTACACATTGTACTTATTTAGCTAGCATTTACTGGTGTCTAAAATGAACCACTGTATAAGATGTATAGGACATTTCTGGTCAGATTATCCCACCTTGGAGGTAAGCAAAATAAATTAACTGTAATCCTATTAATAAATGCTTAGCTCGGATATTTTAACAGTATTCTTTTTGAAAGAATGGAAAGCAACATACGCTATGGCTAGTTAGGCTAGACAGGTATTTGATTAAGTTTAATTATATGATGTGTTAAAGATCTTAAATTCTGGTCATTAAAATTATATCAGGAAAGAAATCACATTCCTAGAAAGTATACCTATGACTAAAAATGTGTGCCAATAACAATTATCATCTTATTTCTTATGATTTATCTTATGAGGAAATAAAGATATCCCATACCCCTATTCCTTGCTTAACAACTTTAGGGCAGAGGGGTAATTGGAGCTGAGTATTATAAATGATGTTAATGTTCCATAGACTGGGATTGCTGTAGTTACATCAACCTGGTTGATAATAGTCTGATATCAAACATCATCTAATATACTTTTGGCTTTGCTTGGAATGCAGGAAGCTGGAAAGAGCAGTAATCACATCCTAACAAAAAAAATGGATAGCCTCTAAATTATAAGTGTTCTTTGAACCCACTGGGGAGTTGAGATATTGGAACCACCAACTAATGTGGAACCTAAGGAGAGATGGCTGTGTCTTAGGAGTAATGAGAAGTGAATATGGACTGACTGGCAGCAGACCTTGGAAGAAAAGGGTTAAGAGTTTCAGCAAAAATTTTTAACGATTAATGGCCAAGTGTGAGCTAGCATGATAGTATAAAATCCATGGAAACCATAGATACATGGAAAGTTTATACTTCCGGTATTCTCTTCCCAGAGATCTGTTTTGGGTGCTCACAAGGAGGACTGGGGGCAGATTGGAGACTGGAGAAAGCTTTTTTGTTGGTATCAGACAGTGAGGGTAGTTGCTGCTATTGCCATAGTGACAGGAATATCTGCCTCAGTACTGCTTGCCTGCAAAAATTAGGCCTTGAACTGCTGGGAAAGGGCAAGCAGACACTGTTGCCCCAGTTGTAGGTGAAGACTCACTGTAACTGGATTTTTGTTTTGAATGTAAAATGAAAACTTTACTTATAAGGTAAGAGCAAGGAAACTGTTCTGAGCCCAGATTATTTAGGAGGTCTCTTACCAGTGGGCAGGATTAGTGAAACAAAGTCTCAGCACTGAGATGTGTAGACACAGGACATACCTAAGACTGAGAATGGACCAGAATAGCAGTGAATATATGCCACCCTCTATCACCAGTGTACCAGCTGAATTAGTTGGTGTTCTCCAGAGAAGTAAAACAAATAGGATATTGATTGATTGATTGATTGGTTGATTAGAATTGGCCCACACAGTTATGGAGGTTAAGTCCTAAAATCTGCAGACCAAAAGGCCTGAAAAAATCAATGTGTAAAGTGACAGGTTCTGAAGGCAGGAGGACACTGATGTCCTAATATAAAACTTGTAGGCAAAGAGCATATTGTTTCTTGTTCAGCTTTTGGTACTATTCAGGTCTTCCAAGAATTGGATGAAGCCCACTCACATTAGAGAGGGCTATCTGCTTTACTCAGTTTGCTAATTCAAATGTTAATATCTCCCAGAAACACCTTAATGGACACTCAGAATACTGTTTAACAAAATGGGCATCCTGTGACCTAGTCACATTGATGTATAAATTAACCATCATACAAGACCTGAGTAATAAACAGCAATGGTTTATCACTGGGTAGGAAGCAAGATACAGAGAGAGACCACATGCACAAAAAGCCTAAAGATGAGAGTAGATCACGGGCACAGGAAAACCCTCTATCAGACCATCCCCTGCGGTAAGTGCAAGGTGAAGCGAGAGGATTTTGACACTAACTATATTTTAAAAGTATAATGAACATTACACATAACTTTATAAAAGCAACAACTTAGATGAAATGGATAATTGTCTAGAGATACACTGATTCCTAAAGTTTAACCAAAAGGAAATAATCTGAATAGTTCTATATATATTGAAGGATGTCTTAACTGATATTTCTACCAAAATTTTAACTAAGAAATAATACAAATTTTACCAAAACTCTTCAGGATATAGAAGATGAAGGAGCACATTTTCACTTACTTCATGTATACATTTTTACTCTGATACTAAATCAAGCAAAAGACATTACAAGAAAAGTAAAGGACAGACACATATCCATCACAGTACAGATTTGAACTCCCATATTGACTGATTTTATTTGCTAATACTTTGTTGAAAATATTTGCATTATTCATTTTGGACTAAGTTACAAAGCAATTCAGTGGATAAAGTATGGTCTTTGCTGCAAATGATGGTGGTATAATTGGTAATTCATATGGGTAAAAAAATGAGCTGTATTTCATACCTTCTACCATATGCAAAAACTTATACAATAATGACAAATTTAAATTCATATAAATTAAAATCTAATGTTTTCTGCAAAGACCTACTGTACATAGGAGACAATATTTGTAAAATACTTATCTGATAGTGGGCCTTATCCAGAATTTAAAAGAACTCTCAAAACTCCATGATAAGAAAACAACACAAGAAAAAAAAGTAGGTAAAATATTTGACCAGATACTTCACCAAAGAATGTGTATACATTTATGTAAGGTTATTGAAAACACAACCTGTAAAAATAGAAAGCATATCTATTGTTGACAGGCTAAGAATGTTGGAATATTGGACTGTAAAATTATGTGAGGGAAATTGTGGAGGTATTAATGTATGACTGTAAATTCACAGAACTGTATGCTAAAATGAGTGAATTTTCACTTTTAAATTATACCTTAAAAATGGGGTAAAAGAACATTTAAATAAATACTTTTGCAAGGAAATAAGATACTAAAGTTGCTTTTCCCTAAAACCACCGAAGTACCATTAACATAGTATCCAGTGTCAGCTCCAAGTATCCTGAAATAATACTCTACTTATAAATATTTAATACTATGTTAGTAGATGTGAGAGAATGGGCAATAGATATTTGCTGTTCTGTTATATATGCAGTTTTTTTTAAGATTTTATTTATATATTTGACAGAGAGAGAGTACAAGCAGGGGGAGTGGCAGGGAGAGGGAGAAGCAAGCTCCCACTGAGCAGAGAGCCCTGTATGGGGCTTGATCTCAGACCCTGGGATCCTGGCCTGAGCAGAAGCAGACGCTTAACTGACTGAGCCACCCAGGCACCCCTGCATTTAATTTGTTTTTAAAGATTTATTTATTTATGAGAGAGTGAATGTAAGCAGGGGGAGGGGAAAAGAGAGAGGGAGAGAGAGAATCTCAGGCAAACTCCATGCTGATGGAGAAGCTCAATCTCACAACCCTGAGACCATGGCCTAA
Source organism: Lontra canadensis (assembly GCF_010015895.1). Classification (NCBI taxonomy): domain Eukaryota; kingdom Metazoa; phylum Chordata; class Mammalia; order Carnivora; family Mustelidae; genus Lontra; species Lontra canadensis. Next base: position 7,461,498 of record NW_022631031.1, on the reverse strand, counting down.
GCAAAAATCACGAGTCAGACACTCAACCAACTGAGCCACCCAGGTGCCCCTTTGCATTCATATTTTAAAGTACCTTAGATAAAGAGCATTGTATTTATTAAACATATTTTGATGCATTAAAGATAGCTGGATAAGTTAAAGTTGTCTTTTTTACAGCAAAGTACCAGATTTTATACTTTGTTTTAAAAAATGATGAAGGCTGATTTCTTGCCCCCAAAGACCATCTCAGTGCTTGGTGTCCAGAAATGTAATTGAATAGTAACAATATTTTATATGTGCTATCAGCCTTGCATATATAAGGAATTTGAGAATTTCTACTGCCTTCCCTGTGACAGCACTATACTGGAAGCAAAGGATTGTTAAGTATCCATTTCATTTCTGTAAATGAAACAATTGATGGGATCACAGTTGGAAGATAGTAATTCCCCAGGAAACACAAAAATGTATTTCCCCCATTTGATTTTCATCCTCATACCCATACAAGCCCATTATTTCCCATACACAACTGTGCATGCTTTCCTCTACCTCCTTCTGCCTTTATTAGTAGTTAGTGAAATATACACATGTTAATTATTTTTATTAGATTGAGCCATTCCTTTCTTTTGATTCTATTTATTTATAGAAATATATTTCTTCAATTAATATTCCCATTCACATTTTGTCCACAACTGTTTTCATGTAATTCTGAACAGTGAAGCTAGGGATAAATACTTTTAATAAATGGGGTCCTAGGTTTCTGAAAGTCTAGGTACTCTAATATAAATCAGAATGACATAAAAGAAAGTCCCTCTTGTTTTCATATAAGTGATTTCAAATTGACTCTTTGATAATTCCTAAGGTTTTTCAAACATCAAATTACATTTTTTTTTTTTTTTGCCAATGTAGTTTCCCTCTCTTTCAACCAAGTGTCCCCAACAGGTAATAATACCAGTTATAAAACTGATTTTTGAGTAACTCTTCACTTGCTGACATACAGTAGGTAATTTTGACAGCACTTTCTGATTTATTTGTAGTAGTCACTTGGGAAATCAGGTATTTTCTTTGAGTCCAACAATGTTTCATACATGGTGGTCACAGTCCTGGCTATGAAGTGCCCAGTTTTTTGAACAAAGGGGATAACTAACAGGAGACTTTATTTCCAACCATAGGAAAACAAGTTGCTTCATACAGGAGGATCTCTGTATTTTCTTTCATGGTATTTTGGAACCATATTTATGAACAATGAATTTAGCAGACCCAGGGTTGGGTGTACATCTTTATTATAATGTGCCATGGCTTTAACCTACTTCACCCGTCACCGACATAATGAAATTTGACTTTGATGAACATGCTTAACAAGAAACAAAAATCCACTGAACAGAATCTAGCAAGCAACAATATGTTTAATCCTATAGCAACACAATTTATCCACTACCTTTTTGACATTTGATTGGAGCTATTCACGGGAAGCACACTTCATTCCCTTTATCAAGACCTCCAGGTTTGGATTTATTCTCTGAGAGGATAATCCTGCTGGTATGTTCAGTAATTCTGCAGTTGAAGCATTTAGTCACTGATCTGTTGCAATAATATGATAGAAATAAAATGGGTCCTCCTTGAAGGAATGGATTTTGCATCATAAATATGTAGTCATAGGACAAATACAGAAAGCAGTGAGTAAAAATTTCCACATCCTAGACTTATGTATGTATTTATATTGAAGATTCAGAATGTTATTTAACATTTCCTCTAGGCAAAATGTCTACAGAATAGAAGGATGCCAATATAATACATACTTCTCAGCAAACCCAGAAAAAGAACCAAATTTTAAGAATGAAAATCTAGGCAATTGGATTTCTTCAATTATAGAGAAATTACTTCATAAAATTATAGCCTTATAAAATGAAGATTTTGTATTTTGATATTATGCTGTTGTCTTACTATCAATTACTTATTCTCTGCTCACTCAATATTTTAAAAAAATTTTATAGCAATGTTGATAGTTTGAGCAAATGTGAAGAAATTCTTGATATATCTAAACAATATAATCTGAAGATGAATATAGTTTGTTTCATTCTTAATTATATTCAAGTATTTGAATTAATGAAACAATTTTACTCTTAACTACCTAACATGAATATATTTACAATTGTGTTGAAATTCCTCAGTCATCTTTTTAATGTTTCTTAAACACATAATATTCACATATCTAAATAATTCAGGTTCTCTGTGTTTACTTTGTCCCTTCTTTGTATTTTACTAATTCTTCTAATTAAAGGAAGATTCTGCTTTTCTTTATTGAAAATTCCTTCCTTCTGATTCACTCCTCAAGTCATTCACAGAACTGTGTAATTCATTCATTTTAAGCTGCTCTAATTGCACATGAGCAATTTTTTTCTTTTTTTAAGATTTTACTTATTTATTTGACAAAGAGAGAAAGCACAAGCAGGGGGAGCTGCAGAGGGAGAAAGAGAAAGAAGCAGGCTCCCTGCTGTGCAGAGAGCCCCATGCTGGGCTAGATCCTAGGACCCTGGGATCATAACCTGAGTCAAAGGCAGCTGCCTAACTGACTGAGCCACCCAGGTGCCCCAGCAATTACATTTCTTATCCTTATCTCTCTGTGACATCTGAGAGTCTCCAGGACCCTCTGTTTGAACTGTTTCCTAACCCTTGGCTTCTAATTTTCTAATTTTCCTAGATCTGCCCCCCATCACCTTTATGACTCCTTCTCAGACTCTTTGCTGTGTGTGTGTGTGTGTGTGTGTGTGTGTGTGTGTGTGTGTGTCTTTCTTGTGACATTTCTCCTCCCTGGTTAAAGTCTGGTATTCTCTAGGTTTCGCTATGTAACCTTCTTTCACTTTTCTATGTGGTCTTTTCCCTTGTTTGAGGGACTATGTATATATTTATCTATTTATCTATCTATCCATACTATTATCATCAGTCCTCTTTTTTAGCACAGCCTCACATCTGTAAGACTCCATAGTACATTGTCCCCATTATCAAAATTCCCACACCTTGATCTGAATAGTGTTATGGATTGAATTGTGTCCCCCCAAATCCATGTGTAGAATCTTTAATCCCCAACATAATTATATGTAGTGACAGGGCCTTTAAAGAAATAATTAAGGTTAAATGAGGTTGTAAGGCTTAGACTCTAATCCAGTAGGAGTGGTGAACTTCTAAGAATAGGTAGAGATACCAGGGATGTGTGTACAGAGGAAAGACCTGTGAGGACACTTCCAGCCTCCAGAACTATGGGGAATACATTTCTCAGTCTAGCATTTTGTTATAGCTGACCACTGAAACAGAACAAGATTCCCGATCCCTAAGAACATTGCCTAAGAGGGCCTGAACTGAGGACTCAGCTGGTGATTCAGTAGTACGAGTAGTTGCTGTTGCTGCTGCTTCTCTTATTCTTGGCTGCTCTTGCACTCTCCTTATTCCCTTGCCTTCTTTGGATTCATTGTGTGCTCTGAAATTTTGCACCTGGCTCTACGCAGGACCTCAAAAAGCCAGGCCCTCTAGTGCTTATATCACTTGATGGAATTTTTAATATATTTACTTCATAAGATTTGTAGAATTATTCTTTCCCTTCTCTGGATCTGCACAAATAAATTAAAAGTGAGCAGATTATTACTGGCAAGTATTATGAAGAAAGAATATCTTGCATAAACACCAAGAAAACATTGCAGCCAACTTACCTTTAAATGTTTTTAGCTATGTGTGGTAAATTGCCCACAGTTCATTTGTTGAACAAAAACGTATGCATGAACAGTAGTCATTATGTGCCAGAAAGGTAGTATGCTGGGAAATAGAGAACTGCTAATCTATGCAGAACATTTACATCATGCCTGAGGATATGCCAACTGCTTTACAGACATTAATACATTTAATCTGTACTAGGACTTTAGAAGGTCTGCATCCATTTTATGGATGAAGAAACTGATAAATGAGAGTAAACAAAAGAGAAAGAGCTGGTCTAGAGGTGAGGATGGTGTTTTCTGTTTTGAACATCCAGAACTCAGTATCATTGCCATCATCTGATGGCAACTAGCTGTGTGATTTTAGTCAGATTGCTTTATTCTCTGAATTCCATTGCCTTACTCGGAATGGGCACAATTAGAGGATTGTTTCATAGAGTTGTTGTTCATGTGAATCACTTTGCACAAGGTCTAAAATATGTTGCTCTGTGAACTGTCTTTAATTCTTCAAATAAAACATTACTTTGTCAGACTAAATTCTCTTTCAAACAACTTAAAGTTCCAATTTTTAGTCTGTATGTTTGTTTTTAACAGTGTTTAAACATTTTCCTCAATTACATATGTATCTATCTTGTTTCACTATTACATAGTAATTACATAGTAATTACAAGAACTAATTTTCCAAGTATTCTAAATCATCAGTTTTTACTTTTATTTTAACTTATTATGTGTCTACTCAGTGTTATATGAGGTTAGAAAATTTTTTAGAGTATATTCTGTGTTCATGCTTTTTCTTTATATATTAAAGAGCACTGCTATATAGGCTTCATAAATGAATGAAAACATTTCTTAAAATTGTTTAATCACAGGAAGTTTTTAAATATTTTTACCATGTCCCTTTTACCCCAAGTTATCTTTTTAAAAAAAAATTTCTTATAAGAGATTCTGTGGTTTTCTCTTCTTTGCTTGAATCTTCTTGATCTACTTGAAAGAAATAATACATACATAATTTTTATAGCAACTCTATCAGGAAGTTCACCAGATTTTATTTTTAATTTATGATCTTAAGTAATTGATTTTTCTTATGTCCCTTTGCTCATGCAAGTATACTACTGAGAGGGTAACAACAATTCTTGCTTTTCATTCCATTTTTTTGCACTATATCCTACTTTTCTCTCAGTAAACAATAAACTCTGCTTTTTATAGGCTGTTTTTGCTCTCATTTCTATTTATCTTTTACTTATTCATTTTTCATTGAATAACTTTGTAATTCATATTGCAAACAGATCTATTTTTTTAACAATTCTTAATTTTAATTTTTCCTACATTTCCAGTATAGGAAGAACTAGCCCTGTTCTTCAGGTAGACATGGTCTTTTTGAGCTTTACTTTTTGCTTATGTCAAATAGGTTAGACATGTGCTTTTACTCATTATCTACAGAGTGGTTTCTTTTGCTTTATTACCATTACAACTTTTGCCTGTAACTTGCATAAATAAGAGATATCAGCTAGGATTCAGAAAATAAGTATAGAATTAAACATACTTTTGTGATTTATAGGTATTTCAAGGTGTTCCACCTTCTGGAGTCATCTAGCCCTAAAGAAAATGATAGTACACTTATTTTAGTATATTCTAGATTTTTAGAAAATAAAAAAAAAAGAAAAAAGAAGGAATATCTGAGGGACCCTATTGGCACATTTACTGAATTCCAAATTACTGCTTGTCAGCAGTTTTTCTATGAATGCTTTTCTTATTTATCTCTGCTTTATCATTGATTAATTCTACCTTTTTTCCCTATTAACACACACACACACACACACACACACACACACACAAAACTAACCAACACCGTTGTATATCACAAGCGTTTGTTGAAACTTTGGGAAAAATAGAGGAAGAGTAGAACAAACTGCTCAAGAAGAAGATAGGAAGGACTTCATAGGTCAGTTTTAGACATTTAGAATTACTTGCTTATCATTACAGTAGTGAATTTAGTTTTGCCCATCTTTCTTCTTGCAACCTCCTCTCTGCCACTTCGTTCATTAGTTAACGTTCTCCCATAACAGTGTCCCTTTGCTAGTGGCTCCAATTCCAAAGTTCTTGGATTACTAGAGAAATTTTAATTTAGCCATTTCTTTCTTTGGCTTATCCACAAAAAACATGGCTTAGCTTTCTTAAACAAAATGCCATTTAACATGTGTCTAAATAATACAATCAGCTGTTTCTGAGGTGAAGCTGCCCGTTAGTCCATCTCCAGTGTGGAAGCCTGGAAATAATTTCTTCTAATGGTATTTTTCTCCCTGGTATACAAGTGATTCTTAAAATAACAATACTTTTTTTCACTATTTATGAAGTTAATTAACTTTAAAAATGTGCATGTTTGTTACTAGATTTTACATTACAAAGCAAAGCAGAACATATCCTGAAGCTTAGCATAAATTTTGAATTACTTCATATGTATTACATAAGCCTAATTAGAGTAAACAACAAGACTTGATATAGTGGTTTAAAGTTGAAGTGTTGCGTCTTTTCTACTAAACTGTAATAAACAAAATTTCAAAAGTGACCCCCAAAACTCCTGAAGAGGAAAAACAGCTTATTTAAATAAACTCTCAATTTTCTAGAAACAAATCATTGACTAGAAGAAATTGCTCATCAATTATTACAACAACTGGAATTAGGGAATGGAGTAATATAGTCACTTCTTAAATGTAAGCAGAAATTCAATACCTGATTATTAAACATTTGCCAGTATTAACTATGAATAGCTAATAAATTTTAGTTCCTTGATACTGTTTGATTCCCTGAAAAAGTTCTTAGCTAGCTGTCAATTAAAATGCTCATCAGACAACTAAAAGGACATAGGATTTTCAGTATCATAGACTTAAACTCAAGTGTCACGAGAAGCATGGAACATTTTTAAAGGTCTTACATCCAAATGACAACAGAGTACAAAACTCCCTAAACCTATTTGCCTCTGAAAATAAAATAAAACTCAACAGCATTTTACTTTGTAGAATGTTTCTGAGTTTGTTCATCGATTGGAAACTGAGATATAAAGCTATACCTGATTGAAAGCCAACCCAGCATAAAAATATGAAGTCAAGTATTTTTCTTCAGGGAATTTTTGAGAAAACAGGAGAGAATTCAAGGCAGAAGATGAACTTTATGTGAAGTTTGAAAAATTTAGGTGAATTTTAGTTGGATAAATTTAATCTCCTTTGTGGAGGATTCTTGCTAAGGTATATGATTCAGACTATGCTTGGATGAACTTTGATCAAATAGCTTGAACCCATAGTTTTTCAAGTCAGGAAACTGAAAATTTAAAATTGAAACCAAACTTATGGGACTTTCTATTCAGTGCCAAGTTTCCCATTTGGGTCATCCACTTACTGTAGTTCTTGCTCTTTCCATCTACTAGTTATTCATACTAGTAAATTTATGTGAATTATTTTGACTTTTCAACACAGGTCTTAGAGAAAAAACTTAAGCTTATATAGAGAAATTTCTACTGTCCCCAAATCTCTCCACATTTTAGATATCTGCCTTCAAGGATAGGAAGATTTAAATTTTAAGTACCAGGATACTAATCAGCTCAAATGCCATGCAGTATCACTGTTAACATGTCTTCCCTGTGTCCTCTTTTTCTCTGCTTCCTTTCATTGTAGGGTGAAACCTTCATTTGTAAAACATACGGTTGAAATTTAAGAATAATCCTTAACACTCGTATGTCAGCCATTACTCTAGAGTCTTTAGGTGAACTAACCCATTTATATCTCACAATTAATTTATAATGTAGCTGCTAATTTTTCCCCAATTTGCAAGTGAGGAAAACAAAATACACAAAGTTTATATAAATATCTCGAAATCACAATACTATCAATGGAGAGATGTCAGTGAAGCAGACAGGCTAGATTCTGAGAACATGCTCTTACCCAATACATTTTTTTCTTTGGGGATAGATACAGCTAAAGATAGACATAGATATAGACATAAACCAACAGTATGGTCAACTAGTATATATATATAGACATATAGACATATGATTAGACATAGCTAATAGAAAGAGATACATTGCAGCTCACAAAATATTATAGAGAAAAAGCAGGCGGGTATAAAGGAAAAGGGAGCGTTTTAAGGAACTATTTTCTACAACTCATAGTATCAGAGTGTTACATTGAAGAATTTCACTGTACCATCTCTGCTGGCCACGTGACCTTGACAAGACCACGTTGGCATTGCTATCTTGAAACGGGACATTTTGATATATTGAGAAAATAAATTTTGAATTCTTTGGTTTGTATTTGCTGAGTTATAAACACATATACTTTCTCACCACATTCTGAATCTCACTCTTTCCTCCTTCTTTTCCTATATAATAAAGTCTTTCCTATATAATAAAGAAAACTTATCAAGAGGTGAAAGCAGTAGACAGACATCTTTGAGCCTCAGCCTTTCCCTGAAGTTCATGCTACACCTGACTTCTCTCATAGTATCCCACCACAATAGAGCCCAGCAAAAATTTTTTTTTAAAAGATTTTATTTATTTGAGAAAGAGAAAGTATGAGAGAGAAAGCATGATAGAGGAGAGCATCAGAGTGAGAAGTAGACTCCCCACTCAGCCGGGACCCTGATGCAGGATTCGATACTGGGAATCTGGGATCATGACATGAACTGAAGGCAGATCCTAACCAACTGAACCACCCAGGTGCCCCAGAGCCCAGCAATTTTATTAAACATGAATATATTCACTACTAAATTAGCAGATATTGCATGTGAAAGACTTAAACCATTTGTATGTTAAAGAATAGCAAGAAGGGGCACCTGGGTGACTCAGTTGGCTCAGGTCATGATTCCAGTCCTGGGATCGGGTCCTGTGGGGCTCCCTGATCAGTGGGGAGTCTGCTTCTCCCTCTGCCCCTCCCCTGACTCCTGTTCCCTCTCTCTTTCTCTCAAATAAGTTAAAGCTTACAAAAAAAAAAAAATAAATTAAAAAAAAAAGAGCAGGATGATTATTTCTGCCTTAGGTTTGATTAGTTCCTAAAAGATGTACTGATGGTAATTAGAACTTTAGGTTGAATATCTGGTATTTTGAAAGTATATACTCAGAATCTACTAAATTTGATTCAAAGACAGAAGGAGAGGAGACTCCTGTAAGGCAATGTGGAAGTGATTAAATTTGAAAGAATTTTGATACATCTAAAAGAATACAAAGTATGCACTACCTTTTATGCCTTAAGGGAATAGCTCATCATTTTCTTATGAAATAATAAGTAAATATGTATGTCATTCCTCTCTGGGTCAGTACTTAGAATTTTCACATGAATTCTTTTTTTTAGAAACCCTTTTTCCTTTCTTTCTACTGTACTTATAATTTTCTCATTGTCCTCAAAGAAATTTGGCACAAGTGCCTGGAGAATCTTCTTTGCTAAGCAAATGAGAAGGGTTGAAGAGGGAAGAGTCAGGGAGAGAGCTTTGATTGACTGGATTCTTTTAAGGTAAATAGGAAGAAATGATGATTTCTCTTTCAAGCCTGTTATAATTAGTGGCTTCCCAGGAGGAGAACTAACATATATTTGCTGGTGTCATCTTCCAAAATTTTGAGTTTATGGACAAAAATTTGCAACTGATATTAAATCATTTCATTATAATCTAACTTGCAAAAAATAACATTTACATGCTTATCAGCAAGGCCTTGCACAAGATAATAGAGGCAGCACTTTGAAGGTAGTATTTGTCTTTGGTCCTTAGAATTCTCCTTCAAAACAAAAGATAAATTATGCTAAAATAGTATAATTTGGGGGGAGAAAATTTCTTTTCTTTTTTTTTTTAAGATTTTATTTATTTATTTGACAGAAAGAATGGTAGGTAGAGAGGCAGGCAGAGAAAGAGGAAGGGAAGCAGGTTCCCTGCTGAGCAGAGAGCCTGATGTGGGGCTCTATCCCAGAACCCTGAGATCATAACCTGAGCAGAAGGCAGAGGCTTTAACCCACTGAGCCACCCAGGCGCCCCTGGTGGGAGAAAATTTCTTATACATGACTGTTTAAGAATGGAAGTTAGGCATGGTTAACATTAATTCACTTCCTAAGAGAGCAAGCAAGGGGAGTTCCTAGAAGTAGTGTGGACCTAGACAAACTAAAGCTTTCATCATGTTAAATTTTCCAATACAGATTTTCTTTCTTCTTTTTTTTTTTTTTACTTCACCTGCTTAGACAGAACATTTAATAAAGTATAACATAATATGAAAGGTGATAAAATTGTAATATAAATACAACATAATGTAAAATATTTATAAAACAAAAAGGACATTTTATGAAATTAAAAAAATGTGTATCACAAGAAGCCACAGTTAAACAAAGTGCAAATTTCACAGTACTGTATAACATAAAAAGTAAAATTCTTCTTTCTCAATTCAATCCTGATAGTTAGCTCTTTTTCTTTTCTTTTCTTTTTTTTTTTTTTGAAAAGGTTTTTCCAGTAAATAACATACCTTTAAATAATATGTTTAGTACTTTAATTCTTCTTTTCCTTTCAGTTTAGGTATAACTTGCATTCAGCAAGTTGCACACAAATCTTAAACTGGCTCAGAGAAATTCTGTGTATTCCTACAACCATGTCACTATTAACTAATTAATTGCTATCAAATCAAGCTATAGAACATTTTAGCTCCTAGAAGGCTTACCACTTCCCACACAGTGTCACCCCAAAGATAATTACTTTTCTCCTTTACAACTTAGATGAGTATTACAAGCAACACCGATTTTCTGAGTACACAGCCAGTATTTGAGTGTGAATATTGGTCAGTAATCCTCACAATACAATAGTACTTTGAGGCCATATGCCACAATAAACTAGAGATATTTCTTATTTCAGTGCCATGCTAAAGAAAGGATTCTGAATTGTTAGAACACATTTACATGATCCAGGGATGGTAAGACTCAGAGACAGAAATATGATTATTAATAGAAAGCATCCTTAGATTCTTACAACATTAAACCATTTCAGAGTCATTAATGTTTTGTTTTGTTTTGCCCCAAGCCATGAAATCATGTATTCTCAAAAGAAATTTGTTCCTTTTATGGGAGAAGAATAATATTGGGATCTCAAGCCCTAATAACAGGAGCACACATTTTATTTTTCTCCTTGACTACTGGATGTAGTCAGGGTTGTTCAGGCTCCATAAGGAAGAAAGTAAGAGATTCTTTTTTCTTTGCATCTAAATTAGGAGTTTATTTACATTAATAACTACCAGCTTTTATCTTCTGCCACTAAGTTCAACATATCATGCTATATATAGTTCTTGGCCTTAAATGTGTTAAAAACATTACAAAGAAGAAAACTGTATATTAAATATAGTAATGTGAAAAGATTAATAAAATTGCACAAATACAAAATCAAGCAATAGCAAACAAATTTAAGATTAACAATCTAGGCATCATTGATATAAATAAAATTCTACATTATAAATTAATATAAATGGTTTAAAATGGAATTTATATTAATGAGATCTGAATTGCTAATCTTAAAGTTAACTATTAATGGATCATAACAATTAAGTGTTTGGGAATCTTAAAAAAACTATATTTATTAAAAACAATTCTTGATTTAAAAACTAAAGATAGCTGTAGAAAATTTTAAAATATTTAATGTAAAATATTATTTAAAATACATATAATTTTAAAAATATATAAAATATAAAATATATAAATACAGATTTAAAATATAAATAAAAAATTTAATGTAAAAATATTATTCAAGCATAATTCAGTCCAGAAAACTATATGGGTCTTAAGTATACGTCTCAGTGTAGTCTCACATAATGATCACACCCATTTTTCCAGCTTTCGGATCAAGAAACTTAACTGCACAGCAACAGCTGTGTCCCCTTCCAATCACTGTGTACCTCCTAGAGTAATAACTCACTTGTCTTTACTAGCATAAAGTTTGAGCTTTTGTAAATTGAGTCATAATAGATGTACTCCTTTATTGTCTGGCTTTTTTTGTGGCTATTATTTTTAAGATAACTGTTTATATTACTGCATAGAGTTTTACACTGTGTATATTCTCACTGCATATAGCATTGTATGAATACACGACATTGTTTTGTTTTTGTTTTGTTTTTGGAGGAGGATTAATCCTATGGAAGTAAGCATTTGGGCTTTTCAGTTTGGGATTAAAACTTGTAGTGCTGCTGTGAAAATACTGGTTTCTTTTTTTGGGATACATACCTAGGAGTGGAATTGGTAGATCCAATTTTCCATACCCCAGCCAAAACACAGTATTATAATTCCATTTATAAAGCATATCCCTTCAGGTAGCTGTGAAATACTATTGCTTTGTGGCATTCACTGGCATTTTCCTGAGAGCTGATGGTCATGTGTGTTGTGGCCTGAATTATGCCCCAAACTAATTCTCATGTTGAAGTCCTAACCTACAGTATCTCAGAAAGTGACTATATTTGGAAATAGGATCATCAAAGAGGTAAAATGGGGTCATTAAGATGGGCTCAAATCCAGTATGACTGATGTCCTTCTAAGAAGAGGACAGTAGGACACAGAGAAACAGGAGAAAATGGCAATGAACATGGAAGTGCAATATCTCTTCATAATTTTAATTTAATTGTACATATAACCAGAAGTGGAATTTAGATTGCTGGAATATGGCAGTTCTATTTTTAATTTCTTGAGGAACTTCAAACTGTTTTCATAATGGTATATATTTTTTTCTGACCAGTAAAATGTCTGATTAATTCCTTTCTATATGGTTAACAAATATAATCTGACATTTTTGAACGCTAATTTTTGATTTTTCAAATCCTGCCCTTGATATAATCTATCTTTAAATAATTTTTTAATGCTCCTGATAGTACTTTATAATTTTCAGTAAATGGCTTTGCCAAATTTTCATTTGATTTCTGGAGACCTGTATGCCCATAAATTGGAGTTAACACATACATTATCATCATCATTATCATCATCACCTGTTTTGTAAAGAAAGCTGAGGCTCTAGAGATTTATATGATTTATTCACTGTGTGGTGGGAAATCCTGGATTAGAAGTCTATTTCCTTGATATCTATGTATCCTTAGAAACAGTATCTATCTATGTATCCTTAGAACAGTGGAGTTCTCAGAGTAAACGTTCCTCCAGTGAAACCATGTCTTTTGCTTCTATTTAGTCTCCTTATAACTTCAAAAAAGTTATTACAGAAAAGTTTTACAATTTTTAGAACATTTTCTGTGAAGAATCAGATATAAAATAAAACAGTAGTAGAAATACTAAATAACAACATCGAGATTACTCAATTTTCTAAACTTACTACTTATTTAAAAGAGGGAAATGCAAGCTAGAAGCTTGAGTACAGTCTGTCTTTTAATTCAGTCTGTCTCATGAAAATGTTTTTAGTACTTTGCCTTTCAGAGTCAAGCATTTTCACTGTCTCTTTCTCTCTATCTCTCCATTTTTTCTCCCTAGTAACTTCTCACTTATCTTTAACAGGGTGTCCTGGTTTGAAAGGTAACATAATAATCTATTTTCACTACGTGTAACAAAAAAAACACAGTACTTTATGATTTTCCAGCTAAGGAAGCAGAAATGAAATCGAAAATCATGCTTTAAGGCATATTTTGTCAAATCTGTTGTGAAGAATTGAAGGTTTTGGATGTTAATCCGTAATGTAGATTGGCACCTTTGAGTACAGATAAACAAACCTGTAGTGTGGTCTAAAAAGAACTTATATCACTGTAGCTTAAGATGACTGTGTTAGAGAGTGATATAAAGCAGCTTTCTGCTTTTTCCTCAGTATGTCAAAACGGCTTTATTGTGGAGAGAGACTGGTGCATTGCAGAGTGGATTCAAGCCATATACTTCCTTGGTCAAGGAAATGAACACAATTTTCAAAGTGTTTTCTGTGTCTACATTATAAGATATCATCATCCATTTCTAACAGGTGGAGAATAAGAAAAATTAATTCAAGAAATATTTAATGATCACTTACTCTAGGCCAGTAGTGTATGTAATGCTAAATTAGATTCTGTTTAAGCTGTCCTAGAGGCATTATTTTTGAGAGTATGAAGATGATGGTCATTCCTCAGAGAACTCTGAAAATAAGACAAAACTCCAAGCCTTGAATAATACTCATTACATGTTCGTTAGGTTATTTAACTCTTGAAATACGGATAAAGTCTGCAAAATTGGATTGATGTTAAATTCGTATTTTTGGCAAATATATCAAATATATCATGACTGTGTAAGATGATAACTTTAGGAAAAGTTGGGTGCAGGGTACATGAACCTACTGTATTATCTTTGTGTCACTTTTGTAAATCTAAAATTACTTTAAAATAAAAAAATTTCAACAACAAAATCCTCTCACAGTGACATTTATGTCAAACCATGTGTGTCCAGCAGTTAAGTATTCCTGGTAAGTGTATAGTGGACTTGCTAAAGACATGACCTGGGAATTAGAAAGACTGTAGGATTCAGATACATATCTAAGTTGTCTCTTTATCTGGACCTATTACTCCTCCCTTAGGTTTGTTCTGTTTTCACTTCTCTCTTCCCAGCAGATTCATTGTCTTTGTTTCATCTGAGTGTGGCCCTCTTGTGGCTGCCCCAGGGCCACATTTATATGACTGTATAGGTGAACATGCTCCTCTCTCCTACTTTATACAAACCTTAAATTTCCAGATGGGATGATCATACTTTTTTTTGTTGAGCCCATAGATTGACTTACATTGTTGACCATCTTTATGCATAGTACAATTATTTAGGTGAGGTCAAAGAGTACAAACAAGATTACAAAAGTTTGAAGAAGACTCAGGAGACAGGATCCTTTATAGGAGCATTTCATAGTTTGGATAAGCTGTATTGGCACGTCAGTGGGTCTGCACCAAAGAGAGTAAAGGATTCATTAACTTAGAGTTCTCTTATAGTTAATGACAGAACTTTGACAATATGGAACTATAGAAAAATTGTTGCTTATATTTATTATCATTACCTGGGGTGTTGGATTTCACACTAGTATCATCCAAATCATCCTTCGCTAGGAAGGCAGGCTAGGAAAAATTTAGAAAAAAATGTCTCTGTAGTAGCTATTGTAAAATAGTCAATAAAGTTTTATGTCGGTATTAATTAATTAATTAACTATTTTTGGTATCATTTTCCTTGTGTAGAGCATGACATTAGAGAAGGTATACCAGAGAGGAAGATAATTAAAAAAAATTTATAAAACTAAAAAACAAAATCAAAATATGAAAATAATAAAAATTTTTATTTTATATCATTGCCAAAAGAAATAAGTTTCACAAGTAGATATTAACAAATGGCAAGACTATCAGTTTTCCGAGTAATGCCCAATCAATATTTTATATATTAACTTAATTTTTGTGTGTTTTGGGAAAACCAGCAATTGAGATAAATTTTAGCAATTTAGTCAGATGTTTTTATGAGGTTCTGCATGTCATGCTGTTTTGACTAGATGAAATCCACCTGGTAACTTCATTTTATAGTGAATCCAGCACCTTTGGCTATTGAAAATTGTTCTTTTTCTCCACATTAAAATCTTAGATCAGTTGACAGAAGGCATTAACTGTCTGACAAGGGAAAACATCTTAAAAGATGATTTCCTTTGTCAATGAAATGAGTTTCAAATAATTTATTTTCTGAAAACAAAAATCAAAAAGCCTCTCTGTAAGTGACTTTTCTAGTTGTCAATTGTTGCTTTGCTTTTAATGTCAAGTGCACAGAGTAAGAGTAAGAGTAAATTATTCTGTCCAGTACATGGCACAATAATATTCTGTTTTTGTGTAACACATTTTAAATATTTAATGTTTACATTTAATATCTAATGTTTTGTTTTAGATTTTTTCCCCTTAATTTCCCTTCTCCACACCCATTGATTCACTGCATACTCAAACAACTAAAATGTATTTTCTAGTGTATTTAGTATATATCCATAAAGTATTATTGAATTTAAAAACCTAAGTCATGTTATTTGGTGTATATAGGTTTAAACTACATAAAGTTTATCATCATTTACTTTTTTAAAAAAATCCTATGCTTTAAACATCTATCCGAGATGTCATGTGCACAAGTAACTTATTGCTTTTTATTGCTACATCAAGCCCAATAGTGTGAAAACAATATATTAAAAGATTGGAGCATTGGCCAATTCATTATTTGAAGCTAATAAAACCAATCCAAAAATAGTTAAAAATGCACAAAACCCATAAATTATAAGCCTAATTCAGTTATTAATTTAAATGTGAAAAATTAATATAAAGTATTGGTTTACTGATTTCAGTGGTGTCTCCCCAAATAATATATAATGATCAAATTTATCTCAACAATGCAAGAAGGCTTAATATCACATCTGAATTCATAAATCACAATATTAATAATCTTCAAGAGAACCATTATCTTTTAAACTCACTAGACAAAAAAGGCATTGCATAAAGTTCAATAGTTCATTATAACTGAAATAAAATCTGACAAAGCTAGAAGTATGACAAATTGGTAAAGATTATCTACTGAATTAGTTTGATACATTTTTAATTTTATGGTGAAAATATAGATTCATTCTATATTTATGTAGAATGCTCACTGTATTTTTTGGGCAGAAGCCAAAAGACATTTTAAAAAAGTGATATATGAGGGGCGCCTACGTGGCATAGTACGTTAAGTGTTCAATTCTCGATTTTGGCTCATGTCATGATCTCAGGGTCCTGACTGTCAGGCCCTGCACTCAGCGGGAAGTCTGCTTGAGATTCTCTCCCTAACCTTTCCTCTGCTCTTCCCCCTGCTCTCTCTTGCTCTCTCTCTAAAATAAATACATCTTTAAAATTAATTAATTGATTTATACATGAAGTGAAAAATTTTAAAGATAAGATGGTCCCTTAAATGGAAAATAGTCCCTTGAATGGAAATAAAATATATTTGCAAATAAAATAGTCCCTTAAGTGGAAAACCGAACACCATTAACAAGCAGACATTAGACTTGACAACAGACTTCAGGAAGAGTGTCACATGTAAAGCTATTTTAGAAAAATTGATTGTATTTATTTATTCTGGCATTAAAACATTAGAGAAGTGAATAACTTCTATACTGGGAAACACAGTTGAAGAATCATGGCGTTCATTAGACTATTCACAATTACAGTAGAAACTGTATGTATCAAAGGAGTAACCTACTAAAAGTGTACAAGAAATCTATGGAAACATTTTTAATTACTCAAAACATAAATAAATGGTGAAACATTTATTTTCACCATTATATTTCACCATATATATATATGAATTATATATAATATATAATTATATATAATGAATTATATATAATATATAATTATATATAATGAATTATATATAATGAATTATATATAATATAATATAATATATTTCATTATATTATATTTCACCATACCATTTTCATGAGTGTGACAACAGGACACTGTGACGATGATGGTTTTACTCAAATTATTTGAAAAAAATGTTATACAATTTCCTGTGAGATTTCTCCAGAATTTTCAAGGAAATTTAGACAATTAATTTAAAAATATATGTAAGGGAAAATCTAGTGATAGGCAAAGAGACCTCAAAAAAACTAAATAATGTAGATGGAGAAGCTCCTTGAAATAGTAAGATATATAACAGAAGACATTGTAATAAAAAAGAAATTTTGGATATATGACAGTATATCACAAATCAATATAAATAGCATTGGTTATTTTGTGGATAGAGCTTAAAATTGAAGACTACATTGAAAATATTTCAGTTTGGACCCCTACTTTACAACAAAAACAAGCTCTAAATGGTTTAATTGCTCAAATTAGAAAGGTAAGCATATAAAACCATTAGAACAATAACAGGAGATTATTCTGAATTTGGATTACAGAACTAAAACAAGAGGCAAAGAGAAACAATCATAACAGGGTGTTTTTCCAAGTCAGGAAACAAAATCTAGGAAACCCATGCTTCTGGATAAAAAGCTGGTGATAAATGAATACATGACACATGAATAAACATATCATAGAAGTATAAATTGAGTAGAAAACCATACTAAGGTTTTTAGAGTTTATTTTTAATTGCCCTTGCTCTGTTATTTTCATTGTATGGAAGAGTTTGGATTACTCATAAAACAAACAAACATGATTAAATTAATAATTGTACATGATTTCTAGCACCTATACAAAAATATTAGATGTAAATATGGTTTGTAGTGAAGAGACCAGCGTAAGTTTAATTGAGACACATAAATAGGAAACTAAGAACACAAACAATGAATTTTAACTCAAAATATGTAGAAGTTCAGGGATGATTTTCTAGAGTAGTAAGACCTGAATTATGGCTTAAAGACAAGTATGGTGAGCTTTCCTGGTAGTGAAAATCACATGAGCAAAGAATGAAGATGCATTCTAGAGATATGGCCCTCAATAAAGAATGAAGCTGCATTCTAGAGATATGGCCCTCAAATTCTTGTGCTGAGATGCCTGCATTACTCTAATTCCTATCTTTCACGAGTCATGGGCCATTCACCGTTTCTCTTCTGTGAACTACTCAGGAGGCTGCTAGCACATTAATTTTCTAGTTCAGTTTAGAAAGTGTAAATATCTGTTCTCACTCACAAAATTGTAATGTGGAAATTGATACTAAAGAGTTGATTGTGAATAATCCCTTAGGAAAATAAGAATTGCTTATTGGGTTGAGATAGTTAGAAGTCAGTGAGCTTTCTATTAATATTCAGAAAAAGGAAAGTAGAATACTATGATAAACACTAGTGCAATAACTAATAAGGTATTGCCTGCTGTGTTCTGAGATAATGTGTCTATAGAGGAAACCTCTGAGAAACTGAATATTTGCTCCTGTAGGTCAGTTTGAAGGGGTGGGAGGTTTTGTTTTTTGTTTGCTTTCAAGAAAAAAATGGAAAAATGGGATGCCTGGCTGGCTCAGTTGGGAGAACATATAACTCTTGACTTCAGGGTCATGAGTTTGAGCCTCACATTGGGTGTAGAGATTACATAAAAAAAATAAATAAATAAATAAAAGAAATAGGAAAACTAAAAAAAAAAAAAAGACCTGGTTTAGATCTCTAAATTTTTTCTTCTAGGAATTCAATTCTGATAACTCATTTCTAACAGTTTACTTAACTATCTGCTTTTAACTTCTTCTCTGCAATTAAAAGTCCAAACATACCATCTTGAATTATTTCTCACCAGACATATATGGCCCTTCCCACCTAATACTTGCCATTTATTATATTGGAATGAATGACATCAGCCAATTTTGCAATCTAGAATTCTGGGCAAATTCTTTCTTATTCTCCTTTCATCAATCATAATTTCTAATCAATCACTGCTAAATAAACAGCCATAAATATTTGTTCAGTCTGCTTTCTTCACTCATCTTAACCATGATTTTCCAAGTTCATGTAAACATTTGTAAGTTATATTGTATTTCTCTCATGGTGAAAACCTCTCAATGATTTTCCATTGTTCTCAGGATACATTTCAAAGTCCTTGTTATAGTTTATATCACCTTTCATTTATTTGTCCATAAAGAGCCAGTCATACTGAAAGTTGATGGAAAAATGACTACATCTTGCTTCTGACCTTTAGATTTATATTTCTCCATCTGAAAAATGTCCCTTACCCTTTTTCTTATGTATGTTTCAAGGCTCAACTTCTAGAAGAAACAGAATAGAGCATATTGTCCAGTCTCTTGACAGTTTGGGTATAGTTACTGTTCAAAAAATATTTATGGGTCTTAGTTTTCCATGTAAAAATGGAGATAATAGCGCCTATATCATAGGGCTATTGTGAATATCAAATTACTTAATATAGGCAAAATATTTTGAAAAGCGAGTACTAAATAAATGTTAGCTATAAAAAATATTTCCTGACTTTCAAATCCCAATAAGATATCACTCAAAATTTTTTATACTGCCCTATTGTGATTATATACCACATTATATCATATTAAATTGTACATGTATCAAGTTGTATCAAAATTTATAAATTTTTGATAGAAAGGCATATGCCATTCTTCTTCATGACTTAATAGGCAGACACTACTTAAATATCTGTCACACAGTAGTAGACAGAAAATAAATGTCTTAGATATATGTAAATCTGTATGTGTAGATGGATGGATGGGTGTGTTTAGCTTATTAAGACTTGTTTCTTCAGTATGTGTGTATATATTATTTATTTTAAGCTCTGCAAGGGATGAAATCTTGCTTATTATTTCTCTTGAAATGGCCTTCAATCACAGAATAATATGTGATATGTCAGATACGCTTGATAAATATGCTACCTTCTTGGTTCATAAATTCTTTGTTTCATACTTCAAAATATTATTACATTCCTCAATGAAAATACTGGGGGGACTGTTATAAAATTAAAACCCATAGGAATAAAAAATTATTCATATTGTGTAAAAGGTCTTTTTTTTGGTTATTAGTGCACTTATTGGGATAAGAATACAGAAAAAAGGACATTTGAGCTCATATAGGTTGCTTTAAATGATTTAATTTGTTCTGTGTTATAAAATAGTAAAATTATTACAGTGATACTATAAATGTCAAAAGTAGTACTAAAGCTTCTGCTTCTGAAATGAGGGAGTAAGTGTATAAATGTATTTTCCCTATTCCTTCCACCAAGTACAACTAAAAACCTTGTTCATTATATATGAAACGAATGTAATAAGACTACGTAAGGTGGAAAGAAGATGACACAGAGGGTAGGTATTGTGGAGTTTGAGATATGACACAGGGGTGAGTTTCATGTTATTACTAGTGTAAGTTTTTCTCCCTTAAAATTAATATGTTGAAGCTCTAGCACCTAATGTGATGGTATTAGGAAGTAGGGCCTTGGGAAGTATTTAGGTTTAGATGAAGTCATTAAGTTTGGATGCTCATGATGGAGTTATTGCCCTTACAAGAAGAGACACCAGACAGCTGCCTCCCTCTTAACTTTTCATGTGAGGACACAGCAATAAAGTAACCAACTGTGAGCCAGGAAGAGAGTCTTCATAGGAACGTGACCATGGTGACACCCCAGCATCTGGGATTTCTAGTCTCCAGAATTGTGATAAAATAAATTTCTGTTGTTTAAGCTACTCAGTCAATGATATTTTGTTATGGTAGCCTGAGATAACTACTACATTGCCAGTTCTACTGAAATTGATATGTAACCTTAACCCAACACCTATCAAAATCCTAGGGAGGATTCTGTAGGTATGGAAAACATTGTTTAAAATTTTATTTAAAAGATTAAGGAAGTAGATAAAGCAATTATAAAAAAGAAAAATGATTTCAAGAACTTTAGGTAGCTATAGTATATGTGCTGCAGAAGTGAGCACAAGAACTTTAGGTAGCTATAGTAATTAAGACCATGTGGTATTGGCAAAATAATAAGACATAGAAATCAATGAAATAAAATGACTCAAATAATGCCACACAAGTGCGATCAACTGATATTTGACAGAAGTGAAAAGGCAGTTCACTGGAGGAGTGGGAGTACCTTTTTAACAAATAGTGCTGTGCCCATTGGGTAATCCCCATCAAAAATGAATAAGTAAGTAACCTCATCCTGTACCTCACATTGTATGGAAAATTAAATCAAATGTATCATAGGTTTCAATTCAAGATGTAAAAGCACAAAATTTTAGGAAAAGAAACATAGGAAATTAGTGACTTAACACTCAACCCTCAGTCCATAAAAGTGAAGAATACGTTGATAAACTGGATTTCATCAAAATTATAAATGTTGCTCTGCAAAAGACCCTGTAAATATGAAAAAACAAGTTATAGACTGGGAGAAAATATTTGAAAGCCACATATCTCAGAAATAACTTCTATCCTATTCTCACTGTATAAAGAACTACAAAATTTAATAATAACAATGCAATTTAAAAAAATAGGTGAAAGACATGAAGAGGATATACTGATAGCAAATAAACACATGAAAAGATGATAAGCAATCAATATCCATCAGGGAAATACACACTTATATCACTATAAATCTATCAGAATGCTGAAGTAAAAAATTATGTTACCAAATGCTGACAAAAATGGAGCAAACCTGGATCTTTGGAAAGCTGCTGGTAGCAATGCAAAATGTTATAGTCACTCTGGAAAATAGCTTGGCAGTTTCTTAAAAAAAAAAAAAAGAAGAAATACCATATGACCTAGTTATGACATTCCTAGGCTTTTATCTAAGAGAAATGAAAACCTGTTCATACAAAAACTTTTATATAATTATTCATAATAATTTCATTTGTAATATCCCAAACTGGAAATTATAAAAATGTGCTATAATGTGTAAATAGTTTAATACATGGTAGTATATACATGCCATGCAATATGCAGTACTTTCAGCAAAAAAGTAAAAACAAAACAAAACAAAAAAAAAGAATTACAACTTGGGTGGGTCTCAAAGCATTATGCTGAGTGAAAATGACACTCTCAGGAGCCCATATACCTAAGAGTCTGCTTATATAACATTCTGGAGAAGACAGAATTATAGAGATTGGAAACACGTTAGTGTTTACAGGTGTTGTGATGGTGTGAGACAAGGAATGGATGTGACTAAAGAGGTGTAGAAAGAGGCAGATCTTTGTTGGAATGGAAGAGTTTTTTATCTCAACTGTGCTAGGGATTACAAAGCTATACAGTAGATAATTCATATAGAACTCTATATAGACACACACATTAAACCAATATCAATTTCTTAAAATTTTTTGAGTATAGTTGACACATAATGTTACATTAGTTTCAAGCGTACAACATAGTGATTGAATATCTCCATGCATTATACTAAGCTCACCACAAATATATAGCTACCATCTATATGTAACCATACAATACTATTTCAGTACTATTGCCTATATTCCCTAGGCTGTGCCTTTTATTCCGGTGGTGTATTCATTCTATAACTTGGAAGCCTGTATCTCCCTCTCCCCTTCACCTATTTTTCTCATCCACCATCCCCTTCCCTTCTAGCAACCATCAGTTTGTTCTCTGTATTTAATAGTTCTGATTCAGTTTTCGTTTATGTATTCATTTATTTTTAGATGCATATATAAGTGAAATTGTGATACTCGTCTTTCTGTCTGATTTATTTCACTTAGCGTAATACCCCCTGGGCCTGTCCCTGTTGTCACAAATGGCAAGATCTCGTCCTTCTTTATGGCATCCTAATATTCCTCTCTGTGTGTGTGTGTGTGTGTGTGTACCTCATCATCTTTACCTTAGTTTGCTTCCATATCTTGGCTAATGTAAATAATGCTGCAATAAAGTTGAAGTACAAATATTTTTTTCAAATTCATATTTTTATTTTCTCTAACAGGTCTTTAATCCATTTTGAACTTATATTTGTGTATCATGTTAGAAAGTGACCTAGTTTAATTCTTTTCCATGTAGTTGTCTAATTTTCCCATCCCCATTTATTAAAGATCCTTTTTCCCCCATTATACAATGCCCTCTTTGTCATAAATTAATTTACCATTTAAGCCTGGGTGTATTTCTGGGCTCTCTGTTCTGGTCCATTGATTTCTTTGTCTACTGTGGTGCCAGTACCATACTGTTTTAATTACTACAGCTTTTTTTTTTTTTAAGATTTTATTTATTTATTTGTCAGAGAGAGAGAGAGAGAGAGAGAACACAAGCAGGCAGAGAGGCAGGCAGAGGTAGAGAGAAGCAGGCTCCCCACTGAGCAAGGAGCTTGATGCGGGACTCGATCCCAGGACCCCTGAACCGAAGGCAGCAGCTTAACCAACTGAGCCACCCAGGTGTCCCAACTACAGCTTCTTATTATATCTTGAAATCTGGAATTGTGGTACTTCCAGTTTGGTCTTTTTCTCAGCATTGCTTTGACTATGCATGGTCCTTTTTGTGGTTCCATAGAGATTTTAGGATTATTTGTTCCAGTTTTGTGAAAAATGCTGTTTTGATAGGGATTGCATTGAATCCGTAGATTGCTTTGGGTAGTATGGACATTTAACACTGTTAATTCTTCCAGTCCATGAGCATGGGATATCTTTCATTTGTTTGTGTCATCTTCAATTTCTTTCATCAGTGTTTTATTGTTTTCAGAGTACTTTTACAGTACTGTGAAAAATCTGCATATAATTGAAACTGCACAGTTCAAAGCTGTGTTGTTCAAAGATCAACTATATATTGAATACATGCTTGCAATTTTATGTACTACTTTACATAATAATAATAACTTTGAGAAAATAATAAGTGAAAAATTGTTTTTTTTTTTTTAGTGTTCACTAGAATTCTGCATTTTTTATTTTTGTTTTTTGTTTTGGTATGAAAATCAATGGAATTCTAACAATAGCCACTGTTTATTAGAATTAAAATGCTATATAGCAAGTGAAATTAGTTTTAGAAGAAAGGTATTTTGAAGTTCTCCCAGGAGAAAAGAAATCCTTCTAAATTTTGACTTGGATAATACCTTTAAATGGGTTCTCACATAAAATTGAATATTTGGAACATTTCCAGTTATAATCTTTAATTCACTTAATGAAACATAAAATGTTTTACATTTATTTTAGAGGTATATATGGACAGTGACTACTTCCTTATTATACATGCATCTTTTCTCTCCACACTTACCATTTTAAAGGCTTAGGCACTGTTTGTTATAACTTGAGTCAGTCCGATTTGCAGAATTTTTTTGAATCTGTTATTTTACTGCATCAGTAGCTTTAGGAATTTACACAGAAGAATTTTTTGTTATGTATCATATCTATGTTTATATGAATACATGATTATTGGCTATTTCTAATGTAATGTACAAGAAATAATGAAAAATATGAAAAGTTTTAGGACAGTTCACTCTCCATATAATATTTATTTTTACCTCTGAAATACTTATTTCCTTGAGAGCTTTAACTTGTTGCCTCACTTACTATTTAAGAATATAATAATATACATGGGGTGCCTGGGTGGCTCAGCAGGTTAAAGCCTCTGCCTTTGGCTCAGGTCATGATTCCAGGGTCCTGGGATCGAGCCCCACATCAGGCTCTCTGCTCAGTGAGGAGCCTGCTTCCCTCTCTCTCTCTGCCTGCCTCTCTGCCTACTTGTGATCTCTGTCTGTCAAATAAATAAATAAAATCTTAAAAAAAAAAAAGAATATAATATGCATGGAATTTCATTGAGAATGTTATAGGACTTTTCCATGCTATCAGTTTCTGCCTGAGTTACTACAAACAGGACACTAAATTTATTATTTCCAAAACTATTATATAATCATCTCTTATCATTAATGTCATCAGTGATAAAACAGATAAAATCCATTTTGAAACAGAAGTCTGATCATAGTATTTTCCTGCTTAAAATATCTTATCTTTATCTTTCCATTATTTTAATATAATAATCTAAATTCCAGGCCTTTCATGATCTAACTTCTACTGACCCTTGGACACAATGGACTGCAGAAATGAAAAATTAGAAACCTCTAATTCAACCATTATTATGGAATTGTGATGGAAGTTACAGGTGAAGAGAATTAGAAAGCAGAACAGAGAAAGTACATCAGACAGGAGATTAAAAAATATTACAAATATTTGTAAAAATTTCCCTTTCTGGGTTTAGCTCAAAGAAAAATATGTTTTTGTTTCCCCAGATATCCCTAACTATTGAAATATCCTAAGGCTTTTCAGCCAACATATTTGTGCTTATCTTTCGACCCAAAGAAGGTAGAATAACTTAGGTAAGACTATGACTGCCATCACTTAGGTATGAAAGGGATATTGCTTGGAATGTTTTCCTAAACAGTATGCCTATTTAATTACTAACACAAATGCTAACAAGGGTAGACTCCTTGAAATCATATTTTTATATATTAAAATTGAAATACTAAAAACTATATATGTATACTGTTCTAGGGAATGTTTTACAAAATAAGATATATATAATCTATGATTTAGGTATATAAAAATATGCCAGAGTCTAAAGAGAATTTAAAATAATCAGGGTTGCCAATTTGAAATGGTTAAATTAGGATGAACTTTTACTAAAACTGAGAAAAATGGGGAGATGAATGAAGAAAGCAAAAGGAGGAGGAGGAAGTAGACAAGAGCTTAAGATACATTGATCTGCAAGTAGCTGCTCTATATACTTGTGATATTTTAGGTCCTAGAAAAACTTTCTAAAACCTGTCTCTTAGTTCTCTTGTGTCTTTCTAATATAGTAATTCCTTATTTTTCTCAAGTTAATTTTAAGTAAAATGTGGTGTAACCAAAACTTTTTTAACATAACAAATTGGTAAAACCAAAGGTCAACTTTGTTAAAATAATTCATAATAATCCATTTTTTAACATTAACCCAGGACCTTATTATTTCTTCACCTCCCATAGAGATACTCCATCAGATCATCTCATTAATATAAGTGTTACTATGCTATTTGAACAAAACTATGGATATATGTATATACATGCATATACATGTATATATATACATATGCATATGTATATTTACATACATATATGTACATATGTGTACTTATGTACACATTAGCTCCCTGTATCTGTAATCAACATGAAGTCTAAGTTTTTTCTCACTAAAGGAATATTCTGAGAAAAATATCAAAAGATAAATTTAGATTCCTAATAACTCTGGCTACCTGGCTCTATTTTTTCTTGGCTTATATCTTAAGGATTCCTGCACATTACCTAATAGTTCATGGCCTATGTAATTCTTTTTTAAAACTACTGTTCCTTACATTCCCTATCACTTCCTGTTTGAGGATATATAAATGTAAATTTTTAAATTTTATTTTACTTTGATGATTTTATTTATTTATTTATTTGACAGAGAGAGAACATGAGCAGGGGGAGAGGGCAGACTACTCACTGAGCAGGGAGCCTGATGTGGGGCTTGATCTCAGGATCCTGGGTTCATGACTTGAGCCAAAGGCGGACGCTCAATGGCTAAGCCACCCAGGTGCCCCTAAATATCAAAACGTTTAAAGAGAATTTCTGTTTACTCTTCAGTTTTCCATGTTTGCATTATGTTTTTGAAGTAGGATAAATATTCTGTCCATAGAATTATGGATAATTTGCCTGTGTGTTTTGGCAATATTGAGGGTTGGAGGTGGGATGGAAACCTAGTCACTGTAAGAAACACAGCATGTAGTGAATGAGAATGAGAAAACCAGATTATTAATGGCTGATCAAATGAGGAAAAAAACAGGTGGATGTATGATTCTAGATATCAGGTATCTGAATTTTGTTTAAAAATAGTTGGACACGTGGGGCTCCTGGGTGGCTCAGTGGGTTAAAGCCTCTGCCTTCAGCTCGGGTCATGATCCCAGGTTCCTGGGATCGAGCCCCGCATCGGGCTCTCTGCTCAGCAGCGAGCCTGCTTCTTCCTCTCTCTGCCTGTCTCTCTGCCTACTTGTGATCTTTGTCTGTCAAATAAATAAATAAATAAATCTTTAAAAAAAATAGTTGGACACGTGCATATTATATTCAAAAGTGAAGAGAGGGACAGAGTTTGAGCATAACAAGAAAGGAAACTACACTAAGTTTCTATTTGTTTGTTCTGAATTTCCATCATTCTGAAATAAGATATGGTATGGTGTAATTAGTAGCTTTAAGGGAATCAGAATCTATCTGTTATAACCAGAATGCACATAAGTATCAGTTAAAACAGGAAGTATAACAAACCATCCAAACCACGCATTTAGCTTACCATTTACAGACTAGTAATTTGGAGTGACATGTGCTGTCCTTCTAGCCTAAGCCCATTGACTCATGAATCCGCAATCAGTTGTTGCTAGTTTTTGAAGGATTTGGCTTGGGTAGTTACAGAATAAGACCTCTCTCCATGTTGTCCCTCATCCTCCAGGAGGGTAACCCAGGCTTGTGCATATAGATTGCGTGTATATGTATGTGTATACATGTATACATGTATACACATACATGTATGGTGGCAACATTTCAAAAGCAGCGAGGGAAGACAAGCCTGTATGTACACACACTTTTCAAGGTTCTGCTTTTGTCATGTTTGTTGCTACACCATTGGCCAAAGGAAAGCATGAAGCCAACCTAAAAAAGGATGGGAAAAGACTCTACCTTTTTGATGAGAAGAAAATCAGCTTTCTAGTATGGATACATAGAGGAGGCAGCTTTGTGGCTAGTTTTGCAATCTATGGTAACATGATAGAGACCTCTAGTTAAACTGGGGTGAGCAATTAAATCTGACCTATCCTCTTCCTCTAATGCTATGCACAAAACCAAAACTTCCTTGTCATAAAGGTGAACCTTACATGACTATCACTTCAGGAGTACTGACAAATCAGAAATCAGCTCAGCCATGGAAAATTTCCTCCACTTTGCTTACTTCTTTGTCAGAAGTCAAATCATTTCAATCTATAATTGGATATAATAATGAACATAAAATAAAACAGGAGTAAATGGAGGAGAGAGAGTCAATATCCTTAATATATCATTCAAAATTAATTAACAGTTTTAGTGCAGTTACAAGCAAAATTGTAATAGCTTGGCAAACTCCCTAGAATCATCAGGAAAAGAACTTGTAAGAACATTATAGAGGCAATTTCCCAGACAGATTTCCCATTCAGTGGAGGGACATACAAAGGGGGGCGGGGAAGGACACCTACTTACATAAGGTAGAGAAAAAAATTCCTTTGAACTATGCACTTATTTTATTAGAAATATTAAGGTAACTGTACATCTGAGCAAACATACTGCCTGCCTTTCCTTTTGTATTCATGGTTCCGGGATACTGAGGCTAAGTTGGCTTTTTGCTTTTTTTTTTTTTTTTTTAAACCAATTTCAAAATGATGTCTCTGTTCTAGTTCAGTTCTGCAAATAAAAAATCTTACATACAAAGAAGAAACAGATAGGAGGTGATTCCAAAGCTGGAATATTGCCAATATGTTAAAAGTATGTTGTTTCTTTTAACTCCAAAATAATCTTCAAACTAGTAAAGGAAAGTGAAAAATGTAATTTTACTATCGGCAATGGATTTAAACCGTTTTGTTGATTGACTGCATTACTCATTCCAAGAAATATTTGCTTATTTTTTAAAATTCTGTTAATTACAGATGGCGTGTATGAACTAAATTTTGGCAAAATCAACTGAGACAGTGTCTCATAAATATGCACTCTTATGAATGTGTTCTCTACATATCATCCTTTATTTCACTGAATTTTATGAAAATATGTTTAGACATTTCTAGACAGGTTTTTTTGTTTTGTTTTATTTTGTTTTGTTTTTAGATAGAATTTTGGGAGAAAGATCTGACTATTTTGTTACACAAGGGGAAAATTTTTTTTCTGGGGAAAAAAATCACTGTTAAACATTACATGAAAGACCCTAGAAATCATTTACATTTTATTGATAGTGACTTTAAGTTGCTTTGATATAGTTCTTGAGCCTATGTTTCTGGAGGCTGGCTGGATTAAGTGCATCGTTACTTATGTGAAATAACCACATCATTAAAGAAAATATCTGTCCAATCTCAGAACCAAATAATAAGCAAACTACACAATATGCATGTTATGACTGAT
Organism: Lontra canadensis; assembly: GCF_010015895.1. Lineage (NCBI taxonomy): Eukaryota > Metazoa > Chordata > Mammalia > Carnivora > Mustelidae > Lontra > Lontra canadensis. Next base: position 7,432,274 of record NW_022631031.1, on the reverse strand, counting down.
ACCATTTCTGGTGCAATGGGAAATACCAAGGCACTGGAAAGCCAAAGAATGCCAAGAAATTGCCTACCAGATTGATTGATCCTCTCTCTTAATATACTCTGCATAGCTCTGCATGAGAAGCCAATCTAAACACTGGATCTGCTGCTATTCTGTATCTTTATATCTCATTATGTAAGTCTTCAGGGTTTTGTTAAATAAGTATTTCCCAAATTAAAAGACAATATACTGATATTATTGGACATTATATGGAAAATAAGTTTATTGTTGTCATATTTTGGGAGGATCACTTGTTACTACAGAGTTTCTCATTAAACATGATTTAATGGATGATATGTATTTTTGAGATGGGAAAATTACAGCCCAAACTCTCAAAGCCTGTAGTGTATCTTCTCTCCTCATCATCCTAAACCATGCAGTATTTCTAGGCACAAAGAGACTGTATGACAAAAAGCTTTAGAAATTTACCATTTGTAAAATCTGTGGCTGAACTATAATCTGGGAAACTATGGTGTGTGATTTAGCATAGCATTTGTCAAAAACAAATATATGAAAATTAAGGTTAGTCAATATTGATACTGTCCAATAGAACTTTTACCAATGATGAAAATGCCATTCATTTGTGCTTTCCAGTATGATAGACACTAGTCACATGTGCTTATTAAGCCCCTGTAATGCTACCACAGACAGTTCCCAATTTATGATGGTTTGATTTAGGATTTTTTGACTTTACAATGGTGCAAAAGCAATATTCAGTAGAGACTGTACTTCGATTTTTGAATTTTGATCTTTTCCTAGGCCAGCCATAAGCAGTATGATTCTGGGCAGCCTCGGAGAGCCACACTTTCCAGTCAGCCACAGGATCATGAGGTTAACAACCAATATGCTTACAACCATTCTGTACCCACATAACCATCCTAGTTTTCATTTTCCATACAGTATTCAATAAATCATATGAGCTTTTCAATACTTTATTATAAAATAGGCTTTGTGTTAGATGGTTTTGCCCAACTGAAGTTAATGTAATTTTGTTGCGTGTTTAAGGTAGGCCAAGCTAAGCTCTAATGTATTAAGTGCGTTTTCAACTTTTGATGGGTTCATTGGAATATAACTCTGTGGCAAGTGAAGGCAGATCTATATTGTGATTGAGGAACTAAATTTTTAAATTTTATTATTTTAAATCAATTTAAATATAAGAAGCCACATGAGGCTAGTAACTACCTATGTGGCTAGTGGCTGCTTGTTCAAAATATTTTCATTTGAACGATTTTTACTGTGTTAAAGATAGTAAGCATAGAGCTATGAAGGAAAACATTGTTAAAAATTATACTGGCATTAAATTCATAGAATCAGCAGACTGCAAGCATCAATATGAAACCATTTCTATTCAGACTCTTATTTTTAAATATTACTACATAGTTTTACAGAAAAATAAATGGAAAATAATTTTTGCATTTGACTTGAAGTTCCCAGTGATCATCGAAAATCTCAGGATTCATCATTCCCAGTGTTTTCCTAGCATGTAGTACATACACAGTTTTCCCCCAATCTTTGAAAGTAGAGCTATGAAAACTTTTGCAAGCCAAAAGGTCATAAAGCAAAGAAACAACCACTGTTAATTTATATGGGAAAATTTTCAAGTACTTGATGTGCTCAGGAGCTTCTGGTTTTAGTGAAGTAGGACTTGGAAAAATTTGTAAAAGCATTCAATAAAAGCTTTTAATGCTCTAATTCTTTGAATGCGCAATTCAACTTTAGACCAATTTACTTTAGGGGGAGCCACCAATACTGCTCTTATCAAGTCTGGAAATGTCAGTCTCCAGCTAAATCATGTCCTGGTCATTCACAGGAAGACCTGGGAGAATTTCTAGCCTTCTGTTTCCTCTGTGAGAGTTGTTTTTGTTTTTATTTTTCCTTTCTCTCCCCCAGGGGGCCATCTGCCTTATTTAGTAACTAGGGTATAACCCTGGGAGGGAAGAAAACCTCTTGGAGCCTTTCAGGTTCTCTTAGTGGGGTTGTGAATGGCTGAGTAAACCACTTCAAAATATATAGCTATATTAACCGGTTTTATTTACTCATCTCCCTGTTGGTCTTCAAGCCATTCTAATTACATGTCCCCTCCCATTTTTCTACTTAATTATTGGTGATAACAGAATGTCTTCTATAAAAGTTAACTTGACCGTTTTTATTCTCAAGTCTACTTGGTCTCTGAAAACTGTTCCACATTGTCACTCACTTATTGTGTTTACCACTCTTCTGCCTTCTTGTCCATGACATGGCCCTCCTGTTTTCAGCCTAACCCTTTTTCACTCCCAATCTCCTTTCAGCATCAACTTCCTTTAATTTTTGTATAAATTGTTGCCTAAGCCTTGTTTTGTTTTGTTTTGTTTTTTGTTTTTGTTTTTGTTTTTTGCCTTTTCACTCTATATTTTCTCCTTAAATTTCCATTGGGAAATACTTTTCCCAATGCACATGATGTCATGTATTGCAATATGAAGAAGATTTTCATGTTTATATTTTCAGCCTGATTTCTTCCTTGATATACAGACCTTTAAACTAGCTTCTCAGGTAATATTTTGAATAGGATGACTGAAAAACACCTTGTAATCAATAAGTTCCCAGAAAAAATTCATATTTCTTTCAAAATAAAAATTTTTACTTGTGTCTCCCAATCCCGTGACTGCAGCCACCATCCCTCCAATCATTCAAGGCAAAAAATAAAAAGTCACCTTTCATACCTTCTGTCCTCAGCACTCTCCATTTTCAGTCTCTGACAGTTTTACCTCTAATTCATTCACTTCACATTTTCTCTGACAGAGCCTTATTTTAAAATGGCGTCACTATTTTTCCATATGGATCAGTAGCCTCTTACCCAACTTCCTATATTAAGACACGCTTCCCTTCAGTCTTTTTGTCATGTAACAGGCAGACTAATTTTTGAAATTGCAAATCTGATCATATTACCTGTTTCAAACATTCTGTGGTTTCCAGTAGCCAGAAGATGATCCAAATATTTAAAAATTATGTACAAGTTCTGCAGAATCTGGTCATTACTTTCTTACCTAGGGTTATTTTGTATTGTCAGACTTCGAAGCACACTGCATAACCCATTCTGAATCATGTTCTAAAAACTGTTAACATTGTATTTGTCCTAACTGGTGTATTTCCTAAACAAAGAGTACATGTATTTTGAGAGTATCTTGCCCAAGATTAGAGGTAGGAAATAGATAAGTAATTGAAACCCACCCTTCCTTCCTTCCTTCCTTCCTTCCTTCAAGATAGATTTATTTATTTGAGGAAGAGAACAGGTGGGCTCATGAGGTGGGGGAGAGGCAGAAGAAGAGCATTTTTCAGGCCAACTTACAGCTGACTGCAGAGTCCAGCTTGGGGCTCTCTCATGACCCATGAGATCATGCTTTGAGCCAAAATCAAGAGTTGGAGGCTTAACCAACTGAGCCACCCAGGTGCCCCCACTTCCTTCTTTCTTAACAAAACTCAGTTGGCCTTTTTCCTCTTTGTTAGTTTAGGAAGTTTGTAGTTGAATGCCAAGTTTGACAATGCAGATGAGCTAGAGGGGTGTTGGCGGTCAGTGAGATGATCTCCAAAATAATTGCAGGGAAACTTGATTTTAAATATTTCTATTTATATGAATATAATACATGATACATGTATATCATATCAGTATTTTTTTCTGGGAGATAAACATCATTATTCTAAATGATTTTTTAAATAAGTGAAATTACAACACGCAGAACATTATAAATTTATATCTTAAGATAATATTTCCTACTGATATACCATATAGTAAATTTACTAACTTTAAGTAGTAAAATACTAAGTATACTAGCAGGAATTTCTAATGATAAGTTTAAAAAAATCGATGCTATAAATATTACATATTTAAACCCTGAGATTATTGTTGTGCTGAAGTGAAGTCATAAGCAATATATGTATAAGAGAAATTATTTTGTTGAATGTTATATAAAAAACCTTTGGAAAAAAAATATATGTCTTAAGCTATGCTGAAATCTGAGAAATGACTAGAAAATGTAGTTTTAACAGAAGGCAGGTTCTGATTTCTAAGAGGCATTGGAAACTAACCCAGCATGATCTAGATCGGATCCTTAGGTTGTAAGCTTTGACACTATTTTTTTTTTCTTCCTTTGGGGGAAGGGGCCCTAATTTTTTGCTACGACACAACCCAGCTTAAACCCAGCTATAAACCTACTGTGTGCTGCAAGTGCATAGCTCAGTGTAGCTGGAGAAGAATGATTAACTACATGATTTTTTAGGTTATTTAACTTAGGTTAAATATTTATTAATAGTTTTATTAATATAACTAAAATATTAATATTGATAGTTTTATTAACATAACTGTTTAATAGTTATATTTAAAAATTATTTAACTTAGGTTAGTCATTTAACTAAGGTTAAATGAGAGTAAACTTCCAGTGCTGCCCAGAAACCATTTAATATGTATCTGGCACAACCTTTCTGCCACGTTCCCTTATCTGCTTGCCACTTCTCAAATTCCTAACACCTCTTTCCTATCTTCACTCATACCTGTTGACTATGTTTTCTAGTCTAGGTGTTTTCTAGTTTTCTAGGTGTTCTCTATGTTTTCTAGTTCCTCCAGAAAGGAAGCAACAATAGGAATTTATTACATAGACCAGCAGGACCAAGCAGCATTTTGACACATACTGTCCCTTTAGCTCATGGCTATATACATGGCTCTATCTCCTCTCTGAGGCCAAGCCTTTGTGCATTCGATTCTGTCTACTCTCATCTGCTCAAGACTGTGGCTCCAACAATTCTCTCTCTCCCTGCATCCCTCTTGGTTTATTTCTTTTTATCAATAACACATTTATTTGCAAATCCAATGAAAAAAGTGCATTCGAATTAATTCAGGATTCAGCCACTGCTCACAGCCACCGTGGCCACCACCCTGATGTAGGCTATTATCATCATCTTTCATCTGGATGATAAAAAACACACTCCTTACTTGTCTCCCTGCTTCAGCCTTCATCAGTTTAATCTCAGACCAGAGCCATATTCTTTTAAAACAGAAGTCAAATCATGTTAAACATGTTGGCAAAATCCTCTAATGGTTTTCTGACTCACTGAAAGAATCAGCTCAGCAGCTGATAATGCCCAACGTTGTTTCCTTGTTAACTCTCCACATTCTTATCTTGTTCTTCATATTATCTTCATATTTTTTTCATAATCATTACCCTCTCTTCTTTTTCTGCAGCATGGCAAGGATTCTTTCACCCCAAGGACATTTAGTTTGATATTCCCTCCTTCTATAAATCCCTCAACTCATTATCTTCCTTCAGGTCTTTTTGTATATTCTACTTTCTCAATGAAACCTTCTGTGCATTCCTTTTAAAAATTGCAGCCTTGTGGTACCTGGGTGGCTCAGTGGGTTAAGCCTCTGCCTTCAGCTCAGGTCATGGTCTCAGGGTTCTGGGATCCAGGCTATCTGCTCAGTGGGGAGCCTGCTTCCCTCTCTCTCTCTGCCTGCCTCTCTGCCTACTTGTGATCTATCTCTGTCTCTCTCTGTCAAATAAATAAAATCTTTTAAAAAAAGAAAAGAAAAAAAGAAAATTGCAGCCTCTACTCTTAATACTCAGTATCCCTTTACCTGCTTAATTTTTCCCTGAGCAGTCATGGCCATCTACTGTAGTTTACATTTTACTTGTTTTTATACTGCCCATTTTCTTTGCAATGCAAACTCTAGAAAAGCAGAGATCTGCTTTTTTCTTTTTCTTTTGTTTACTACTGAGGCCCTAGTACTTAGAATAATGGTTGGTACATAGAAGGTACTAATCAAAGTTTGTTAACTAAAAACATACTTTCAGAATTTATGTATTTAAAATGTCTAGTGAAGATGCAAAATTCAGCCAAAAGTCACTTAGTCTTTAGTAGATTCCACCATTCTCCCAAGGAAGGATAGGAACTTTAAATCTCTAAATTCTAAGTCAAATACAGGCTAAAATAAGAGCTATGCTGAGAACTATAATTCTTGGCCATGAACATGACATTTGAACCTCAGCCTTTCACTTTAAACTAACTAAGAATAACTTTCTCATGCCCTTCTCACAATAAACTTTCTTATTTGCAGTCTCAGATGACAAACTAGACGTGGAAATATTATGCTTGGCTTTTATATCTAGGTATGCTCCTCCAGGCCAGACTAAGAAATACTGGTTGTAAAGGTAGTACTGCTTTAGCTACAGCTGTATTTGTTTTAGAGGTAATTAGTTTTCCATCTGGCATTTGAGAGAGTGTTACATTTGCTTTAGGGAGAAAACAAAGAAACTATCACAATTGTGTAACCAAGCAAATTCTTCCAGTGTGCACAGTGTAGCAATGACATATAGCACTTACTGTACAGTGTCTTAGCAGTTAAAGTGATAAATGGGTAAACTAACTCTGTTTATATGTGCAAAGATCTGTGCAGAAAAATCTCAGTAAACAGCTCTTACTGTAGTTGGCAACCTGCTTCATTGTGCATTAATTTACTATGCTTATCAATTGGGTGAATCCTGAATTCAATTTGAAAACTAATTTAACACGTATGAATTTATAATGAACAACTTAAAGTGATAAGATGCTTACCTATTTAGGTGGAAGTAAGAGCTCTAGGAAATTAAAGGCATAAATTCTAATCACACTTTTAAGAATAAAATGCAGTATGGCTTGCAAAGTCATTAAGCCACACATATGTAAATGCACCAAGAAATGTATGCAAGAAGGCTGTGATACTCATGGTACTCTGTTAAAAATAAAGCTGTTAATAATTGCTTATGAAAAATGTATCTAGGATAGAATAGCAATAATGTTATCAAAGTTATTGAGAAACCCTTGTAGGAGGAAAAGGCCAGATAACAAAGGCTGTCAGTGTTGGCAGATGGAACATTATTATATTCTGCAATAGGTTTATCTTTCCTGCCTGTTTCATCATGTGGCATTTCAATAACTACCAAAAGGAAGCTTTACAGTGTATCTTCAGTCAGACATTCTCATAATAACTAGAGCAGTAAGTATGCACCCTAATGTGGAATCTAGCTTGTTCCAGCTGATATTTCAAAACAAGGTTCTTAGATATCCCCAAATGGAGGCAAACAAGAGAAGGTAATAAATCCGTAACCATCACTTCTGTTTGAATAATCACGATACATTTCAAAGCCATTAGAAATACAGACAAGAAAGCTTTCTTTTGATGTTTCAGTTTCAGGTTTCAGTTCTGAATTGCATAAGCCAATAGTGCTTTGATGGCTTGTCACACAAATCCTAAAGTAAAACAAAGAGTAGGCAAACAGGAGTAGAAAATAATGGTAAACTAACATAAAAAAGATCATTGTATATAGTTCTAGTACTCTCTGCTGGGATAAATCTGAATTCTTTACCTGAAGTAAAATTTCAAGGACTTTTTCTGTTAAATTAGTTTTCAGTACTTAGGGAGTAATCTAAAGAGAAGAGCTTTGAAAATGCTTAATAATAAAATAAAGGTTCAGATAAAAATAACCAAAATAATGTGAAATTTAGTGCTTTCATAGAAATGCATTAATGCAGTATTACGAAAACTGCACTTACTGCATTTCAAACAATGAATAAGCACATGATTCTCAATTTAATAAATATACCCAAAATGTTAGATCAGTGAGGGAGCGCCATATGTGCTGGGGTAAATCTGTCTAAGTCTTCCATGTATTTTTAAAACACAATTAAAAAAAAAACAAACCTGACATTCATTCCACTACATGGTTGGCAGCTTTGATATTTTCTTTTCCAAAACTTCTGAACTTGAAAATATGGCCATGCTAAGTGAAAACATGCTAAGTGAAAACATCAATAGCATGTGTTTTCATTTGGTTCAGTTATTAAGTACAAAATGGGATAAGATTAGGATCCTGTATAATGTTAGATTAATTAGAGAGAAAGTGAAAAATTAGATTTTAAAATTTTAATAAAAATTGTCACATTGGTTTTAATGAGGAAGGCACTCCAAAATGGTTAACAAATGTTAATTGTTTGAATTCCATTAAAAAATATTCTTACCCATTCAGTAGCATAATTCAGTTATTCCAAAATAATTTAATCCTCGTTTTTAGTAAAATGAAAGTACTAAAGGCTAGTTTCTGAAAACTTTGTCTATTTAGCTAACACTTTACCAAAGACAGACTGTTTTGTTAGCTGGTAACAGCAAACTGTGGAGAGACAGGAAGACTTTGTTGCAATTTCAGAAGTCTAATCATGAGTTATTGCAGGTTGCATTAAGACTAAGAACTATAGTCACATCATGATGTTATTTCACAGAAGGAAGGGTGCTCATATGCAACTGAAGAGTGGTCAGGTTTTCCTCAATTGGATAGATCTTTTTAAAATAAGTATATTAAAAAAAAAAAGTCTGCCATTACTTTTTCCTTATTGCAATTAAATATTTCTACCTTGTCTTCTTTTTGTCTCAGAAATCATTCACTTGTCCAAGTGAGAAAAACCTACTACTTCAACCTGCTATACATGGTCCTCCTGTTCAAATCAGCTCATTTCCCTTCTTATTTGTCTATTGCCCACTTCTTTTTTTTTTATTAATGTTTAGTTTTCTTTAATTTCTTTTCAGTGTACCAGCATTCATTGTTTATGCACTATACCCAGTGCTCCATGCAATACGTGCCCTCCACAATACCCACCACCAAGCTCACCCAATTTCCCACCCCTCTCCCCTCCAAGACCCTCAGTTTGTTCCTCAGAGTCCACAGTCTCTCATGGTTTGTCTACCCCTCCAGTTTCCCCCAACTCCCTTCTTCTCTCCATCTCCCCATGTCCTCCGTGTTATTCCTTATGCTCCACAAATAAGCGAAACCATATGATAATTGACTCTCTCTGCTTGATTTATTTTACTCAGCATAATCTCTTCCAGTCCCATCCATGTTGATACAGAAGTTGGGTATTCATCCTTTCTGATGGAGGCATAATACTCCATAGTATATATGGACCACATCTTATTTATCCATTCGTCCACTAAAGGGCATCTTGGTTCTTTCCACAGTTTGGTGACTGTTGCCATTACTGCTATAAACATTGGAGTACAGATGGCCCTTCTTTTCACTGCCTCTGTATCTTTGGGGTAAATACCCTGCAATTGCAGGGTCATAAGGAAGCTCTATTTTTAATTTCTTAAGGAATCTCCACACTGTTTTCTGAAGTGGCTGCACCAACTTGCATTCCCACCAACAGTGTAAGAGGGTTCCCCTTTCTCCACATCCTATCCAACACATGTTGTTTACTGTCTTGTTAATTTTGGCCGTTCTAACTGGCATAAGGTGGTATCTCAATGTGGTTTTGATTTGAATCTCCCTGATGGCTAGTGATGATGAACATTTTTCATGTGTCTGTTAGCCATTTGTATGTCTTCACTGAAGATGTGTGTTCATGTCTTCTGCCATTTTTTGACATAATTATCTGTTTTGTGTGTGTTGAGTTTGAGGAGTTCTTTATAAATCTTGGATATTACCCTTCGTCTGTACTGTCATTTGCGAATATTTTCTCCCATTCCATGGGTTGCCTCTTTGTTTTGTTGACTGTTTCCTTTGCTGTGCAGAAGCTTTTGATCTTGATGAAGTCCCAGAAGTTCATTTTGGCTTTTGTTTCCTTTGCCTTTGGAGACCTATCTTGAAAGAAGTTGCTGTGGCTGATGTCAAAGAGGTTACTGGCTATGTTCTCCTCTAGGATTCTGATGGATTTCTGCCTCATGTTGAGGTCTTTTATCCATTTTGAGTTTATCTTTGTGTATGGTGTAAGAGAATGGTTGAGTTTCATTCTTCTACACATAGCTGTTCAATTTTCCCAGCACCATTTATTGAAGAGACTTTTTTCCATTGTATATTTTTTCCTGCTTTGTTGATTAGTTGACCATAAAGTTGAGGGTCCATATCTGGGCTCTCTACTCTGTTCCACTGGTCTATGTGTCTGTTTTTGTGCCAGTATCATGCTGTCTTGGTGATCACAGGTTTGTAGTAAAGCTTGAAATCAGGCAATGTGATGCCCCCAGTTTTGTTTTTCTTTTTCAACATTTCCTTAGCAATTCGGTGTCTCTTCTGATTCTATACAAAATTTAGGATTGTTGCTCCAGCTCTTTGAAAAATGCTGGTGGAATTTTGATCAGAATGGCATTGAAAGTATAGATTGCTCTAGGCAGTATAGACATTTTAACAATGTTATACCCATAAATGAATTATATTTTAGTTGTGTTTTTACTTGTTTTTTTTTCTTAAATTGTTAACTCTTTCATGAATAAATGTTGTGTTCTTCTATTACCTAGCATATTACAGTTTCCTAATACTTATTTACTGAATGGTTTAGGGAAGTTTCATCCACTACTGCTGGCTTCCATTTATTTATGCCTATTATGTATATTGTATCTAGCATTTTAAAGCTATCAGTCCATACATTAAGGTTTACATATGAGTTGGCATCATTTATCTTTTGTCCTTTACAACTCTTTAATGTTAAAAATCATTTATTTTGCTATTTTTATAGATGACTAAAGGTTTAGAGAGTGTGCATAATATGTTAACATTAGGGAGCCACTAAGTAACAAAATCAGAAGGTCCTTTTGGTTATATTAATTCAAATACTAAGAAATTTCTATTCTATCTCTATTCTTCTTTATAGTCCCCCATTAAGTTTGCAATGCAGAGAGTTTAGATACTTAAACAATTTTGAATATTTTGAATGTGGTAAATACGTAGTTGGATGAATGAATGAGAAAATTCATAGCATTTAAATTAAATTCTGCTCACATATCCTATCATTATAGCAGTTTTAAAGGAGATAATTCTAGGAGCACCTGGCTGGATCAGTTGGTAGAGGGTGTGACTCTTGATCTCAGGGCATGAGTTTGAGCCCCACATTGGGTATAGAGATTACTCAAAAAATTGTTAAAAAAATAAAGGAGATAATTCTAAGCAGCAGTTCAGAATTGTGTCTCTTTACTATCTAAAGTAGTAGCTACTGTTAGAATAAAAATTAATTCCAATGTAAGCCAGCTACTTCCATGTCAAAATTTTATAAAGTTGCGAATTTATTTTCATGGGTAAGTCAATTTATTTTGTTATAATTAATTGGGAATTATATGTAGGAGTTAAAAATTAGTGTGTCATCTTATCAAAACAAATGGGGAAACAGATGATATATAAATGTGTATTTTACTATATTTCTACTTTAATATAAATATGCATTCATATTTATATTTACATGATCACATCTGCTTAGAGTTTTGAATTTCATTTTTAATTTTTTTGTATGCAAATGTTAATTTTAGAGTGTTTCAAGTGTGCATTTGCATAAAGTAATTAAACCCATGATAGGGGGAACAGAAAAATAAAACAGGTTAAATGAACAGAACAGGAAATCTCTGCAGAATAGAATCACTACCTGACATTAAAGAAACATTTTAAAAAGTAGGTTACCTGGTTAAGGCATCAGGATGATATACTTCCTCCCAATTCTTCTATCTATGCTCATAAAATGCTCTCTGTAAAGGCCTACTTAGCCAGAGCGATTTCATCTCAGTTAAACAGTGATTTTGTTGTTTATGCAGTAAAACTTAAACTGACCCTACTCCCCCACCCCAGGGGAACTTACTTAAAAGCAAGTCCGGGAAACCAGTAAAATATGGTTGACCAGTCCCTGATAACAGAGCCCAAATACAAGGGTGGGTCAGGTCAGGTGGAGATAACAGAGCCTGAATACAGGGATGAGTCGGGCCAGGGGGAGACATCCCATCAGTAGAGTGTGCATACTGTCTCCCTAGCTACTAAGGAGTGTGGGCCCCACCTTTTGGATGCCTTTTGGGTGCCAATTCTGACCAAGGTGATAGGCTAGTTCAAATAGCTACTATGGGGTGAATTGTAATTCAGTTGGCCACCCGAGTGTGACCTAGCATGACTGTGCAGCTTTCTCTGTGTGTTGCAATCTCATTGGCCACCTGTGTGTGGCCAAGCTCAACCACATGGCCTTTGCTCTATAAAAGTTAGTCTGTGAGGCTGGGAGTTGTCGCTCTCTCTGTAAGAGGCGGCCCCGACTGGTTGGTTTGATTGTCGATGCTTGGCGCAAAATAAAGCTTTGCTTGACCTTTGTTTTGTATCAGTCTCGCTCCATTAAACATGGACCCTAACACTCTCTAGCTGACAAAAATCACACAACTTGGCACTTAATATACAAAAGCAAATGGTAGATGATAAAATAAAGCATAGAGATAGAAATTAAATGCAAATGGAAAAACAAAATTAAACCAGAGTTATGAATTTTCTCTGGTAACCCCTAAGAAATTATATTCCTTAATGCATACCTTTCAGGAAGCCCAGATGAAAATAATAATCTGATATTTGAATAAACACCACAAATGTAAGAGATGCTATGGCATGTGAGTACTTTAAGCAGCTATAGATCTGCTAATTTGTAATGCAAAGTTCTCAATCAGATTTTTGAAGAATGAGTGAGAATTCAGTAAAACCTCAAAATGTCTAGGACTGAGAAAATCTCAACAGAGGACCTCATTCTCTTCACATGCACACACATACACACGCATACACACAAAACCATCACCAAAATAAAGGACATAAGGAAACTCTGGAATATGTTGGATAAGTCTACTCCCTTGATTGTGCTGGTATTTTCACAGGTGTTTGCACATGTGCAGTTCTTTGTATATTATTTTACCTCAATAAAACTATTTAATTTTAGCAGAAAAATGAAGTCCTTTAAAGATACAGATGTTCTTATGTTTGTTCAGTACAATTTAAATGAATCTCTCCTTTGGGAAAGGCACTGTGCTGATTTGTACAGGTATGCGCTAGGGCTAATGGATCTGCTATAGGATTAGCATTTCAATACAATATTTTAAAGATATATTTGAATATGCACCTCACTTTCTCTGATGTTTATTCTTCCAGAGAATCACATCATAAAGTTAGTAGGCCAGAGCCTACATTTAATTTAGGGCAAAATGGTTTGATATGAATATGAGAGGAAATGTGAACACCATAAAAATGAAGTCAACAAAGTCAGGAAAAGAGAGTTCATATAGGGTGCTTGATAGTTACAGATGCAGCGAGGTGGAGCAAAAGGAGGGAAGAGGAGAGATTCCTTGGATTACATAATTATTCAGTCCCAGATAATTTTGGAGTTCACGTTTCAACCCATAAATTGAAGACAAAGGGACAGTTATTGGCTATAAGGAAGTTAAGCTGACAGGAAAGTATTTAGCTTTCAGTTTCTTGTTGCTAGGACTGGTGCAAACAATAGAGTGACAGAGAGTGTGAATCTCGCTGTATTCCTTGGTTTTGTCTTCACATCACGTCACTTCATGTTGTTTGATATCACCATTGTGGGAGTATTTACTTCACAGAAATTTATAGATGATATAAATCAGGACTTCCTATGCTTTCTCTGGAGAGGCATTATTAAATTTTGACCACATACCACTGCTCATTCCTTTAATAATTGGCGACAAATGTATATGTGTGTCCATGTGTACAGTGTGCATGTACAATCATTTCTGCCTATTTTTGAAATAGAAATGATAATCTTCTGAGAATTGCTGAAATCACTCGAAGGTTGGCATGTAATTACAACTTATTATTTTATACTTGTTATTTTAAACTTGTTATTTTATACAACTGTAGTTGTCACTGTTTTCTAATGTCCTATTATATGGATGTACCACTATCAGTTTCTTAGTTATCAAGTCCCTATATTTGGAGTGTTTCCTATTTTTCATTACTGTTAACAATGTTAGGCACATTTTTTGTATGTTTCTTACTTTGAATATATGGCATTTTCTCTTGCATGTATAGCTAGAAGTAGAATCACTCCTATTAGTTTAGAATTTTTTAAATAATGCCAGTTTTTGTCCAAAGTGGTTCTAACAAATTACATGCCCACCAGAAAAAAAAAAAAAGATTCCTATTCTTTCTATATTTTGATTATTATTGTAGATTTTAATTCTTTCCTGGTGATGCAACCTGGCTGGATCTGAGCACCCAGAGGGGGTCACACAGGACCAGCCAAGTAAGTCCTTGGCTTTGCAGAGGACAGAAATCAAACATGAGCCAAGAGAAAGTGAGGGCAGAGTTTATTGAATAGTTTAAGTGAAAGGGTATACCACACAGAGTGTCTTGGAGACTTAGAAAGGAAAGCAGAAATTGAGGTCTGTAGTTTTTGTGGAGGACAGTGGTCAGGTATATGTGTCCTCTCAGACATCCAGGAACTGGTCAAAATAAGGATGAGCGTTCAAGTGTCTTCCATGTCACTTTTACCCTGGAGCCAGGGGTCTTGGAGTCAAGGTGTCTGGAGTCAGTGGTCCTGGAAAACATACATGATGACCTCTCCTGGTCACTCCTTAGATGTTATTTGTTGTGCTAGAAGACTCTAAAGAAACCATTAACCCCTTGACCTTTACAAGGAGGAAGTATATTAAGGGATATGTAGGACAGAGGTGTAGGCCGTAGCAAAAATAGAAGCAGCAAAAAAGCCTCTTTTTTGGAGTCAATTTCAGTTTCCCTGTCTCACAGGTACATGGGCAGAAAATCTCATTTCTATTGAATTTGCATTTTTTTAATTAATGGTTTGTTTGGGTTTCTTGTGTGTGCTTTTGTCTGTGTTTGAGGCCATATCTAATAATTAGTATAAAAATTACTGTAAGAGAAGTCTGCTTGATGTACATTTAAAAAACTACAAGAGTTCAGTAAGATATTAAAGAAAAAGATGATAACGCCGTATCTATGTTATTGTCTATGAATTGTCAGATCAAGTCGTTTGCCATTTTTCCATACGTTTCTTTCTTTATTGATAGGAGTTATTTATATGTTATTTTTAAAAATATTTGTTTATTTGAGAGAGAGAGCGTGCACACGCACAAGCAGGGGGAGGGGCAGAGGGAGAGAGACCATCAGACTCCCTAGTGAGCACAGAGCCCAACAAGGGACTTGATTCCAGGACCCTGAGATCATGAACCAAACTAAGGTCAAGATCCAGTCACTCAACTGACTGACCTACTGAGGTGCTCCTATGTATTCTTGATGTTACTGTTTTGTTAACTATGTACAGTTTATGCGAACAATTATGTACATGCTGATTGTTTACAAATACTTTCCCTCCTTACAGATAGATGCATGTCCATGCTTTGTTGGTTACTAAAATGTTTGAATACTAATCGTACATTATACATTACAGTTACCTTCTAACTGGGTTAAACTTCTCTTTCATTTATTTAAGATATCTTTTGATAAACAAAACTTCTCAATTTAGATATATTTGAATTCATATACATATACACATGCATGTATATATTGATTATATTATGTTGACATTTTGGTGAGAGTGTGTTAAGAAATCCTTCCCTACATCAAGATTGTAATGTGTTTACCTATACTTTATTCTAGGAGATTTGGATCTCTTTCCTTTCTTCTCTTTCCTTCCCTCTCTCCCTCCCTCCTTCCCCTTCTAACTTACTCCTTTCTTTTTTTGTAAGGATAAACATTTCCTTTCTAGATGCCTAATTGTTCAGTGTATTTTATTCTTGACAATGTTATACTATCTTTGTCAGATATCAGCATTTCCTCTATTTGCATGTCTGTTTCAAAACGTGTATTGCATTGCCTTCAATTTATCTTTCCTTACACTAGGAAAACACTGCTGTGTTTATTATAGGTTTTTAATAAATCTTGATGTATTTTAGAGTAATTCCTTCTTCCTTTTTCCCAGTCTTGGATAGTCTTTGACTTTTGCACTCCCATGTTCAATTTAGAATTAGCTAGGAAAAGCCATAAAAACTATTTGAAATTTTATTAGAATAGCATTAAATTTCTAGAACAATTTTGAGTGGATGACATCCTTGTGATAGTAAATTTTTCTATACTTGGACTTTGTGTATTAAACTAAATATCTTGGTCTTTAATATATTTCACTATAGTTTTCTAAGTTTTAATGCATAGGTTTCACATGAATTTTTATCGGATTTCTCTCAATTAATTTGCAGTTCTGTAACCCAACCAACGTGAGTTTGTCCTTGTAGAGTCACAGATACCCAAGGTGGAGTTGTTGCACAACATAAACTTTATTTGCAGCAAGTAAGGAAATCATGGGGAATAACTTCCAAAGCCATGACTCCTCCTGCAAAGGTGGATAGGTTCCTTTTATTTAGAGTTAGGATGAGTATTTAAAAAGGGGAACCTTGTCACCATATGTAGAGACAAGCATACGGTTTCACATGCACCTTAAGGAAACATGCCTATACATACATTTTATGTTATGTAAATGAGGCCTGTGGTCCTCTTTGGGTGGAGATTTTAGTATCATAATGAGGTAAAGGTAATTGTCGGCCATTCTAGAGGTCCATCTGCACAGAAGAAGGCAGGGAGGGTTATGCTTACACTGGTTTGAGTGGTCTGGGTAAGTGGGAGGTCTTCTCAGGGTAGTTGCTATCACTTGAGGGGTGGTTTTGCTTTCCATTTTTTAGAATTAAGAGATAAGCTGGGAAGAGGAGCTTAAGGAAAAACATGGGAGAAAGATCTGTGAATACAAGCAGGTGGGCAGTAAAAGTCAGGTCTGGGGATATAGTTGGTGACAGTCTTATTTAAACTTTATTATTATGTTTCTGTTTCTTGATTATATATATAAAAGTAGACAGAATATGTATACTGATGTTTTTACAACCAGTTTGCTAAACTTTCAAATTAATTTTATTCATTTATCAACAAATTCATTTGGATTTTCTGGGGAGGCAATCATATTATCTACTAATAATTACAATTTCATTTTCTCCTTTCCATTTCTGTAACCTTTTATTAATGTTTGCTTAGTAGTTCAGTGCAACTTTAAAACCTTGCCTGGAGGAAGTAATTTAGAACCACTTAAAAAGTACAGATTTTAGGGGTGCCTAGGTGCCTCGGTTGAGTGTCTGACTCGTGATTTCAGCTCAAGTTATGATAATGTGTCATGGGATGGAGCCCAGCACCAGGCTCTGTGTTCAGCAAGGAGTCTGCTTGAGATTTGCCCTTCCTCCTGTATGCGTGTGCATGTGCGTTGTGGTGGGGGGGTGGTTTCTCTCTTTCTTTCTCTCAGATGAATATTTAAGAAAAAATAGTACAGGTTTTATATCTAAAACAATTATAAAATTTTAGTGTGCATCAGCCCCACCTGAAAGGTTTGTTAAAATACAGATTGCAGGACCCTAGCCCCCATGTTCTTTCTAGTATGTTAGTTTTAAAATGATTCTTGAGAATTTATGTTTCTAGTTTTCAGATGTTGTTAAGGATCCTAGCAAGTTTCCAGATAATGTAGATGATTCTGGTTTAGGGAATCACTGTTGGAGAAACATTGGTCTAAAGACCCAGAATGGAAACTCAAATGTATCACTTAGAAATTCTGTGACTTGGGGTGCCTGGGTGGTTCAGTGGGTTACAGCCTCTGCCTTCGGCTCAGGTCATTATCTCAGGGTCCTGGGATCGAGCCCCACATCGGGCTCTCTGCTTGGCGGGGAGCCTGCTTCCCCAAACCCCCTGCCTGCCTCTCTGCCTACTTGTGATCTCTCTCTGTCAAATAAATAAAATCTTAAAAAAAGACAAATTCTGTGACTTTGGGGCATCTGGGTGGCTCAGTCAGTTAAGTGTCCAACTCTTGATCTCCACTCAGGTCTTGATCTCAGGGTCATGAGTTCAAGCCCTATTTTGGGCTCCATGCTGGGCATAGAGCCTACTTAACAAACAAAAAAGGAAAAAGAACGAAAGAAAAGCTGTGACTTTATTGAAGTAACTTCACATACCAGATACTCAGTTGCCTATGCTTTAAAATACAGATATTTTATATTTGCGATTTCTATAAAGATAAATTATTGGAGTATTATTAGATACTTATCCTAGTATCTGTACAGAATACACTGTGCCTATAAGAATTACCAAACGGTGGGGCGCCTGGGTGGCTCAGTGGGGTAAAGCCTCTACCTTTGGCTCAGATCATGATCCCAGGGCCCTGGGACCAAGCCCAGCGTCGGGCTTTCTGCTCAGCCCGGTTAATTAGCCCAATTAACCAAATGGGCTAATTGAACTGCATAGATGGTTCTACAGGGATTCTATAGGGATTCTAAATTGAGTCAAAGATTATGACCTCTGATATGAAAATGCATTCTTACCTGACCTTAGCTAAAACAGAATTCTTTGATAAAGTTTTGGGGATGGATGAAAGTAAGAGTTAAGCCAGTCTTTCATTGGTAATATCCATAATAATCAAAGGATAATGTATATTTTTTGTGTGATTATTTATTTTAAAGCTAATAAAAGAGGATTTCAGCTATCTCCATTTTGCCCTCAAACTTTCTAGTTGGGCTCTTTTTTTCAGTTTATCTCTTGGCTCAGGCAGAAGACCCTTAGGGCAAAGCATCTCCTGATGTGAACCAGAACTACCCCCTCAAACAATAAGGACTACCCTGAGCCAACAAGACCCTGCCCATACCTGACTCTAAGACAATGATCCATTTAACCTTCATTGTCTATGTAAAGCTAACAACCAGTTTTTGCCCCACATTTTCCTTATGCGAACCTGAAAGGATTTTTGGCACTTCGGAGACAATCTTTGAGCCTCTTCTTCCTGAATTTGTCAGTGGCAAGGGGCCTTGCAGGGTGCTGTTGCACCCCTGTACCTCGGCTATGCTAAGAGTAACAGTTAGCTGGAAAAAAAAAATCATAAGACCATGGATAGCCTTAAAATGATGAATTTAAGCACACGGCTTGCAGTGGTCTTGAAACAGCTGAGTTGATCTTTCCTCATCAACCCTCAAATCCATTAAGAGCTCTTTGAAAACAGCCTGTAGGTTGCATGCATGCTACTGCATCTTTTCCGACAGAAACCACCAGATTTAAAATCATATGAAACATAAGTTTTGCCTAATTTCCCTCTTGAGATTGGAAAGTATAATTGTCCAATTTATCACAAACATCAAGAGAGCTGATTGACTAAAACAAAACAAAACGTAGATCCATATATCTTTCTTTAAAAAAATGGGAAGAGCTTTATTTTTATATCATCCAAGCATGTGTATGGATAGACAGACTAGAATCACCCTATTGCTTTATGAAACTTGTCTAATTAAATTCTAGCCATCTCACTTGAGGATAGAAGTTAATTTTTGTTTGCTCATTCTGCTTACATAGGTGGTAAATCATCAAGCTAGCAGAATAACAAACCACTGGAAAATAGTTATTGTATTCTATTTACTGGATTAGAGCAAAACATGGTAAATGTAATTAAATTACCATATATTTCAGGAGCTATTAATTATAAATATAATGAAAATAATGCCATTATCATGGTACTCCATGGATGTATACTGATTTATTTCTTGATAAAATACTATGCTTTTATTGAACAAGATCACCCATGATCCTGATCTGAGAATATTCATTGATTCAATAAAAAGTAAGAATTTTTATCTGTAGTAACCCCATTATGATTTTTCTTGCATCTGATAAATAATTTAATTCACTATCTTCAAAATGTATCTTACTCCTCAAGAATTCTTGTAGAAGTATATTAACACACATTTCAACTGTAAGACACAGTAGCATTTAATAAATTAATCAAGATGTCTTAACAACAAGAACAACAAAAGTTATGCTGAGAAGGCAGCAAAACTTTCTAGGAAATCTTCCTTTCCTCAGTTTATGTATAATCATATTTTAAAGGAAAGAGGTTAAGGAACATGTACTTTTTTATTTCTACCTCTTGTCTTCCCTTTATTTAAAACATTAAAATATAATCTAAATATATCTGAACCTGACCTCACATCACATTTTGAGGAAAAATGAAATTCTTGAAAAGAACGATCACTTGCTGGGTCTCTCAGGCTTTTTTTTTTGAGTGTGGGGCAAACTAGGGATTTTTATATTTGGCATGCATATTTGTTTGTTTTTACCGATCCACCACTTTTGCTAAGAAATTTCTTTTCTTCAGAGAACATTATTTTTTCCTTCTCTCATTTCATATATACCCAGAAATGGCATAATCATAAAATAATAATGAATTAAATAAAAATTAAACTAATAATGAATTAAAAAACCATCAGTGACCTGCTGTCACAGATTTATCTTAAAAAGATCCATGTTATCTAAGCTCCAGTTAGGAATAAGATGTTAGATGTCTTCCTTAGATTAGGATTTATTTTTAACCTTGAGTCTTTGATCAGACTGTAATTTTATGTTTAACTTTGAGTCTTTGATCTGAATGTCATAAACTGGGCACCAAAGTTTTAGATAATATTGCATTTTCAAATGATCAATGAAATTGTAAGTGAAATCTGTCTTATTGGAGGTTAAAAATCAGGATAGTGATTTTCATTTTGCTTACAAAATATATAAAATAAAATGTTAAGTTCTAATGCTCTGAATCATTAGGTTCACATTAAAATTAAATGACATGAATAACAAACAGTAAGTTTAAAAATCAACAAATACTTACCTATCTTGGTATTATGTTCACATCAAAATAAAGATGATTTTTACTAAATGTGTTAGTATTTTATGCTCTTTAAAAAAAATCGTGACATTTTATAATGCTAGTCATAATTAATTGACATCACTTTTATAAAAACTTTATTATATCTCAGTACTTTGGAAGACTGATTATTTATGTAAATAATAAGGTGACTATTTAAAATAAGGTGCTTGTCATACAAATGATTGAATTGTCTTCAGGGTTTTTTTCTACTCTAAAAATAGTGGCTGTTAAATATTTTACTTTGTTTCAGAAGGTCTTAACTATGATGTGCTAATAGTTTCCTTTGAGCATTACTCCAAAAAGTTGATGTATAGAGAAAAAATTCCTAATTCCTGTTTCCTTTTAGACATTAGGTCTGTGCATAACTGTATGGTAACAAGAAGGCACTGGCACTTAGAGAACTAGAACGTTGGAAGTATCAACTTCATCCTTTAAGGGATGCACCCCTGTCCTATCCAGCCTATATTAAGTAAAACTTATGGAAGAACAAGATCTTTCTGAGATTCAAAAGAATTCTAAAATTGACATGTCAGCATGAATTTTTCTTTTCTGACAGAAGTACCAAGATGATGGTAGAAGCAACAACTGCCTGAGCTAATACAAAGCCTAAGTTTGATAATATCTGCATTTTTGACGTCCTGGGTTAGGAGGCTTGAGAGAGAAGGGTTGAAGGTGTGAGAGAGAGACTGCTCACTCATGTCTAGGATGGGCACTTCATGTTGGCAGTTGTGATTAGAAGACTGAAGACCTCGAGGAAGAGAGCAAACTGTTTTAATTTCTGCTCCTACCTTTATTTCTGGCTATGTCCTCTCACCTTTCCCTGTTCCTTTTAGTCATCCCCTCTTCTTTATTCTTCTCCTTCTCCTTCCTCTTCCCTTTTTTCCTTTACTTCTATTCTTTTACATGCATTCACTAACCTGTGCATTCTTTTATACACTTGGCTCTGTCGGAGAACAAAGCAAACAAAATATAAATCCCTGTTGCTTCGGAGCTTCCATGAAAATGGAGGAAAATAAACAATAAAAAAAATAAGTGTATTGTATATTAAACATAAGTTATTTATTTTAGTTTCAGGGGTAGAGTTTAGTGATTCATCAGTTGCATATAATACCCAGTGCTCATTACATCCTGTGCCCTCCTTAATGTCCATCACTCAGTTACTCCATTCCTCTACCCACCTCCCCCTCCAGCAACCCTCAATTTCCTATAGTTAAGAGTGTCTTGTAGTTTGTCTTCCTCTCTGATTTCATCTTATTTTAATTTTCCCCTCACTCCCCCTGTGTTCATCTGTTTTGTTTCTTAAATTCCACATATGAGTGAAATCATGTGGTAATTGTCTTTCTCTGATTGACTTATTTCACTTAGCATAATATCCTTGAGTTTCATCCACGTCATTGCAAATGGTCAGATTTCATTTTTTTGATGCTTGAGTAATATTCCATTGTATGTATATGTGTATGTATATACACACAAACCATATTTTCTTTATCCATTCATCTGTCGATGGACATCTCAGCTCTTTCCATAGTTTGGCTATTGCGGACACTGCTCCTGTAAACATTGGGGTGCCTGTACCCCTTCAAATCACTATTTTTGTAGATAAGTAACTTAAAAAAAAAAACAGTAAGAGGATCAGGTTTGCATGTGGAAGTGGTTTGAAGTTTTAAAAAGAGGGAGCACGTAGGCATCATTGTGAAGATGAAATTTGGTGAGATGCATGAAGCTAACATATTAATCATCTGTGTATCTGCAGAGTGCCCTCAGTAGAAGAAATGGCTGATCCAAAGCCATAATGAGGAAGACATTATAAGAATAAGAAGCCCAGCATCTTAACAATGACAAACATACAAGAATGCCAGAATAGCTAGAACTGACTAAAAGTTCTAGGAAGGAGAGGTAAGAGAGAAAGTTAGTGAAGACTGAAAATAAAGTTAGAAGTGAAGGAGGGGTAGACTGCCTAGAAATCTGAACATTGGGAAAAGTTCAGTTTTTACTCTGAGAGAGATCAGAGTCTCTGGAGTTGTGTGTATGTGTTTGTGTGTGTGTGAGTTTGTGCATTCATATATGTGTATGGAGTGTGTGTGTGTGTATGTATGTATGCATATGTACACTCTCAGCCTGTATGATAGAACATTTGAAAGAATATTTGCTAAAGCATAACCTTGATTATCTCCAAAACTCAGAGCCTAAAATACCCATCTTGCCCCCAGAGAATTACTGGGGCTTATGAACTAGGGACTATAAGCACCTTAGCTGTAGCTACCTGGAAATCCCTAGAGTACATGCACATTTTCCAGAAAACTTGCTTTGCTTTTGCTGTCCTGTCACCATGTAAGTCATAAGACTATTGCTAAGGCAATGAGCCTGAAAGGAGTGGAGAAAACATGAAAGAATACAGTTTTCAGGAAACATTATGTAGATTCATTTTAAATGGGATGAAATTAGAAATCATAGGTTGTCATTTTGTCTGATGTGCCTCCCCTATTGTATCCCCACATCTTTTTTCCATATAAGTACTCCTAATTTTATATAGGTTTTGCAGGGATCAGAAAAAGCTATGTCTACAAATGATGAGGAGCAAAATTGGTGTGTTAACAAATTTTTATTGATTGTCAGTGTCTTCTTTCCTGGTAGTTTTGCCAAAGATTTATTCCCTCCACTAGGGAAGGTGATGCAGATAGAAAAATATAGCAGGGAACTTTTAATTGCTTGCTCACTTTTAATTTTCTTATGTAGGCTTTTGCAGTCTTTATTTTACCCATAGTATATTAAATATAAATTGCAACTGCTAAATTAGTTTGATATAGAAAAGAAAAGTTGCATCAATAAAACTCAAAGGAAAACTGTAATCATGCCAGCTGATGTGGTTATGTCTAAATTAAGCTCTGCTCTCTCCCTTAAGAATAAGGAATTCAGGGGTGCCTGTGTGGCTCAGTGGGTTGAAGCCTCTGCGTTTGGCTCAGGTCGTGATCCCGGGGTCTTGGGATCGAGCCCCACTTCAGGCTCTCTGCTCACCAGCGAGCCTGCTTCCTCCTCTCTCTGCCTGCCTCTTTCCCTGCTTGTGATCTCTGACTATCAAATAAATAAAATCTTAAAAACAAAAAAAAGAATAAGGAATTCATGCATTATTTTTGGGTCTTGGGCTTTGTAGGATGCTATGTGAATGGAGGAAGTCTTGATTAGAAGGAAAAAGTGATCCCTTCAATTGGTACTTTATTTACTTATTTTTAATGATTTTTGTCTATTTATTTGAAAGAAAGAGCATGCAAACGTATGTGCATGAGCTGGGGGAGGCGTGGAGGGAGAAGGAGAGAGAGAATCTCAAGCAGACTCTATGCTGACTCCCATGGGGACCTTGATCTCACTACTCTGAGTTCATGACCTGAGCTGAAATCAAGAGCCAGTTTCTTAACCATCTGAGCCACTCAGGCACCTCTCAATTGGTACTTTAAAAATCTCTACCTTAATTGAAATACGAATGGAAAAGATATTTTTTGATCTTTAATTTTTGGAGCACATTGGCTACTGGGTGATTAAAAGCTATTTCTACAAAAAGAACCATCCCATCTATAAATTAACACAGTTCTTATCCTTGCTAAGCTTCAATATTTTCATATGTGGATTTTAAATATAATATGCATGGTTGGGAAATGTGATATTTTGTTTGATGATTTAGGTTACTGCCCTTTTAAATGCTATTTTCTCTCTTAAAGTTACCTGGAAAATGCCTTTTTAAGAAAATAAAAAAGAATAGGAAAAAAAATCAGAACATAAACCTTAGTCATGATAAGAAAGTATTTTAATATTCAGATGTGTACTGACCTATTTTTTTCTGAAATGTGAATAAGAATCTAGGTTGCTTATCTATTTTAAATGCTATATTCCTTAATTTCACTCATTAGGGTATACTTTTATCTATATTGACAAGGACAGCAAATAATCCAGTGATTTTTTTTTACATTTATTATCAGTTTCATTAAATGTCCAAACACAATGATCACATTTGATGGGCATTTGCTGTCTGGAGACAATAAAATTTACATGGTAAATAATTATTTTTCTGTATTTAACATTTAAAAATCTTCTTTAGCCATATTTTTTGTTTCCATATCTTCCTAGCTTTGAAGATATGACAAGTTCCCCTGAGAAGAATATGAAATATAAAAAGTTCTATACAGGCAATCCACAAATTAAAACTATGTTATCTCCTAACAGTTTATTGATAATTTAATATAATTCAGAGGAGTGTTTATTGAGCATCAAGTATTTTCGGGTCCTAAGTAATTTGTAACCTATTAGAAAATACTTCAACTGACTTCATTGAAATTTGTACAATTTAATTTCCCCTCTCTCAAACAAACAATTGCTTCTGTTTCCCTCTCTTTATTTGGACATTTTCTTTTAAAATGTATTAAAGGAATTTTTAAAAATTAATCATTCAGTTCCTTAATTTTTTTATGATCTAATTTTCATTCCCAGTGCTCCATTTATTTTATTTTTTTTAAATATTTTATTTCTTTTTTTGACAGGTAGAGATTACAAGTAGGCTGAGAGGCAGGCAGAGAAAGAGAGGGAAGCAGGCTCCCTGCTGAGCAGAGAGCCCAATGCAGGTCTTGACCCCAGGATCATGACCTGAGCCAAAGGCAAGAGGCTTTAACCCACTGAGCCACCCAGGCGTCCCCCCAGTGCTCCATTTAATTTGCTCTTCCTAGGCTCATCAGTTCTTGATATTTTCAAAATCTAACAGTAATTAAACCAGCTAACATCTACACCTTTGACACTGTGGTTTCTTTTATTGGAAAATCTCTCCTGTTTTGTTTTCTGTGATAATATTCTTCCAATCTGCTTATTACTTGTTCTAGTCTCTTTTGGTAGAATGACTATCTCTGGCATTTGTCTTCTACTTACTTACTTACCTCTTTTTTACTTTATGTGCTTACTGGCTTCAGATCAGATTTATGATTATAAATCTCTACTTTTAGCCTTCTCTCCAAGGTGTACCATGGGCATTTCAATCTTAATATTTTCAAGATCAGATTCTGTGCCATTGAATAACTCTCTAGTTCTACTTAACTCTTCATTCTTATTTTATTATTTCTCCAGTATCTTGCCCATACTACAAAATTTAACTTCCATCTTGCTGCAAATGTTATCCTTCTAAAAGATCAGCTTTGCAGACTCTGTTTACTTAAATTATTTCAATGACTGTTTACTATAAAATCATCCCATTCAGATGACTTACTATAGCATTCAAGTTGTGTGCAACATTATTCCAATCCAACTTTTTTTCTCACTGTTTTCCAGGCACACTCCATGTTTCTGACTTGCCCTTTGTGTTCCCTGAACTTTTAGTCCTTTATTCATGATGTTTATTCTTCTGGAATGTATTTATAACTCTCTTCCCTTGGAAATTTGGAATATGAGTTAATTAATGCTATATGTTTAGAAAAATTCCTGGTACATAACGCGCACTCATTAAATACCAGCAAGTATTACTGTTACTCATAGTTGTAGCCATGGTCATAATGGTAATAACAGTTTAATGTCCACTTTATAGTCATCACTTTTATCAAAGCATAACTACCACCTTTCTTCCCCTTTTTCTTCTTTCTAATGAGAATTATTTGTTCTTTCCTTATTTTCTCTAGTTACACAAAGTTGCCTCATTATTACTTCCATCAGTATTTGACTATATATATATACACATATATATATATACCATTTATAAATTTCATATATATCTGAGAAATAATTTAAGAAATATATATGTGCAGGGACACCTGGGTGGCTCAGTGGGTTAAAACCTCTGCCTTCGGTTCAGGTCATGATCTCAGGATCCTGGAATCAAGCCCCGCATCGGGCTCTCTGCTCAGCAGGGAGCCTGCTTCCCCCCCTCTCTCTGCCTGCCTCTCTGCCTACTTGTGATCTCTCTCTGTCAAATAAATAAATAAAATCTTAAAAAAAAAGAAATATATATGTTCATATATATAAGAATAAGATACGTGTGTCATCCAGGAATAGATCATTTAAGAGTAAGATACATTTGATACACACACGCACATAGATATAAGAACATATGTATATATCTTATTTTAAATTATTTCTTGGATGTAGCTTGGTATTTATGTAACATGTTTATAAAGGAAGAATTGAATTGGATAGAAAATTCTTGCTTCTTAGATTTGCTGTAGATATTCAGTAATTTTAAATAACAATATTAATTTTAAAATGAAGATGGGTGGGGACGCCTGGGTGGCTCAGTGGGTTAAAGCCTCTGACTTCGGCTCAGGTCATGATCCCAGGGTCCTGGGATCAAGCCCTGCATCCAGCTCTCTGCTTGGCCAGGAGCGTGCTTCCTCCTCTCTCTCTGCCTGCCTCTCTGCCTACTTGTGATCTCTGTCAAATGAATAAATAAAATCTTAAAAAATTAAAAAAAAATAAATAAATAAAATGAAGATGGGTGTTCTTATAATCATTTGAATTCCTATGTTTAGTAAAGTAATTAATTTTCCAGTCTCACAAGCAGAAAACTCCTTTAGGCTAGAGTTCTTTAAGCATACCCATTTTATGAAAATCTTTTTCTTGACCTAACTTGCAAGAAAGGTCTTCTAATATTCAGAAAACAAAACAACAACAAAAGAACACATTACAAAGACTCCTGTGTTTGAGATTTCGGGTTAAACAGGGTGGAAAATCATACTTAACATATGGGCTGATTGTACTTTTAGAGTTAGAACAGGAAGAAGGATGAAAGCAAATTATCCTCTGCTCAGCACTGAATGAATAAGACCTGCTTAGTTGGAATATGAAGATGCCAATTGTTTAAGGGCTAAGAGCCAAGACTCCAGAGAGCCTCCTACTGCTTTCTAAAAGGATGACAGTTAAGAAGGGGTTCAGTTCTTCATGGATCTTAATGAAGATCATTAAGAGAGACAATAATGGCAGCAAATGAAAGAAAAATAGAATTCAGCTTTACATAATTATGTATAGAAACTACGATTAGTGGAGAATATTCAATTTGGAATTAGTGGTAAAAGTAGTGGGTGTGAGACAGATTTGCTAAAACTAAGAAAAGTTTCATATAATCAAAGCCACAAAAGAGCTTAGGGTTTAATCTAAATGAGATATCAGAATGCACAGAAATGAGGATCTCCACAAGATTGTATGTAGTAAATAATAATCATAATCATAATCATAATAAAAATAAAAATAAATAATTAACACTTTGGCAGTAGATACTATTAATTGATTTAACTGTCATCATGTTACCAGAAACTGGGCGACTTCCGAGGCCTTGGCACTTCAACTGCCAACGAATACCAGATTCTTGAGTTTGCTGCAGGAAAGAGCTGAAGGACAAGTCAGAGAAAAGCGGAGCTAGAAGTTTCATTGCAAAGAGAAAGTAGACTCTTGAGATGTAAGAGCAAGTGACCTCCCGGGAGAGCTGTGCCCACTGAGATTTAGGTTCCTGTCTTTTATTGACAGTTTGTAACAAAGGGGTGGAATATTCATTTCTTCAGGCATGGATTTCTTGGAAGCAGGGTTACTTGCTTTTAATTCCTTATTTGGTTAGGGGATTCCTGTCATGGCACCCTGAGGAAAGAGATTTTAGCATGTTTATGTGGTATAATGAAGGAATAATGTAAACTTTGTTGGCCATCTTGGGCCCATCTGGTTTGATTAGGTTTCTTGTGGCTTTGTTTTGGAATGCTGCCAGGACAGGCCTCTGACTGCCTCATAGTTGTCCATGACTTCCTGTCTGCTGGCCATTACACAGGCATCCTGTCAGAACCTATCTAACTGCTTACTCTAACAATAATAATCTAGAATTTAGGTACTATTATGATGTGAGTGCTGGTATCATCCACACAAATAGTTAATTTACTAAGTTTGGATCCATATTCACCTTGGGGGCCCAGATCATCACTGAACACCCGGAAGAGTGGAAATAGGCAAAAAGGATGATGTGTGTAGCAGTTTTGCAAATACATTTTCTCAATTACATTGATTTCCTTCTCTCCCCTAAAACTTTCTTCTTCTTGTAAAGACTTTAATTTGTTACATTCATTATCCAAGAAATATTATTGTTTAAAAATTTTAAAGATTTATCTATCTACTATCTATTTATATATTTATTTATCAGACTGAGAGAGAGCATACACATAGGAGGAGCGGCAGGTGGAGGGAGAAGCAAACTCCCTGCTGAGCAAGGGGTCCAGTGTGGGACTTGATCCCAGGGCTCTGGGGTCATGACCTGAGCCAAAGTCAGGCAGTTAACTGACTGAGCCACCCAAGAGTCCCCAAGAAACATTATTCTTTAAAAATGGCATATTAGAATTTAGAAGAATTTTAAGTTGGAACATTACTGACAAAGCTAGGTTTCCCTTTATCTTTATTACCAACCTCACTGACCTCTCCTATCACAAATAACCACTAATAAGTGAATGCATATTATTTCAAATGTCTTACTATACTTCTTATGTGTGTGTATGTGTGTGTGTGTGCATGTGTGTGTATTTTTCTGCCATGAATATATAGGGTTAGTATATATATAAGTATATATACTAATATACTAAAATACTTTAGTATATATATACTATATAGTATATATACAAGTATAAATATAGATATGTATATATCCACTGTATTAGTTTTATAACACTGCTATAACGAATTATCACAAATTTAATGGATGAAAACAGCACAAGTTGATTATTTTCTGGCCTTTTAGCTTAGAAATCTGGCACAGTCTCACTGGACTAAAATCAGTGTGTCTGCAGGACTGTATTCCTTCATAGAAGTTCTAGGGCAGAATCCATTTTCTTGCCTTCTCCAGCTTCTAGAGACTGCCACAGTCCTTGGCTCATGATTCTCTTTCTCCTTCCAAACCAGCAGCATTACTTCTATCTAACCATGTCACAGTAACATCTGTCTCTAACCTCAGAATGAAAAGATTCTGATTAGACTGAGTCCACCTAGATAATCACTCCTTCTCGAATTCCATAAATTAATCTCATCTAGAAAGTCTATTTTGCCATGTAAAGTAACATATTCATAGCTTGTGACAATGAGGTAGTGGGTATCTCTTAGATGTCATTTTCCTGTTTACCACACACAAACATACTATTATTAAGTTAGGTGACAGAAAGTATACCTGCAAGTCTCATAGCTTCTATTTTATTTTTTTTTTCTCTGCAGTAGAAGTTAGTGTCACCTGCTCAGTATCTAAGGAACTATTGGCGAAGCAGTCTTGAGAAGAATTGGGTGTTATCTCTGTGTGTGTGTGTGTGTGTGTGTGTGTGTGTGTGTGTGTGTGTGTTTGTGCGCACACGCGCCTAGAAGATGGAGTTTATGGTGGGGGATATATATGCAGGGCTCAGTGAGATGGATTGAGATGGGAATAAAGAATATGTTTGGAAAGAAAGCTTGCCATTCTTCTGAGGAGTAGGAGGATGGGAGCAAAAAATCCTCATAAGGGTTGAGGGTGCAAGGAAACATTTATTTGGTGACTTGGGACTGTGAGTTGAGTGAGCTTGATATTCTCAAGCTACCACTTTCTTTTTTGTTTGTTTTCAAAAATCATTTAAGTGCCCGAAGTGGTTGAGAGTCCGGCATCTTATTTGATCCATAATGAGTACTGATGAGGCATTTTGTGGATGGCACTGGAGCACATGCAAATTATTTTTCTCTCAGTAAGTTTTTTTTTTCTTTTTTAGTTTTTACTTAGAAAAGATTAATAAAATCTGTTTATTAAAAACAAAACACTTTGAGATCCTACAAAGATGTGCTGTCTTTTTTATAGCACTTAGCATTTACTTTTTTAGACAAAAGGAAGATTACATTATTATTATATATATATTTTTTTTCCTAAAACCAAAGGCATTTCTAGGATTACATTCACTGATCTGCCCTGGTTTGATAAAAGAAATAATATTAAAACACTCTGGACAGTTATTGTGTCACAAATAAATGTGCCATATCTTCTCCAATTATTTTGTTTACTGTGATGCTGGCTCATTTCCATAAGTTGTATCTTATACTGATATTTTGGAGTTAATATCCCTGAAAACATTAGTGATGAAACAATGTAACAAAATATCTCACTAAGCACATAGGCTCATCCTCTTTCATAACTATGGATAATACTTCATTGCAAGACTAGTTTTTAAAGATGGCGAGTCCTTAAGAGACATGACAAATTTTGATATCATTGAATATAACCTATATGCTTATTATTTAATTTGACTTTATAGATCACAAGTGATGAGCTATGTTGAATGCTCTACATTTTCCAATAATATCTGTTTTTTAATCTTAAATATTGTTTACTTACTAAACTTTGCTTCAAGTGCTCTATTATTATATTTTATAGCATCTTATTTTTGGAAACCAAACAAGTGTGTCTATTCTGACAGGACACCTTAAAATACAATGTTTAGAACCTAATAAATAGAAGTAATTGATTTCTGAGTTGAAAATGAGTCAGGTCTAAGCCCATCATTATTAAGCTACTTCAAAGGAAGCCCATAGTAATGAGAGAGAATCGCCAATTATAGTACATCATTCAGTATCGCACCTATCACTCTTTCTTTTTTTTTTTTTTTTAAATAACATTTAATGTATTGTTTGTTTCAGGGGTACAGGTCTGTGATTCATCAGTCTTACACAATTCACAGTGCTCACCATAACACATAACCTTCCCAATGTCTATCATCCAGCCACCCATCCCTCTCACCAACCCCTTCACTCCACCAACGCTCAGTTTGTTTCCCGAGATTAAGAGTCTCTTATGGTTTGTCTCCCTCCCTGGTTTCATCCCATTTCATTTTTTCCTCTCTTCCCCGTGATCTTCTGCCTTGTTTCTCAATACAAGTAATATTTATCTGCACTGAGTGATTTCAGTTACATGACACAGTTAGAGTTGAATTCTTTTGCTAGTCTAAC
The DNA here is from genome assembly GCF_010015895.1 of Lontra canadensis. Lineage (NCBI taxonomy): Eukaryota > Metazoa > Chordata > Mammalia > Carnivora > Mustelidae > Lontra > Lontra canadensis. Next base: position 7,400,774 of record NW_022631031.1, on the reverse strand, counting down.
TTGGCAATTTATGTTCCAGAAAGATACATGGTGTAGTGAAAGAAGATGATTTAGTAAGACAAGACATTTTTTCCTCTCTGGACTTTTTGCTATGTAAGAGCCTTGTCCATTTGACATTTGCTGCTTTTGCTTTATGATTTTATTCTATGTTCTCTTCTTCCCATGCCATCTTTATCAAACTACTAAAACACATTTCACTAAATACTCCAGATGGGGCAGTCGTATACTTGGTTCCTGGACAGAAACTAGGAAAAGTGCCAACCCTCTATTCCTTTTATAGCCCCTCATTTTGAACATATTGTATAATTCTACTTTTGCCCATAAATGTATTATTACAATTATTTATAGTTTTTTTTTTCTGAAATTCCCAATCCCACATTTGAGTTATATCCAATGCATGGTAGAACAGTAGGTACTAAAATATATATCTGCTGAATGATGAATATTTGTTTATACTTTTGGCATATCAGAAGAGGGTACTTTTATTTTAACATAGAAAATATATACACTACATATATTATGTGTATATGGAATGTACATAGAGGGAAAATAAGCTCAAACTTAGTCTTTTGCTTTTAGCATGCTATGAATTAGTCATACAGTGTAGATAGAATCTCAGTAGAGAAGAGAGAATGCACATATGTTGCTTAATAGTCCTAACTGCTTGAAAGATGAAAGGGATGCTGACCGTAGAGTAACTCCAACAACTCAGTTTTGATTACTTATAAAACTGTTAGAGATTTCAACTTTGATTAATGGCAGGCACGATGCTTTGCAGACACTCTCCCATTCAGAACACCTAGAACACATGAAAGAATTATCAGTGTTGTAAAATATCACCTAGCCAAAGTCCAAAAGATGGACATAAAAGATGAACCAGGACAGAAAGCTTAACAGACAAGAGGATGAATACTTTCGACAGCTTTGCAGGAGTGGGAGTATAAAAATTACAGCATGGGGCTTGAGGGGGGGAGAAAGGAGATGGATTTTAGTTTGGGACCATGAAATACTGCAACCAGAAATAAAAATGAACCAAAACTAGACTATCATTTGCCTACTTAGAAGGAAAATAAGGAGTCATAGAAAATAATTGCACTGTAGTATCTTAGATTAGATCCTGAAACTGAAAAAAGCATTAGTGGAAAATCTGGAGAAATTGAAATAAAATCTGTAATTTAGTTAAAAGTATATGGCAATATTAAATTCTTAATTTTAAAATTGTATCTGGTTTTAAAAGATGCCATTACTTTATTAACTTAGCCGTATGGAATTCTCTGTACTAACATCTCAATCACTAAACAAAATATAGTCTGTGTAACTATGTTAATATTAAGCACAGTGAATCAACAGCAAAAAAGAAATACTATACAGAAGAATATTTCATAGTAATAAATGATTCTACTCTCTAGAAAAAATAACATTTCTCAGTTTGAATGCACATACTAATGTTGTCTGATGATATATTACAAAGGAAAAAATTGAGAGATGTGCCAGGTAAACTAGAACAACAAATTATGTCTACTAAATGTAGAAAGAAAGGCATAATTATAAGAATAATATGGGGTAATAAAGTGAAAATGTAAAACAGAATCAGCAAACAAATTGTTTCTGTGAAATGTATCATCCAGTTTATAAAAATTTAAACCAATACGGCAATAAAATAAAATAGCAAGCACAAATAACCATGCCAAAAATTGAAAAATGGCTGTAAATACAGAATCTAGTGTTACTGAAAAAAACAGAGGATATTATTAACATCTCCATAATAACCTACATGAAAATGTAGAGAAAATGGAAAAATCCCTAAAGATAAAAACTTACCAAGGGCTGACACAAATGAGAAAAATTGAAGAGTCTTATTGTTATTAAATGATTTCAAATACATAATAATAACTATCTACAATTATTAACCAGCTACAATTAAAACCCATCATAAACTCGATTCTAGAGTAGGAAAAGACCATTATAAAAAGGGAAATTATGGTCCCAGTCACAGATATTTAATCCAAGATTATAAATAAAAATAAAATGAATACAGCCATCTTAAAGGGACAAAACCTCCCCATTTCAGTGATAAAAATTTTAAAACAGAAAACTTACAAGAAAATGTCTAAATCTGCTGAATAACAACAAATATTCCTAGAGGAAAATATCATATTTAAAAGTAAAATATTGCAAACTCTTCTTTTGAAATAGATAACAAGGAAAATGTGTCAACTTTTAACATTTCTAATTCCTGGATCTTAGCCATTATAATATAAAAGGGCAGAATTAATTTTTTGAAACATTTGAAATATATTTTTGAAGCAATATTTCCCTTTCCGTCTTGCAAAACCTTAAAACGCACCCATCATTGTGTGATGTATGCTTTCCTCTCCTTTAAACTGGCAGGATTTTGCGGTAACCATAACCAATAGAATATGGTGAAAGTGGTGTTTTATGAATCCCAACACTATGTCAGAAAAAAAGCCGTTGCATTTTTTTCCTGTTGTTTGTATGCTCAGTCATGGAGAAGGCGACATGAAGAGGAAGTGGGGCTTCTAAACTATACTCCACCTGTTTGCTGCTGAGTATCAGCATCAAGCTGCTAGATATAAGTGAGGCGCTTTGGAAACAGGTCCTTGGGTTACCACATACTAGGAACTGCCCTAGCTTGTTATGCATTGATAAAAGAAACAGCACTGAGTCCTGATAAAATTTAAGATATCTGGGCTAAAGCATAGTATTGTTTTAATCTATTAATTTTTGTGTAGCTTTTTATGCAACAGTGAATAACTGATATGACAAGGATTAAAATTCATGGATATTGGAGACATTCTAAGTGCCTTTTTAAACTTTTTCTGAGATTATAATAATTGACTTCAACAAAAATTCTATCTGTAAAGTGCTCAAATTGTAATCAGGCAGTTTTAAAAAAACTTCTAAAAGTTTTTTTTTTCCTTTGTATTTACCACATTATAGTAAGTGTGCTTATCTATTTATTTAAAAAATGTAAGTCACAGAAGACATAGACATTCACAGCCACATTTGTGACCCTACTGAGGTCTAGACAAATTGAAGAATATAAAATAAAAGTGGGAGAAATAATGATCCATTGCTGACCGTAAAGCCCCTAGATATGTGGAAACAGAGCTTTGTTACCATTAATAGCCTGGGGCAAATCAAATTGAAATCCCATAATAAATCTCTGCAAAGTATGTTTTCATTGCTAACCCTACAACCCAGTAATTCCCAACATTCTGACTGTGATAGATTACTCTTATGATTGCCAGCTTTGAATCCTAGCCTTTCAGGGATATTGAATTACTTATTCAGTGATGTTTTGAAAAGACCCTTTCTGTCTCAATACAGTTATCATGATATTATTTTAAAAATTATTTTTTTGAATGAATTAAATGAGATTTATATGAGGAAAAATGTGGGGCAGTGAAATAAGCAAGTTTGATGTCAAATAAGGCTAAATTTAAATTCCTGATTTTCAGAGTGTCTGGATGGCTCAATCATGATCCCAAGATCCTGGGATTGAGCCTGGGGTCAGGGTGCCCCCTCAGCGGGGGACTCTGCTTCTTCCTCTCACTTTGTCTCTGACCCTGTTCTTGCTCCTCTCAAATAAATAAAATCTTAAAAAAAAAAAACAAAAAACAAACAAAGAACCAAAAAGACAAAACAGGGGCGCCTGGGTGGCTCAGGGGATAAGCCTCTGCCTTCTGCTCAGGTCATGATCCCAGGGTCCTGGGATTGAGCCCCGCATAGCAGGGAGCGGGCTCCGCCCCCATCTCCCCCACCCCCCCTCTTGTCTCTCTGCCTGCTTGTGATCTCTGTTTGTCAAATAAATAAATAAAATCTTTAAAACAAAAACAAAAACGTGATTTTCAAGGTATGTTACTTTAATACTATTATTATACTTGTAGCCTGGACAAAGTTTGAGTTAATCATTTTTCTTGCTTCATGGCGACATATTATCAGTTTATGCAGAATCCCATTTTATTACCCTTTATTTATTATTACTGATACATTTTGTTTTCTTTTTCCCCACTCTCCACTCTCACCCTACCACACTGTCTATAGGAAATAGTTTTAGGCCGTGGGATATGGACTTTTGAGTTTGTATGTAGCTTTGAAAAACATGTATTTTTGAAGATATATTTATTGTTAATTTATACAAATTTATACAGATTTACACAGTGAGTACTCACCTATAAGTTTTATTTGTTTCCAAATGTTTCCACTAAGCACTATTTTTAGGTTCTGTATAGCCTAGTTTATTGTTTTTAACTCTTTTCCATGGTATACATCTACCTCATATTTACCCATTCAAAATCTAGATTGTCTCCAATAATCTGATACAATATAATTCAGTTAATTGATATAATGAGCATCTTCACATATGTTACATCATCCTTAATGAGAATTCCTATATGAGGATTTCTCTGAAATACAAACTCAGGAGTTGTTATTGGATCACGTGATGTGTGTAAATTCAGTTTGATGAAATACTGTCAGACTGGCCTCAAGAATGGATTTTTAAACTAACTCTCCCACTATTGTAATTGAAGAATCCTATTTCTCACATTTCCACCAATATTTGCAATTATAGTACTGAAATTTAAAAATATAATCCAAAAGCTGCATTTTTACTTCTAATCTCCTAAACTATACCCTTAGAAGGTAAATACTGTGAGTCAATCATTACCACAGGAAATAATTTTAATACATTTTAGAAATATTTCTAACCTCCCAACCTGAAATAATATATCATTAGGTTACCCAAGTCCACACATTAAGATTAATCACTTATTTGGGGTTTTTTAGGAGTCTTTCATTTACAAGTATAAGAATATAGGACTCACATTGACTTTAAGAATATGCAAAAATTATTGCAGAGTTAGGATGACGTACAGAAGGTTTGATCTGATGATTCATTCCTATCGTCAAAGACCTATTTTGTTTGTATCTTGTCTATCTTTTTCTTCTTTTCTTAGAGAATTTTACAAGTTAAATGTGAAATTTAAGAAAATACAAATAAGGAGTCCACGTTCTTTAATGTTGTACAAAAAAGTATGAGTAGAGCCAAAAGTAAATTAAAAATTGTTATCACATTTGTTTACACCACTATTTAGTTCTTCATATTAACTTTATTACTCAAATAACAGAAGAAAGTAGGTTGCAATTTAGGGATTGAGAAAGAGATAAAAATTAAAAAAAAAAAACCACAAAACAAAGAAAACGACAACCTTTCCTACCATGTTTATTCTACATCATTTATCTGTGCTCACAGAGATGACTTCTTTTACTTCTCCACTGTGCAACAATTCAGTCGTCCATAAAATTGAACCTGCTCAGAAGCTGAGCGAGTCTGAAACTAGATGGGCTTAAATCCGGGTGCATTGTCATACAATTTTAACAACAGTACAGCTACCAGCTTGTAATGTTTAGGGCTGTGTACAAGGCTCTCCCTTGAATTTGAACCAAAAACAACTTAATGTTCCTTGGGTTTTGTAATATGTGCAGGAATATATGGATAATGAGGAAATTCAAATTTTGGTTTCCACCAGTTACCAAAGCAGTTATCAGTGATCCAGTCCTGCAGGGCTCCATCTTGATGACTTTTGTCATTAAGTGCTTTAGTCCTTCAACTTCATCTCCTCCTGGCTTGAGTTCACCACCAGGTAATTTGAAGAAAGTTGTTCCTAGCTTTAGCAGTAACACATGAGATTGCCATGTACAAGCAGAATCCCTTCTGTAGTCCTTCTAATTCCAATTTTATCAAATTCCTCCCTCATGCACTGAAATCTGGGTGCAGCAGAGCTGTCTTTCTCTTAGAAATACTCCTTGTACCAAAAGCGTAATTGGTAAGAGCGTACAGGTTGATGGTTTCCTCCAGGGTGAGGGGCTTGATCTCCTGGATGTACTTGTCGCCAGGCTGATTTACCCCCTGAAGTTAGCTGGTTTGTGAGTGAGTGGGTAGTGCCATGGACATGTTGGACATGCTGGCTAGCTCCACTACTAGCAGCAAGAGAAAATGGGGCAGGCAGGGAGACTCTCCCTGTGTCAGCAATGGTTATTTGTGTCCCCCTCAGTATATGCCACCTGCCATTAACATGAGAGCACAAGAGGAGACTTATTTGTTTGTCTTAATGGAGTTCAGTTTTTTTTTTTTGTTATTGATTTTTCTCAAACTCATAAAATGGCTTCCAGAAATTTCCAGGATCTCTAGGCTTCCAGCTTTCTATCACACAGAAAGAGAAAGTATCTCCCAGAAACATTTGAAGAGTGGGAAATTATGTTTCAGTATGCAAAAATACATTTTATAGATTTTATTCATTTGCTTGAATTAAGCTGCTTATATCAATCACCCTACACTAAGCCAACTAGGGACTAATCCTAAAGTTGTACTGGTGTCTACTTTTCTACTTTTCTAAAGTATATGAACTGTGTAAGAGCGGTAAATACAGAATTGACAATCAAGGTAAAACTATAGAAAAGAAGGGTAAATAGATGTGGAGAGTAGAAAGAGCAAACATGTTCATAAACTAGAAAAACTATGTACTCTGACACAATTAAAACAATTTAATCTATTATAAGCAAGTAACATTTTCATAAAATGTAGACTAATCTTTAAAAATTTTAGTTTTACTAATATTTTCACTATAATATTAAAAATAAAATGTATGTTTTATCAAGTTATATGATTTTGAGATTCATAGAGGTTATTGTTTTGCCTCTTAAGCATCTTACATATCTATGCTCATGTAAACATGTTTCATAATATCAACAGATTTTGTGAGAACAGTTTATTAAAACAGTTTCAGAATTTCACAAAATAAACATTTATCATTCTGTAATACTCTGTTTTCACAAAATGTTATTTTGTGAACCTTTCTCCATGTCAGTGCCTAGAGATTTAAGTCATTAATTTTAAAAGATGTATAATTGTATTTTTGCCTCAAGGGCTGAAATAATACATTTTAGCAGGAGCATGGGCTAAAAGAAAGTATTTTTTTAAAAAGTTGGCAGTAGGAAAGGGAGCAAAGAAGAATGATCACCCTTTATAGCTTCCAAGAAATTAGTAAATCCCCAAGTCCCAGAAAGTGCCTAACAATTATCTCAATTGCAGATTATTAACAAAAGCTCACGTGGAACTTTCTTCATGCTTCACATCTGTTTAGCTGTTTATCTCTTCCAACAGAGAATAATGATTTCCCTCTCTCTTTTTCTTTAAATATTACACAAGTGCTTTTCATTGTGGAATCTAAATGAGAACGCTGCTCGTAAGGCTGTATGGGAAATACAATCCATTCCTGGGATATAATTAAAAGTTGACAAGGTTGGAGATAAAGATGAGTATTGCTAGAGAGTAAACAGTGCAATATGCTCCATGTAATAGTAGCATAATTTATCCACCCATTCCTGTACTGATGGACATTCAGATTACCAGTGTTTTTTAAGTTAACAGTGTACTTAAAATAAGCATTAATTTACATATCATTAATTTAATTAGGTCCAATGATCTTACTTTTCTGCTCGGATATGTATTTCACACAACAGAGATTTAAAATAGGGATGTTATTAAGTAAACCTTACTGTAGAGTATAATTAGTTACTAATTTTTGAATCACCTTCTTTAGACTGAAATAAATTAGCACATATTAAAATTATGCACTAGAATACCATATTTATTTCACATGAAGTTATATTTTTTCCAAAGGAAACACTTTAAATTTTTAATAATATATATAGAAATATTAAAAAGAGTGCATATTCCTTTCTCTATTATATAATATTGGAGTAATTTAATATCCTGTTATAATAAATTGGTTCTGGCTGATCACTTTTTTGGCCTTCATTTTTTGCAACAGCTCAGGAGTCTGTCTATTCTTTTGATCACTGTAAATTGTCACGTTTCTTGTTATTGCTGGGTCTACCTCTGGGAAACTATATTCTCTGCATACTCCCTTCAATCTCCCTTCAAGTTTCCTACTTTAAATTTTCCATAAAGCCATACAAAAATTTTATATTATACAAAGTATATGGCATTCTGATTGCAAACACTTTAATCCCAAAATATAGAGATGCTTTTTTTCCTCCAGGGTTTAGAGGACTGATCACCCTAGGGAACATGCAGGTTGCTATTATTTACATGGAGCAGATTAGCAGTAATATAATGCTGGTTTGATAAAAACAAAACACATTATCTTTTTCAATAAAAAAACAAAACACATAATCTTGTTCTAAACTACGGAAAAGTTCTATAAATCAAGTGAAAACCTGCAAAGTTGGTTTATTTTGTTTGCCATTATGTTCTTATTTTTAGATATGAGTGTTTTGACATAGCTCTCAAACTTTAAAATGATACCATCTAGCAAAAGAAGTGAAAGTGCATCCCCAGGCGTATTTGCTTTTATTAAGTAAAATAGTATAAAAGTGTTCATTCTCTTATTTGCAAACAACAATGACAACTTTGGTAACAGGATAAAATAGTTTTGAAAATTCTACAAATTCTTCAATGTACACATTTTATATTCATAGTTTACTCAAATCACCAGAGGGTAATATTCTATGAGTATTGTGTTATTGAGAGAGTGTGGCATACAGACTCAGGAGGCCTGGATTGCATTCTGGTTCTCCCATTCAAAAATTATGATTTTATCATTAAACTTTTATAACATTTATTTTGTCTTGTCACTTCAGAAATGTGAATATTACATGCAAAGTGTTGTGAAAATAAAATGAGATATTGCTAGTGAAAAAATGTGTATGGACTAAAATGGACTAGGTCATTTATATGCCCTAGACATGTTTCATAAAATCCACAGTACATTTGTTGATAATATTCTAAATTCAAAACAACTTTTAGAATAAGATGCTGTAAGTGATTCTTGATATTAAATAGATTAAAAGATAACCTAGGAATAAATAATAGAAAATGGCAGGGTGGCAATTTCCTAGTGTTATTTTTTTCCACTGTAACAATCATTAAACCAGTAAAAACTGTGAGAATCGAATTTTTTGGGAATCTAGAACTTGATCACATACTTATAGCAACGAAGAAATGGCCCAGTGAAGGGAGAGGCTGCTGAACTTTGGTTTAAGGATCCCCTGTGATCTCCTGAATTTAATTTCTTAGAATTTAATTTCTTAAATTCTGCATACAGTGAGATCATGTGATAATTGTTTTTCTCTGATTGACTTATTTCACTTAGCATAATGCCCTTTAGTTCCATCCACGTCATTGCAAATGGCAAGATTTCATCTTTTTGGTGGCTGTATAATATTCCATTGTGTCTGTCTATATCTATCTATCTATCTATCTATCTCATATCTTCTTTATCCATTCATCTGTTGATGGACATCTGGGTTTTTTCCATAGTTTGGCTATTGTGGACATTGCTGCTATAAACATTGTGGTGCACATGACTTTTTGGATCACTGTATTTGTATCTTTGGGGTAAATACCAAGTAGTGCAATTGCTGGGTCATAGGGTAGCTCTATTTTCAACTTTTTGAGGAACCTCCATACTGTTTGCGGTGGATGGCTGTTTTTCATTAAACACAGAAGCCATAAGGCAGTCATATGATCTGTTTCAAATGCTGAAAGGAAAAAAAAAATCTGTCAACCAAGAGTCTATATTTGGCAACACTATTCTTCAAGAATGAAGAAGAAATTCCCAGATAAATAAAAGCTACAGGTTTCTATTACTAATAGACCTGCCGTAAAAAACGCTAAAGGAAGTCCTTCAGACTGAAATGAAGTAAAACTACTATACAATAAGTCAAAGCAAATGAAGAATACTATAAAGATAACTATACAGGCAAAAAAAAAAATGCTTTAATTGTTATAGTTTTCATCTGTAATTTGTTTTTTTCTATATGATTTAAAAGACAGATGCATAAAACAATAATTATAAATCTGTACTAACTGGCACAATGTATGAAGATGTGATCAGTGACGATACAAAAACAAAGGGGGAGGAAGAGAGAGCTCTAAGAGTATTTGTATAGTATTGAACTAGTTGGAATTATACAAACTAGGTTGTTATGCATCTAAGAGAATTGTAATTCCCATGGTAACCACCAATTAGTTAGGTAAACAACTAAACAGATATACAGAGAAGAAAGAAAAATGTGTATTACAAAAGTAACCAATTTAATACAAAAAAAAGGATAATAATAAAACTGAGGAATAAAAACATTAGACACAGAAAACAAATAGCTTAAAGACATGAGTATGTCCATTTTTAGTCATTCTCTTAAATGTAAATGGATTAACAATTAAAAGGCAGAGATTGGCAGACTGGAAAAGAAAATTATACCAGTATCCTTTACAGTGATATTAACATAAAAATTCTCAACAAAATACTAGTAATGTGAATTCAGCAGCATATAAAATGGACTATAATGATGACCAAGTGGGCTTTACAGGAGGAATGCAAGGATGGTCCATCATACAAAAATCAGTCTATGTATTACATCACATTAATGTTATACAGGAAAAAAAGCCTGCATGATAATCTTAAATGAAGCATAAAAATATCATTTGTCACATTTACTATGATAAAAACACTCAAAAGACTATGATTAGAGAGAATCTTTTTCTACATGGTAAAGGTCCACAGCTAACATCATACTAAATGATGAATGACTGAAAGATTTTCCTCTAAAATAAGGAATAAAACTAAGGTATCTGATTTCATCATTTCTCTCTGACATAGTTATCTGAGGTGCTTGCCGGAACAATTAGGCAAGAAATATAAATAAAAGACATCCAAATTGGAAGGAAGTAAAATTGTTTCTGTTCGTAAATGACATGATCTTATATGTAGAAAACTCTAAAGAATCCACAAAATACTGTTACATCTGATTTTAAAATTTGGGAAATCTGATGAGTGAAAAATCTATTTGAAAAAATTATCTGTATTTCTATATACTAGCAACAAACAATCTGAAAAGGAAATAAAATAATTTCATTTTCAATAATATCAAAAAGAATAAAATACTTAGGAATAAGTGTAAAAAATGAGGTGTAAGACTTGTACATTGAAAACTACAAAACATTGCTGAAAGAAATGAATGAAGACTTAAATAAATAAAAACACATCTTATTCATATATACAGGACTTACTATTGTCAAGATTGCATTTCTACAAAAATATAGAATCAGTGCAATACCTATCAAAATGTCAGTGGTGTTTGGATAAAAATGGAAAAACCTACATAAATTTGTTATTAAGTTTTAAGAGACCTTGAGTAGTCGAAGCAATCTTGAATGATAAAGCTAAGCTCATACTTCACAATTTCAAGCTTACAAAGCTGTAGTAAACAAAATAATGTACTGACAAAATATGTATGTATATATATATATATATACACACACATATATATGTACATATATATACACACATATATAACACATACACATAAATATGTATGTACATATATATACACATATATATGTAAAACCTTACACATATATATGTAAGGTTTTGCAGGCGAGATACACATGACACCAGGCAAGATAGGCGCGAGGCAAGGTTTATTGAAGGTGCTCTCAGGTGAGGTTCCACGACTCAGGAGAGGAGATTTGGGGAAGTCCCGCAGGGAGGCGGTCGAGTAGGTCTTTTATTTGGGTTAAGACAGGGCATAGGTTCACAGCCATAGAAGGTAAGGTATTTGGGGTGTGGGTTCACAACTATATATGGTAAGGTATTTGGTGGTTGGAGGGTAGGGGAGTCCTGATGTTCCTGTTTCTTGCATAGGTATCGGTTTACTTATGGTGACCTGTCCTCAGCATATGTCCTTCTGGCGGGAGAGTCATGGGTAGAGAAAGAGGGCGGCCTGGAAGATGGCAGCCCTGTGGCCATTTATTGTTCCTCCTGCATTCCCAGAGCTGCCAACCTAACAATATATATATATATACACCATTGGAGTAAAATTGACACCCCAGAAACAAACAAGTATGTATATATATATATATGTATATATATGTGTATATATATATATATATATATATATATACATATATAGTCAATTAACATAAGGCAAAGATGCCATAATCTTTCAGAGTCTCAGAGTATAGTGTCTTCAACAACAGGGGCTAGGAAAACTGAATATGTATATGCAAATAAAATGAAGATCTTATACCATATATAAAAATAAACTAAAATGGATCAAAAGACCTAAAAAAGCTAAAACTATAAACTTTTAGAAGAAAACGTAGGGCTAAATCTTCATTACTTTGGACTTGGCAATGACTATCTAAACAATGGACCTAAAAGCACAGGCCAATAGTGGTAGTATCAACAGAGGAAGAAGACAACCCACAGAACAAGAAACAGTTTTTGCATATTTATGAGATAAGGTTTTTACTATCCAGAATATGTAAAGAACTCATACAGGTCAACAACAATAAGAAAAATAAACACTATTATAAAATAGACAAAGAACCAAGCAGACATTATTCAAAGAATATATGAAAATGACCAATAAGCATATAAAAAGATGGTTAGCATCATCAGTCATGAGGGAAATATAAATCAAAACCACAATGAGATTTCATTTCATATCTATTAGGATGGGTATCACACACACACAAAAGTAAAATAGTAAATGTTGGTGAAGATGTGGAGAAATTGGAACCTTTATATATCCGTGGTAAGAAAGTGAAGTGGTGTAGCTGTGGAAAGGAGTTTTAGAGGACAAAGCATTAAACATAGAATTTATGATATTACCCAATAATTTCTCTCTTAGGTATATATCCAAAAGAATTAAAATAGGGACTCAAACTGATACTTGCATGCAAACAATCATTGTAGCATAATTTACAATAGTCAAAACGTGGAAACAACCCAGTTGTCTATCGATTGATGAATAGATAAACAAAATGTGATACATGCTACATGGGTGAATCTTGAAAATATTATGCTAGATGCAATAAGCCAGGCATAAAAGAACAGGTATTGTGTAATTCCACAAATGGATAAATTCAAAGGGATGGAAACTAGGTTACCAGTGGTGGGGTGGAGGGAAGGAGGAGTTATTGCTGAGAGGAATTATAGTGTACAGATTTTCATTTGGGGTGATGACAAAGTTTTGGAAGAAGATAGTGGTGGTGGCTGTACAACACTGTAAATGTAATTAATGTCACTATATATTACACTAAAAGACAGTCAAAATGTCTAATTTAAATGTTATATATATTTATCACTGTATAAAAAATGAGTAATCAAAGTTACTCTAAGTTTTAATATATTTGTTTTCTCAAGTTATTTAAAAATGGAAACGGTAAGGCTTTTTTTTTCTTTGCATTCCAGTAGTTTCAAAACCATTATTACACTTGATAAGCAGTTTGTAATACTACTTTAAAAGAGCACTATTGTGTTTTCATTATCTTCATTTCTAAGATCTCAATTCAGTTTTAATACATCAGTGTGTTGCTGAATGTGAAGGTTGTTTGAGAAATACTTTTTAAAACATAACTTCACTGCCCTTGAAATCGGAAATGTGTTGCCTTGAGTTCTGTAATAACAAGGTAACTTTTCAATTTTAAGAGCCATAGTATCTCAAGGGTCATTTTTTCCATTTGGTTTCCTACCTTCATATTGTTGATTTGAACAGGGAATTTCCATTGATTTCAAAAGGGCCATGTACAGAGACAGACTATAAAATTGTCCAGAGCCCATATGGAAGCAGAATCAAGTTTTGAGATGATCTAGAATCTGCTTTTGTGAACTCACTCAATCAGAATATGGTTATAGTAATATGTAAAATAAAGTTTATTTTCCCATATGCAATTTTTGCAAAATAATCAAAGTTTTAAAAAAGACAAAAAATGATTTTCTTAAGAGAAAGTCAGATTAAGCCTGACTATTAGGCTATTCTGCTGTGTCCATGTAAGTTTCTGGATTAAAATTAAGATCAGTAAATATCCTTAATTTTTACACCATACCTTTATTTCATTCACTAACCTACTTAGTGCAGTCATTGAGATGCAGAAGTAAATAAATTACGTGGACATACATGGTATAGAACTCAGTTGAACTACTATAAATACAACCTATTATTGTATAATTTTACATTATTTTTATTTACCTTGAATTTTAAAAGCAATTATTATGAATTCCACTGCATGTTGTTTTTCAACAATTTTGTGGATTTTTACTTTAGGGAATAAAAGTTGAGTACATAAGTTGAGTTTACCAAAGTTTGCATGATACAAGATCATGTCATCTTCAAATACAGTTTTACTTCTTCTCTTCTAATCCTGCGGCATTTTATTTTCCCTCGCTACATAGGCTAGATTCTTCTATTACAGTATTGTAGTAGAGGTGATGAGAGTGGACATACTTGCATTGTTTCTGAACATAGAAGGAAACCATTCAGTCTTTACCATTAAGGATGATGTTAACTGTAGGTTTTTTTTAATAGATGTCCTTTATCAAGATGAAGAAGTATCTTTCTATTTCTAGTTTTATTTTTTAAGATTTTATTTATTTGAGAGAAAGAAAGCAGAGCAAGAAAGAGCATAAGTGCGTGGGGAGGGGCAGAGGGGGAGGGAGGACCAGACTCTCCACTTATTTGGGAGCCTGAAGTGGGGCTCTATCCCAGGACTCTGGGATTACAACCTAAGCCTAAGGCAGACACTTAACCTTAATCGACTGAGCCACCCAGGCACCCCCTATTTCTAGTTTTCTAAAAGTCCTTATCAGGAATGTATATTAAACTTTACAGATGCTTTTTCTGTGTCTACTGAGTTGAGCATATTTTTGTTTTGTTTTGGTTTATTTTTTTGTCAGTAGAGTGAATTACAATGTAAATAGTAATAATACATAAGATATACTTTATATGTAAAGTATATATAAAATATATGTATTCTTTATGTAATAAGTTTAGATTTAAGTCTTGCTTTTATATGCAACATGATAATCTCTGCCTCTCAATTTGAGTGTTTTTACCTCTATATTTAATATAATTATGAATATAAGGTTTGGGTTTAAATGTATTATGTTGCTAATTGTTATTTCATTTGTTCTTTCTTCCCCATTTTCTTTTTTCCAACTTCTTTTGGATTGAGTATTTCTATGGTTCCATTTTATATTATCTGTTGAATTTTTTTTGTTGTTGGTTTTTATTTTTATTTTTAAATTTAATTTTTTTTCAGTGTTCCAAAATTCATTGTTTATACACTACACCCAGTGCTCCATGCAATACGTGCCCTCCATAATACCCACCACCAGGCTCACCCAACCCCCCCACCCCCCTCCCCTCCAAAACCCTGAGTTTGTTTCTCAGAGTCCACAGTCTCTCATGCTTCATCTCCCACTCTGATTTCCCCCAAATCACTTCTCCTTTCCATATCCAAATGTCCTTCGTGTTATTCGTTATGCTCCACATGTAAGTGAAACCATATGATAACTGACTTTCTCAGCTTGACTTATTTCACTCAGCATAATCTCCTCCAGTCCCATCCATGTTGATATAGAAGTTGGGTATTCATCCTTTCTGAAGGAGGCATAATACTCCATTGTATATATGGACTGTATCTTCTTCATCCATTTGTCTGTTGAAGGGCATCTTGGCTCTTTCCACAGTTTGGCGACTATGGCCATTGCTGCTATGAACATTGCAGGTAAGATGGCCCTTCTTTTCACTACATCTGTATCTTTGGGGTAAATACCCAGTAGTGCAATTGCAGGGTCATAGGGTAGCTCTATTCTTAAGTTCCTAAGGAATCTCCACACTGTTTTCCGAAGTGGCTGCACCAACTTGCATTCCTACCAACAATGTAAGAGGGTTCCACTTTGTCCACATCCTCTCCAACACATGCTGTTTACTGTCTTGCTGATTTTGGCATTCTAGCTGGTGTAAGGTGGTATCTCAATGTGGTTTTGATTTGGTTATTATCTGTTGAATCTTAAACAGAAAAATGTCTTGTGGTTTTTAAAAGATCAGTCTGGCTATGGGGAGAGGATCGATTATGGACAGCAGGAGTAGACAAAAGGAAATCAGTTAAGTCTTATCCTGAGATAGTTTGGCTGGGGTTAGTGGTTTGTTTATTTACTCGCTTTTTTTTTTTTTAATAGTGGAAATAGAAGCTCTGTTTAGGTCATATATCTGAAGCAATGACAAGGTAGCTCAATCAAATAAGTAATTCTCTATACAAATCTGATGGTAGAACTTAATGGAAAAGTCACTATTAGAGGTGTAAACTTGATGTCAACAACATACAGATAACAATGCATTCATTTTAAACCCATGGGACTGATTATATAACTCTGGGACACAATAAAGAGAAAAGATAGAGTCTCAGACCTTCTAGGCAACTATAAAATTTATATCTGAACAGATAAGGAGATTAAGGAGGAGAAACAAATGAGTAGAAGAAAGAACAGGTGAATATGGTGTCATTGATGACAAAGAAAAGCAGCAGTTTTAGAAAGAAGGAAGTGTTCAGTTGTGAAAAATTTTGCCTAGATGTCAATTAAAATGAAGATAAAGAAGTAGCCATGGATAACATACATGAGACCATTGGTAACCTGATAAGATTACTGTCAGTAGAGTCATTTTGACAAATCAGTTTTGAGTAGGATGAGGAAATTGAGAGTTAAGGAAGTGAATTTAGTGACTACAGATGTTTAAGTTTTACAAAAAATTTTCTGTGAATTTGAAGGGAAATAGAGTTGCATAGAGAGTAAGGTGTGGTGAATGGAAGTTGCGGCCCTCCTTTGTTTAGTTTTCTTGGTAGTGGGCGAACACAAAAGTATCATTATATTCATGAAAGAGGAATATGTTAATAATTATAAAGAGAAGTGACTATTACAACAGCAGCTGCCTGAGAGGTACAAATGGATGGGATTCAAGGTACAGGTGGAAGAGCCAGTCTTTAATGAGCGAGGAGCTACCTTGACCACTGTGACTGGAGGAAATGCAAATGTGGACCCAGGTTAGATAAGCATACAGATGTATTGGTAGGAGGAGAAAGGAGTTCATGATTGATTGCTTTGATATTCATGAGGAGGTTTGGGGCAATGTTTTTAGTTCTTACAGATGAGGAGTCACCCTGAGTACAACTGGAAGTTTGAGGTGTGAGGAGAAGGTATGAAGCAGTTACTTTGTAAATGAAGAGAAGGAACATGTTAGCAAAGTGTGAGAGAGTTTTGGGAGTTATTGAGGGCCTATATGAATTGAGAGAGAGATGCAGCATTGGCTATGTGGTTTTTCTCAGACAATAGTCAACATTTAACCTGGTACAGGCACCATATAGTTAATACAATTAGAAAAGGTTTGGGATTTTGCTGCTTTATATGCAGAGAAGGGTAAGAAGGGACAAGGCTTTAAAGGACCTTGTGATGGGTTAATTACATTAACGGTAGAGTCAGTATACTCAAGGCCCCAATGAGGCACATAGTCATTACACCAAGAGACAGATGTCCTTCTCTTTGCGTTATTTGATGATGATGATGATAATGTGTGTGTGTGTGTGTGTGTGTGTGTGTGTGTATATATAATTATCAATCTCAGCCATCAATGTAAAAGTTCTCTCATCACTATGTGTGTGTGTGTCTGTGTGTATGTATATATATATACGTATATATATATACACACACACACACACACACATAGTGATGAGAGAACTTTTACATTGATGGCTGAGATTGATAATTAAGTCTAGTGGAAAATACACTATACCAGTAGTCATAGTATTAATAGAAACAAATATAATAAAAATAATACCTCATATTTATTTAACACTCATGTGTGCAAAGTATTACACTAAGCCCTTTACCCACTAAATTTATAAGCTTGTTTACCTTGTATCATTTTCACAAAATCTCACGATGCGTTATTGTTACTCTTGTTTCTTGTTTTTGTTGCTGTTTTTGGTTTTCTTCCTTTTTTTTTTTTTTAAAGATTTTATTTATTCATTTGACAGACAGAGATCACAAGTAGGCAGAGAGGCAGGCGGGGGGTGGGGGGGGGGAGAGGGAGGCAGACTCCCTGCTGAGCAGAGAGCCTGATGGGGTGTGGGGCTCAATTCCAGGACCCTGAGATCATGACCTGAGCTGAAGGCAGAGGCTTAACCCACTGAGCCACCCAGGCTCCCTGTCTTCCTTTTTAGAATAGAAAAACTAAGACTGAAAGAGATTAAATGACTTGTGGAGGATGAAAAAGTCTGAAAAATATGGAGTTTAAATTAGAAAAGACTTTCAATCTGGTACTCATGAATACTGTGCTGTTCTGTTGTGGGAGAGCTAGATTGCTGACTGCTGCTCTGTGATTGCCTGGTTTTGTGGCTCTGAGAAAGTCACATTACTTTGTTCCCATTTCTTCAATTGTGTTTAGTAAATGGTATAGTATCACTTTGTGTCTAATTTGATATTTGATTTTCTAGAAGGTTGTCCTAAAGAATTTGCAACTAGGGGCATTAAAAAAGAATCCATCTAACTACCTTGAAGTATACAGGTGACACTTTAGTTAATGTTTTGTAATTATTACTTAAAATTGCCATTAGATTTCATATTTTACTTTACTTATTGACAGTATAAACCCAGCATTGTAAAGCCAGGATTCTTTTTTATCATAAATGTAGTTTCCCTCATTTTAATAGTATACTGTACTTCGTGTTCTCAACAAGGATAATGTATACAATCATTACAAATAATGAAGAGCTATGTGAGTTACAGTAGCTAAGTTTACACTTAAAATGTTTAGTGATTTCAACATGATTCTAAATAATGCACAATTCATATAGTATTAAATCAGCATAATGTTTATATAACATGGCATTGGTTGGTGCCAAAAGTTCTTGAATTACATATACAGCATGTTATATAATTTGTAGCGTGACACACCAAAGCATTAGGTTTTGGATGAAAAAATAATTAGAAGTACTGAATGGTTGTAGAAGCAAGGCAGGTAGTGATTTGTTCTAGAGAAAGCACCATATATAACACCAATCACATGAATATCCCAGTCTTCTTATACAACTCTAGTCCTGATGATTATATGTTAAATAGTATTATATAAATCAATATACCAATATTTTTGTATTAGCACTATATAAACATTTTCCCGCTTCTGCTTTGATTATTACTAAACATGCCAGGAGCTCAGTGCAGCTCACATTGCCTTTTAACTCTCCAGAGTTATAATAAAAAGTACATAAACTTAAGTTATTTTATTTATTCATACTTCGATTCCCCAGAAATTACCATAATATTATGTGTGAAAGAATAAATGTCTTTCTTCTCAATTGCAGGAGGTTCATGATTTGGGGTTATAACTTACTGCTTTGGCATATCTGCTAGCTTTTAAAACAGAATCATGAAGACCAGAGTCTCTACAAATTATGTATTGCTAATGTCCTTCAAACAATGGTGTACTTGGAAGGATAAATTCTGTTTACCTTGGTTGAAAGTTCCCAATAAGAGTTATTAATAGAATGTCAGGGCTATATATTCAGGTAAAACAGTTATGTCAAGTGGAATGTATGTGAGTGCAACAGAGCCTATGTGTGATTGAGAGTCTCCATTTCCTACTTATGTCTCTGAATTAATGTTTTTGCCTGCAAATTATATAGAAAGTCTCTACAGCTAGCTAGCTAGGTAGATAGGTACTAGGTTCACTTTAGACAGTCTTAGAAAGGTCTGATTTTTCCATCTGAATTTATTTCAGTAAATCATAAAACATTAAACTTAATATTAAACTTTTTTGTCTTCTCAGAGGATAAAGTGAAGCATTTAATTTGTACCACATTGACATTATACTATGCCTGAGATGCCCTTGACATGCATAATTTGAATGTAAAAATATAAATTATAAATGAATAGCTTTATTGCTAAATTTTATATATAGTATTATATAAATACATGTATATATATGCATATGTATGTATACATATTTGGGTGTGATGTATCAAGTGAGTTTTCATGACATATAGACTATAAAGTTTGCCAGATAATGTGAGTCTCATTTAATCATCTATACTAGGAAATCAATTTTTTAAAATGACTTCTTATTTTTAGATTGTTCTGGTTTAGAGAAAATTGTCCAAAATAATTTGTAAGTTTGGTTATATTTAAAGACAAATTCTACATATTTTATAGAGGCCTAAATTCTAAAATGTTAATTCATGTAGAATAACAAGTAAGCACATGGAAAATTCTACCTGGAAAAAAAAAAAAAGATCAGATGATAATATGGTCTGCTGCTAAATGATGTTATAAGGAGACTCACTTAAAATCTAAGTAAAATGAGTGTTTTAACTTGGACACACCTAATATTGGTGGTGATATCACTAATATAAACAGCATAACACTGGGAATTTTGAATAACCATGGAACTTAAAGAGAACTTGAGAAATTGTTCTGCTCCACCTTCTTTCAGGAAATTATTTATCATTAAGGAATCTTACTTACCTTCTCCTTTTCATTTAGGATTGCTCCCAAGATCTCTTAGAATTTGTTACAGAATTTGTAAAAATCCTTATTACCCATGCAACTGTATTTCCTACATTTTGAATCATTTTTAACCATACCAAATTTTGGAAGAATCCTATTGGAAATATATCTAATGTATTTCACTAACAAATATGAAAAAATATTCGAAAATTATTTCTAGCACTAACTACCTAGATGAGAAAAAGTATTTATTTAGATACCAGGTAACTTATAGGGTAAATTCTCAGGATAGTCCACCAATGCCATCTTATAAACCTTTGAATTTTTATTCCATATTTTTTCAAATGTGAAAAATAAAATAATATAAAAGCAGCATAAATATGATCAATCTAATAAATATAGTGGCTGAAAATAGATGTTTTAATATCTATGTGTAGCAAATATGGACAAATTAATGCATATTTCAAAAATTAACAATCTCTGATACTCAGTGGAATAAATCTAGTGAATCAAAAATGTTTATTAAAGCTTTAAGTTTAGGAAATACCAGATCTCTTACCACAACCTAGGAAATATTGACCAGATACACTACAATCTGAATAAATTCAAGAGAGTATGCTATACCCAGTGCACAGACAGCAGTCTCTAAACTTGGAGTAGGGGAGAGATACTGCCACTTCAGCCATTGTATCTGAAGAAGGTGGCTTCAGAAATAATCAGCAGTAGCAGGGAGAGTAGGGGCAGAGAAAAAGAGCCTAACCACAAAGCATGTTCTTTTGATTTAGTCTGAACTTCAGTATGGCGTGATATTTTAATAAATCTACTTGATGGCTACATCCATTCCTCCATTACCCAAAGTCTGTGTCCATTTTAATAGGACAACTTTCCCACATGGGGCATTTCAGGTTAAGGAACCTCAAGACATTTTAGAAAAGACTCTAGAAGGGTGAAGCATGAGATAACGGTTTTCCTGATTTCTCCTCGTTTTATAGTTTTCTTTACACCTTGTGCACACAACTGGATATAAAAATCATTGTCTGGCTCTACAAATAAGTGCAAATTAAGTGCATACAAGGCAACCATGAGCATAGTTAGAAGATCATGAGACAATCTCCATACTATTTTTGGGAAAATGACAGCCCTAGAAAAAGTTTCCCCTTAGTAGAGAAAAAAATTTCCCATTAGGGGAAAAATGTCAGAAAAGTGTTTTTGGATATTTATTTTAAAAATTTATAGAGAAAAAAACAAGGCAAATAATACAGCATAGAAGAACCAGAGAAAGAAAACATTATAGAATGCTTACTATTAGAAAAAGAAAAGGAGGAGGAAAAAAAAAGGAAGGGAGTTAGAAAAACTTGGGTCTATTTTATTAAAAAAAAAAAAAAAGAAGAAATCAAAATTAAGTGAAATAACAGAATTTACAAAAATTAATGTAGAACAATAAAGACAAAATAGGGAGATTTGCTAGCTGAGTCAATGATAATAAAACTTGGACAACAAATTGGGATAAGGAAGAGATTTTAAAAGATTCCAGAGAAAAGAAAAAAAATTAGTTTCTTACAAAGAAATTAGAAGTAGGAAGTGCCTGGGTGGCTCAGTCAGTTAAGTGTCTGCCTTTGGCTCAGGTGGTGATCCCAGGGTCCTGGGATCAAGCCCTGCATGGGGCTTCCTGCTTAGTGGGAAGCCTGCTTCTCCCTCTCATACTCCCCCTGCTTGTGTTCCCTCTCCCGCTGTCTCTATCAAATAAATAAAATCTTAAAAAAAAAATTAGAAGCAGAATGTTATATCAGAATTCTAAAAAAAAAAAAAAAAAAGAATTCTAATAGCAGTGTTGTCGACTGGTTGACAGAGGGCAAGT
Organism: Lontra canadensis; assembly: GCF_010015895.1. Lineage (NCBI taxonomy): Eukaryota > Metazoa > Chordata > Mammalia > Carnivora > Mustelidae > Lontra > Lontra canadensis. The sequence continues at coordinate 7,378,520 of NW_022631031.1, read as the reverse complement.
TCTAATTATGAGGGTATTACTGGATATTCTTTTCATCACTACATTTCAGATTCTGTGTAAAATGGCAGATCTTTGGAAGTGATCTTAATTTTTATGATCAATTTTATTTGTCAATAAACCATGTTATTTTCAGGTTCTTGGAAGTCCAATTTAATCTAACATCAAAATTTCAATCTCTCATTTCGTTTAAAGTGTTCCCACTTTCTCAAATATCTGTCTGACCTGCATTTTCCTCACCAGCTGACCTGATCTAGGCTCCAAAATTTGCAGGAGGAAACATTGACACAAGTAGTTTCTATCTTTTTTTTTTTTTTTCATTCTATCTCCTCCCTTCCTCAGTAGATACCATTTTTAGTTTCCCTGCAAGATCAGTTTCTGAGGGGACAGGAGGGAAGTAGAAAAGGCCAAAATTTTATGTAGCTGGCGCAGTTGTAATTGTGCATCCAGGGTTAGGGTTGGGGTTTCTAGCTAACATCTTAAATTTTCTCCTTGCTTCCCTTGAGCACCATGAACAGCCTTTCTGTTTCCCAATAATAGCAAGCAGATCTCTTCAACAGGGTTTCTCAAAGTATCTCAGGTATGACACCCTTCTCTGGTGCTTATTTTGCCATTGGGAAAAAATCTGCGTCTTTGCAGTACCAAAACTTGAAAACACAGTATGCATCCATCACTGCCCACCTCACCTTTTTTTTTTTTTTTAATATTTTATTTATTTATTTGATAGACAGAGATCACAAGTAGGCAGAGAGGCAGGCGGGGGGGAAGCAGGCTTCCTGCTAAGCAGAGAGCCCAATGTGGGGCTCGATCCCAGGACGCTGAGACCATGACCTGAGCCGAAGGCAGCGGCTTAACCCACCGAGCCACCCAGGTGCACCCCTCCTCACCTTTTTATTCAGACATGACAGATAGACCTACCTGCTACCTGTTTTTCACATATTCTCAGTCGGTATCAGGCACCCAAATCTGTGTTATCTGTTAACACAGACCATAGACATTCATCTCACCTGGTTGTTCTCCTAAAGCCCCACTTAGATGAAGATGAGGGCAGCTGTGGGTGTCACAGGAAGTCAGGAAGTTTTCAGAGCAGTCTTCAAAGAAATTCTAAAAACCCTGAGAAACCAATAAGGGTTTTGGAAGGGAGGGAATGGGGGGTTGGGTGAGCCCAGTGGTGGGTATTATGGAGAGACTGTATTGCATGGAGCACTAGGTGTGGTGCATAAACAATGAATTCTAGAACACCGAAAAGAAATAAAATAAAATAAAATGAAAAAAAAAAACTAGAAATGTTTTTTAGATTTCTTAAAAAACTAGTCATTTCTATATAATTGTTTTTTGCAGACTCTTATATTTAAGATGAAATTGGGTAATGGACTATAAGGACTGCCAAACCTGTTTTGAGCTACCATTCTGCGTGTCTAGCAAAGATGGTATATTACTGTTCTTTAATCCTTTTCAGTTTTGGGCCTCAGTCGATACATCTGGGTAGGGAAAAGCATATCTTAGAATTGTAATAATAATTGAGTGTTGGTTAATTTAGAAATGGACACTGTCGATTAAACTAGAACTCATAGCAACTACAATATCCTTACTGCAATGGGTCTGCTAAGCAGGAACTCCACATGTGGCTCTAAAGATTTGGCACTCCACAGCTGCAGGTGGTATTACTTATGTAGACTACAGTCTGATAGGGTGTGTCAGTTGGCTCCAAAAAAACACGGTGATCACTGCTGTGTTGTGGATTCTATGTCTTTTGGAAAGGGGACAGCTCCTCTCAGTAGATGTGGACTTGATGGGTTGAAGCACTTTACAAATGAAATATATCTTTATATTTTTGTCTGGTGTCTTTGAGCATGGGTAAAGACAGATTTGTTGCAGTTTCCAAACATGGAAGAATTTGCTTTTGGAACCAGAAACAAGTGTCTTTATTTGGATAAAGTGTAACTCTTATGCTGGTTTGAAGAGTTAACCCTCCTATCTCCAGGGTTTTCACATGCCTTACATAGAAAGCCAGGAAAGTGAACATACAGTAGCTGATATAAAATATGAGAATAACTGGACATCAGTGAGCTTAAAGTGGGGAGAATTTTTACTTATATTCTCCATTTATTATATTTTGTAGTTCAGAAATATACAATTTGTTATGTTTGACTTTGGGTCACAATAGTTAAGTATGTAAAATTTTGGTGGTGGAATTGTTAAAAATAGACATTTTAAGTGGTACTAGATCCAAAATTGTAGTCCTTGTTGGTTTTTGGTTTGTTTGGTTTTGTTTGTTTGTTTGTTTGTTTGTTTGTTTGGATATGCTTGATAAAGAGCACCTTTTGGAAGGATTTGAACTCAAAGAGAGCATAGCACGCCCCATGTTGTCACATTTTGCTACCAGTGTCATTATGATTTCAGAAATTCAGATAATAGCTATGTGGTATAGTTTATAAAGGCACAAAACTGATTGGAGAGGACCTATTTTATGAGGGAAAGTCATATTTTTAGACCCATTTTTAAAACCTTTTAAAAAAGGTCTTACTCTGAAACTAGAAATTGGGTATTCTAAAAAAAAAATCTCAAGGGGAAAGAGTTATAATATCAAACTCAAACAAACAAATAAAAAAACTCTAAAACAAAACTCATACAAATGGGTTTTGACTTTTTAACTCAGAATAGAGGCTGGAGCAAGAAAGGAATAGATACAGATCTTGGTAGTCAGACTAAGCAGAAAAGAAAATAAAATTGAAATACTAACATATCTAGGTATTCTAAAAGGTTAGATTAGGAAAGAAGGCTATAATCATTATTACAAAGATATGAAAGGTGAGCAGGGTCCAAATAAGCTAACAGCAGAAAAAATGAATGGTTTGTGGATCTCTGAGGAACCTTGGATTCAGGAAACTATTGAGCACCCTTATACAAGACACAGGGGAAAAACAGCTGAAGATTGAGATCTATACTGGGTGGTTACACAATAATTTTTAACAGGAGTGGGAAGAGATTACCTGTTAGATCACATAAAGTACTTTAAGCAGTATTAAATGAGTTTCAAGATGACACAATTATTGCAAGAGGAAGGAAGAAGAACATGGCATATTCCCTAAGGGAACATGTCTAAAAAATTTGCTGAGTTAGGACTCTAAGGAAAGTTTTAGTTGAGAAGAGAAAAACCAAAATGAAGACAGGCAAGACAACAATGAATATAATCCAGGCATGTGTTTGATTTTCTCTGATGGAATGGAACCAACTGTGTGTAATAATAAATCTGCTCAGGCAGGTGAAGATGGAGAGGATCTGTTTGAATAATAGATTTTTTTTTTCTGACCTAGAAATTATTGAATTCTTAATCTGTAAGGAATTTTACATGAAAGAGGAACATATTCAGAAAGCAAAAAGTCTGAGTTTGAAGTAAGGTGAAAACAAAGGGTAGAAACATATAATTAAGGAAGTGAGGTTGGTTGTACAAGTATCAGAAAAATAAATGGACACACTTAACTAGGTTGAAAATGTTTAAACTCAGCAGCCTCTATTTGAAGAGAGTAGGGAAATAATGAGAGCACACGAAAGAAGCGTATTGATCTTCATTGGATCACTGGGGTTACAAAATTGGAAGAAAGCTTTTATTTTTTATACCCTATTTGTATTTCACTTTTTGTTGCATTGGGGAACACATTCTGAACAACAGTAATTAATAAGTTATAGCAGACCTCATTGCTTTTTTTTCTTAATATTAGCATATCTCTACCTTTTATCTTTTTTTAAGATTTTATTTGTTTATTTGAAAGAAAGAGAATGAGTGAGAGGGAAAGAGAAATGAACAGGGGTAGGGGGAAAGGAGAGGGAGATTCACACTCCCCACTGAGCAGGGATCCAGACATGGGGATTGATCCTAGGACCCTGAGACCATGAAGTGAGCTGAAGGCAGATGCTTAAACAACTGAGCCATTCAGGTGCCCCTATCTCTACCTTTTCAATCTTAAATATCATTTTGACCATTAGTATGAGATATGTCTTCCTTACTTAGCTACATAAGTATGTATGTGCTTTAATATTTTAAGAGAATTTCTTGAGTGTGGTTAATGGATTTAATTGAAAGGTCTTTTTTAGCATCTGTTGAAATCTTAAGTTCAATTGGTATCTCAGGTTGATATTTATACCAAAATGAATACTTAGGTTCTTGAGCTAAAGAAATAATATTTAAATATGGTAAGTGCTGGGGCACCTGGGTGGCTCAGTGGGTTAATAAGCCTCTGCCTTCGGCTCAGGTCATGGTCTCAGGGTCCTGGGATCAAGCCCCAAATTAGGCTCTCTGCTCAATGGGGAGCCTGCTTCCCTCTCTCTTGCTGCCTGCCTCCCTGCCTACTTATGATCTCTCTCTCTGTGTCAAATAAATAAAATATTTATAAGTAAATAAATAAATAAATAAGGTCCTTCTTTTAAGGGATTGTTCTATTATATTTTATTATTTATTTTAAGATTTTATTCATTTACTTGACAAACAGAGATCACAATCTGGTGCCCCAGATTGTTCTATTTTACATGATAGTATTTTATTTAGGAATTTAATAAAAACATTCATATATGGCATTTTTTTATACCAGTTTTTGTAAAACTTAATGCCGGAGAACTGTTGTTCTCAAGAGTGTTTGTCAAGGGGAGGAGTCAGGATGGTGGAGAAGTAGCAGCTGAGACTACTTCAGGTTGCGGGAGATCTGCTAGATAGCTTATCTAAAGATTGCAAACACCTACAAATCCAACGGGAGATCGAAGAGAAGAAGAACAGCAATTCTAGAAACAGAAAATCAACCACTTTCTGAAAGGTAGGACTGGCGGAGAAGTGAATCCAAAGGGATGGGAAGATAGACCCCGGGGGGAGGGGCCAGCTCCCGGCAAGCGGCGGAGCAACAGAGCACAAAATCAGGACTTTTAAAAGTCTGTTCCACTGAGGGACATCACTCCAGAGGCTTAACTGGGGTGAAGCCCACGCGGGGCCAGTGTGGCCTCAGGTCCCGCAGGGTCACAGAAGGATCGGGGTGTCTGAGTGTCGCAGAGCTTGCAGGTATCAGAACGGGGAAGCCGGCTACAGAGACGGAGCCGAGGAGTGAGCTCACAGCTCGGGCTTACCTTGAACCAGTCGCAGGCTCGGTGAACTCGGAGCGCGGCCGGAGGCAAGGCAGACGGGAGTAATTGGGCGCTGTTCTCTGAGGGCGCACTGAGGAGTGGGTCCCTGAGCTCTCGGCTCCTCTGGGCCGGAGATGGGAGGCCGCCATCTTCATTCCCGTCCTCCGGAACTCTACGGAAAGCGCTCAGGGAACAAAAGCTCCCGCAAGCGAACCTGAGCGGATTACTCAGCCCGGCCCCTGGTAAGGGCGGTGCAACTCCGCCTGAGGCAAAGACACTTGAGAATCACTACAACAGGCCCCTCCCCCAGAAGATCAACAAGAAACCCAGCCAGGACCAAGTTCACTTACGAGGAGTGCAGTTTCAATACCAAGGAGAGCAGCGGAATTCCAGAGGAGGAGAAAGCAAAGCACGGAACTCATGGCTTTCTCCCCATGAATCTTTAGCCTTGCAGTTAATTTAATTTTTTTTCTTTTTCAATTTTTTTTCTCTTCTTCTGCTACATTTTTTTAACTTTTACCCTTTTCTTTTTTAACGTTTTTTAACTAGTTTATCTAATATATATATATATTTTTTTTCCTTTTTATATTTTTTTCATTATTGGATTTCTTTTTTTATTTCTTTTTTCTTTTTTCTTTTTTTTTTTCTTTCTGAAACTCTTTTTATCCCCTTCCCCCCACCCCCCCTCACGATTTGGGATCTCTTCTGATTTGGCTAAAGCATATTTTCCTGGGGTTGTTGCCACCCTTTTAGTATTTTACTTACTCCTTCATATACTCTTATCTGGACAAAATGAGAAGGCGGAAAAATTCACCACAAAAAAATGAACAAGAGGCAGTACCAAAGGCTAGGGACCTAATCAATACAGACATTGGTAATATGTCAGATCTAGATTTCAGAATGACGATTCTCAAGGTTCTAGCTGGGCTCGAAAAAGGCATGGAAGATATTAGAGAAACCCTCTCAGGAGATATAAAAGCCCTTTCTGGAGAAATAAAAGAACTAAAACCTAATCAAGTTGAAATCAAAAAAGCTATTAATGAGGTGCAATCAAAAATGGAGGCTCTCACTGCTAGGATAAATGAGGCAGAAGAAAGAATTAGCGATATAGAAGACCAAATGACAGAGAATAAAGAAGCTGAGCAAAAGAGGGACAAACAGCTACTGGACCACGAGGGCAGAATTCGAGAGATAAGTGACACCATAAGACGAAACAACATTAGAATAATTGGGATTCCAGAAGAAGAAGAAAGAGAGAGGGGAGCAGAAGGTATATTGGAGAGAATTATTGGAGAGAATTTCCCCAATATGGCAAAGGGAACAAGCATCAAAATCCAGGAGGTTCAGAGAACCCCCCTCAAAATCAATAAGAATAGGTCCACGCCCCGCCACCTAATAGTAAAATTTACAAGTCTTAGTGACAAAGAGAAAATCCTGAAAGCAGCCCGGGAAAAGAAGTCTGTAACATACAATGGTAAAAATATTAGTTTGGCAGCAGAATTATCCACAGAGACCTGGCAGGCCAGAAAGAGCTGGCATGATATATTCAGAGTACTAAACGAGAAAAACATGCAGCCAAGAATACTATATCCAGCTAGGCTATCATTGAAAATAGCAGGAGAGATTAAAAGCTTCCAGGACAAACAAAAACTGAAAGAATTTGCAAACACCAAACCAGCTCTACAGGAAATATTGAAAGGGGTCCTCTAAGCAAAGAGAGAGCCTAAAAGTAGATCAGAAAGGAACAGAAACAATATACAATAACAGTCACCTTACAGGCAATACAATGGCACTAAATTCCTATCTCTCAATAGTTACCCTGAATGTTAATGGGCTAAATGCCCCAATCAAAAGACACAGGGTATCAGAATGGATAAAAAAACAAAACCCATCTATATGTTGCCTACAAGAAACTCATTTTAAACCCGAAGACACCTTCAGATTTAAAGTGAGGGGGTGGAAAAGAATTTACCATGCTAATGGACATCAGAAGAAAGCAGGAGTGGCAATCCTTATATCAGATCAATTAGATTTTAAGCCAAAGACTATATAATAAGATATGAAGAAGGACACTATATCATACTCAAAGGATCTGTCCAACAAGAAGATCTAACAATTGTAAATATCTATGCCCCTAACGTGGGAGCAGCCAACTATATAAACCAATTAATAACAAAATCAAAGAAACACATCGACAATCATACAATAATAGTAGGGGACTTTAACACTCCCCTCACTGAAATGGACAGATCATCCAAGCAAACGATCAACAAGGAAATAAAGGCCTTAAATGACACACTGGACCAGATGGACATCACAGATATATTCAGAACATTTCATCCCAAAGCAACAGAATACACATTCTTCTCTAGTGCACATGGAACATTCTCCAGAATAGATCACATCCTTGGTTCTAAATCAGGTCTCAACCGGTATCAAAAGATTGGGATCATTCTCTGCATATTTTCAGACCACAATGCTCTGAAGCTAGAACTCAATCGCAAGAGGAAATTTGGAAAGAACCCAAATACATGGCGACTAAATAGCATCCTTCTAAAGAATGAATGGGTCAACCAGGAAATTAAAGAAGAATTGAAAAAATTCATGGAAACAAATGATAATGAAAATACAACAGTTCAAAATCTGTGGGACACAACAAAGGCAGTCCTGAGAGGAAAATATACAGCAGTACAAGCCTTTCTCAAGAAACAAGAAAGGTCTCAGGTACACAACCTAACCCTACACCTAAAGGAGCTGGAGAAAGAACAAGAAAGAAACCCTAAACCCAGCAGGAGAAGAAAAATCATAAAGATCAGAGCAGAAATCAATGAAATAGAAACCAAAAAAACAATAGAACAAATCAACGAAACTAGGAGCTGGTTCTTTGAAAGAATTAATAAGATTGATAAGCCCCTGGCCAGACTTATCAAAAAGAAAAGAGAAAGGACCCAAATAAATAAAATCATCAATGAAAGAGGAGAGATCACAACGAACACAAAAGAAATACAGACAATTATAAGAACATACTATGAGCAACTCTATGCCAACAAATTTGACAATCTGGAAGAAATGGATGCATTCCTAGAGACATATAAACTACCACAACTGAACCTGGAAGAAATAGAAAGCCTGAACAGACCCATAACCAGTAAGGAGATTGAAACAGTCATCAAAAATCTCCAAACAAACAAAAGCCCAGGGCCAGATGGCTTCCCGGGGGAATTCTACCAAACATTTAAAGAAAAACTAATTCCTCTTCTCCTGAGACTGTTCCAAAAAATAGAAATGGAAGGAAAACTTCCAAACTCATTTTATGAGGCCAGCATCACCTTGATCCCCAAACCAGACAAGGATCCCATCAAAAAAGAAAACTACAGACCAATATCCTTGATGAACACAGATGCAAAAATTCTCACCAAAATACTAGTCAGTAGGATTCAACAGTACATTAAAAGGATTATTCACCACAACCAAGTGGGATTTATTCCAGGGCTGCAAGGTTGGTTCAACATCCGCAAATCAATCAATGTGATACAACACATTAATAAAAGAAAGAACAGGAACCATATGATACTCTCAATAGATGCTGAAAAAGCATTTGACAAAGTACAGCATCCCTTCCTGATCAAAACTCTTCAAAGTGTAGGGATAGAGGGCACATACCTCAATATTATCAAAGCCATCTATGAAAAACCCATCGCAAATATCATTCTCAATGGAGAAAAACTGAAAGCTTTTCCGCTAAGGTCAGGAACACGGCAGGGATGTCCATTATCACCACTGCTATTCAACATAGTACTAGAAGTCCTAGCCTCAGCAATCAGACAACAAAAAGAAATTAAAGGCATCCAAATCGGCAAAGAAGAAGTCAAACTATCACTCTTCACAGATGATATGATACTATATGTGGAAAAGCCAAAAGACTCCACTCCAAAACTGCTAGAACTTGTACAGGAATTCAGTAAAGTGTCAGGATATAAAATCAATGCACAGAAATCAGTCGCATTTCTCTACACCAACAAGACAGAAGAAAGAAATTAAGGAGTCCATCCCATTTACAATTGCTCCCAAAACTATAAGATACCTAGGAATAAACCTAACCAAAGAGACTAAGAATCTATACACAGAAAGCTATAAAGTACTCATGAAAGAAATTGAGGAAGACACAAAGAAATGGAAAAATGTTCCATGCTCCTGGATTGGAAGAATAAATATTGTGAAAATGTCTATGCTACCTAAAGCAATCTACACATTTAATGCAATTCCTATCAAAGTACCATCCATTTTTTTCAAAGAAATGGACCAAATAATCCTAAAATTTATATGGAACCAGAAAAGACTGCGAATAGCCAAAGGAATATTGAAAAAGAAAGCCAAAGTTGGTGGCATCACGATTCCGGACTTCAAGCTCTATTACAAAGCTGTCATCATCAAGACAGCATGGTACTGGCACAAAAACAGACACATAGATCAATGGAACAGAATAGAGAGCCCAGAAATAGACCCTCAACTCTATGGTCAACTAATCTTCGACAAAGCAGGAAAGAATGTCCAATGGAAAAAAGACAGCCTCTTCAATAAATGGTGTTGGGAAAATTGGACAGCCACATGCAGAAAAATGAAATTGGTCCATTTCCTTACACCACACACGAAAATAGACTCAAAATGGATGAAGGACCTCAATGTGAGAAAGGAATCCATAAACATCCTTGAGGAGAACACAGGCAGCAACCTCTTCGACCTCAGCCACAGCAACATCTTCCTAGGAACATCGCCAAAGCAAGGGAAGCAAGGGCAAAAATGAACTATTGGGATTTTATCAAGATCAAAAGCTTTTGCACAGCAAAGGAAACAGTTCACAAAACCAAAAGACAACTGACAGAATGGGAGAAGATATTTGCAAACGACATATCAGATAAAGGGCTAGTGTCCAAAATCTATCAAGAACTTAGCAAACTCAACACCCAAAGAACAACTAATCCAATCAAGAAATGGGCAGAAGACATGAACAGACATTTCTGCAAAGAAGACATCCAGATGGCCAACAGACACATGAAAAAGTGCTCCATATCACTCGGCATCAGGGAAATACAAATCAAAACCACAATGAGATACCACCTCAAACCAGTCAGAATGGCTAAAATTAACAAGTCCAGAAATGACAGATGCTGGCAAGGATGCGGAGAAAGGGGAACCCTCCTACACTGTTGGTGGGAATGCAAGCTGGTGCAACCACTCTGGAAAACAGCATGGAGGTTCCTCAAAATGTTGAAAATAGAACTACCCTATGACCCAGCAATTGCACTGCTGGGTATTTACCCTAAAGATACAAACGTAGTGATCCGAAGGGGCACGTGCACCCGAATGTTTATAGCAGCAATGTCTACAATAGCCAAACTATGGAAAGAACCTAGATGTCCATCAACAGACGAATGGATAAAGAAGATGTAGTATATATATACAATATGCAGCCATCAAAAGAAATGAAATCTTGCCATTTGCGACGACGTGGATGGAACTAGAGGGTATCATGCTTAGCGAAATAAGTCAATCAGAGAAAGACAACTATCATATGATCTCCCTGATATGAGGGAGAGGAGATGCAACATGGGGGGTTAATGGGGTAGGAGAAGAGTAAATGAAACAAGTTGGGATTGGGAGGGAGACAAACCATAAGTGACTCTTAATCTCACAAAACAAACTGAGGGTTGCTGGGGGGAGGGGGTTGGGAGAGGGGGGGTGGGGTTATGGACATTCGGTAGGGTATGTGCTATGGTGAGTGCTGTGAAGTGTGTAAACCTGGAGATTCACAGACCTGTACCCCTGGGGGGGGAAAAATATATGTTTATAAAAAATAAAATTAAAAACAAAGCAAAACAAAAAAAAATGCAAAAAAATAAAAGAGTGTTTGTCAAAAACAATGCTCCATAGTTAAATAGATATGATAAATGCTGCTTTATGAAATCTTTTTTCAGAAGGTATTAATATTCACATAGTAAAGCCTTTAGAAAATAATGCATTTAATCCCCCATGAAAGATTTCGCTTATTTTGTCTGTTTTTCTGTTTTCTTGATATTTGTCTATCTTATTATTTGAACACATCTCTCTCTTCTCTACGATATATATGTGTGCCAGGCAGAATTATGACCCTCATAATTTTGCCCCCTAATGTCATAGTTTTGAATATGTTACATTACCAAGCCAAAAGGGGACTTTGATGTAGTCAAGTTGACTAAAGAGCTGACCTTAAAATAGGGAGATTATCCTGATAGGTCCAGTGTATTCACAGGAGCTGTTAAAAGCAAAGCTTTCTCCTGGCTCTGAAAAGGGAGAATGTTAAAGAGATATGGGAGAGTGGAAGTCAGAGAGATTTGGTGTGTCCCTGCCAGTTTTGAAGATGAAACAGGCCACAAGTCAAGGAATGTGGGAAGTCTTAAGTAGCTAGAATGACCCCTGGTCACTTGTTACTTCCCTGGCCAAAGGAAGGAGACCCTTAATCCTATAACCACATGAAATTGAATCCTACCAAAACCCTGAAAAAGCCTGCATGTGGATTTTCCCCTAAAGCCTCCACATGATAGTTCTGGTTGGCTGACACTTTGATTCTAGTCTTGTGAGACCCTAAGCAGAGTAGCCAGTTGAGCCTGTCTGGACTCCCAACATACAGAACTATGAAATGAGAAGTGGGTATTGTTTTAAGTTGTTAAATCTGTGGTAATTTGTTAGTACAATAGAAAACTAGTGTAGTATATAACATAGCTTCACAAATAATAAGTAATAAAAAAGGTGCAATTTAAACTAAATAGGGACAGTACATTAACTAGAATTCATCTAGAAAACACAATTTTTCCATGTGAGTGATCCTAGATTTTACTTTAGAGATGAGGAAAAATTTGGACCTAAATTCACACATGAAATTTTAAGTTTTACTTTACTTCATTTAGGTTTTGTTTAATTGTATTTGCACTAATTGATATTCTCATTGTATGTGAAAAACTGAATCAACCTCAAGAGAATCTCGTGCATCCTACACTACAGTGATCAGTTAATATACAGTGGTGAAAGTGATACTACTCTCCAGGGGACACAAATCATGTTTGTGGGAAGCATTTTGCAATTTTGGTATTTTTTAGTAACCTGAGAATATTTTCTCCAGTGAAAGCGCTATCCGTGAAATGTCCAGCCAAGATTCCTATCATTTAAATATTCCTTTTCTGGAATCAGAATGCTCAGGTATTGTAAAAAAGAAAAATAATAAAAAATATGCATATTAAATAAAAGTATTTGTATAAAGTATTTTGAAAATGATTATATTTACTAGTATGATGCATAACATATGAATTAATTTTTTGGGTGAAAAGTGTCCATAGTATTGCAATTGAAAAATTTAAAGAATACAAAATTACCCTAGAATTCAAAGGAAGAAATCTAGCAGCTTCCAGAGACACCACTCAAGATATAAAAGAGAGATACACACAATTAGAGACACTCAGAGACACAGAGAGAGAGAGACTCCTTTTGACCTTTCTCCTGCCCTGTAATTTGGAAGGCAGGGAACTACTGCCAGTAGGAAAGAGCCAGTTTGTGAAACCAAGCAGACCAAGTAAGGGCAAGAAATGACTTTAAGAGAAAACAGGGCAAACTTAGAACAAGTGACAGATCAACTCTTAGCCAATTGCTTTTGGGAAATCAGTAAACTCACATTTAAAACAAAGTATATCCTATAAGATAGTGGTATAGAAGTATCTTTCCTGAGCAGTAGTGTATGCACATATGATTGATACATCTAGCTTTATAGTCTTGAAACTTGCTTTAGCATCATTATTTAAATTATTAAAATTAAACATTGTCATAGAATTTTAAAGACAGTATTTTAGGGTTCATCCAGTTCTCCATTTAACAGATGAGAAATGTAAAATCAAAAGAATGTAAGTGACCTATCAGATCCTCATCTTTTTCCTTTCAGTCAAGCATAGTGTCTATGGTAGTGCATATTCCCTTTTAGAAGTTCTGAGAAAACGTGTGCTCACTTCATAGTAAATGATCTACAACTCTTACATGTGGCACAGTAACAAGCTCCATACAGAATGTGCATACAGTTGCAACTTAGGAGAATCATATGTATGATCTAAAGTCTGTATGTTATATATAATATGTGTCAGTGAAATAGCTACAAAATGATAGTTCTCGGCTTTTTTTTTTTTTAATTTTATTTATATATTTGACCGAGATCACAAGCAGGCAGAGAGGCAGGCAGAGAGAGAGGAAGGGAAGCAGGCTCCCTGCCAAGCAGAGAGCCTGATGCTGGGATCATGACCTGAGCCAGAAGGCAGAGGCTTTAACCCACTGAGCCACCCAGGTGCCCCAGTTCTGGGTTTTAGAGGGCTTGCCTTTGATGGCCTTACTGACTCATTTTCCTGACATTAATTTGTCTTCAGTAAACTTAACCACCCGTTTTGTTTTGTTTTGTTTTGTTTTTTCCTATTGATAATGTTTTCTGTAGCAACTGAAAAGGATAATAATCATTTAGTTTGAAATGTTTGGGTCACTTAATTACAGACGGTAGAAACCTTATATAATTTAAATAGTAAAAGCAATTTAGTGAGAGTACTGTGTAGCTTACAGAATTTTGAGGAAACCTGCAGAATAAATTTTGGAAAGTAAGAATCACATAAAGGAGGGTATGGAGCCAGAATTGGCCAAATTAGGCTGCATAATTAGGAAGGCAGAACACCGCCGATGCTGAAGCTGAGCCCTTCTGAAAACTGTGGTTCGCATTGAGACTCTTGGCTCTGAATTACCACTTTATCAGCAGTGCTGAGCTTAAGAGAGAGAGAGAGAGAGAGAAAACAAACATGCTGGTACTGCTACATCAGTCGCGGCACGTCCTCCTTGATCATGATGCAAGGCAGGCAGCTGGTCATTTGATCAACTAAACCTAGTTTAACAATCACTGGGTGTGTATTTTTCCATATAGACCCCCAGACTACCTTCTGGCGGGACTGTTTGAATTGACGAGTCTGAGTAGCTGAAAATTGCATTTTGAATATTTCCTTTGTGGAAAAGTCATTTGATGTAATTCTGACAATCAATCCAGTTCTTGGAGACTTAGGTTTAGAGCTGTATTACTTTCAGGTGTGAAGATCCTTGTGGTGTACAGATCATGTAATGTGGAGTAGTTCCAGAAGGCGGCAACTTTCCTCGGCAGCTTCCTGACAGTGCTAGTGGTAGAAGCTCTCTTCTCTACACAACTTGGGGCGTCATCTCTAGAAGTTCAGCCTGAGTTTCTTTCTTCGGCCCTCCTAATAATGCTTTGGGCCATATATGCCTCAAAAATTTATTCATGCTTCAAAGTGTGATGTATCACTATGTTGCCTATAAACCGGGAATGCTTATTAATAAGTAATTAGAATCTGGAAGTTGTTTCCTGTAACAGATCTTAAGAAAATAAGAATTATAATAGGCTATTTCTTTGGGTTTGTTTGAAGGGTGTGAAAATCCATGAACCTAGAAAAAGGGAACTTGGAAGTGAAGGACACTCCATGATAAAGTAGTTAATTTAACTCCTGTGGTTTCCTGCACAAAGTATATTGAAGACCAGCTTTGCTGTAGCAAGTGACTGGTACAGCTGAGCCAAGGAAACTTCTTGGAACTGTGGAGTGGTCTGCTTGCTTATAACTGTAGTGAAGAATTTAAAGCAAAGATATTAGGCTCAATGTCTTCATTGTCAGCTCAGTTCAGAGTCAGAAAACCAGGACCTTGAATTGCTATTCTAAAATATTGTTATCCTTGCTGCTACAGAGTTTGTATACTTGCAATTGAGATACTGCTCAAGTTCATGTGATATGCCAAAATGGGGTTTGTGTTGGTTTAATACTATGTTAACGTGCCTAAGATAGGACTAATGTTTCCAAAATCCTCTTTATTGAATGCTTCCAGGTTTGAATTGACAGAAATTTTGCTCAAGATTTGTAAAACAGAAGTGAGTAATAGTAGATATTACTCTCTGAAGTCCATCATAGACAGAGGTGAGCAGAGAGATATGGAGATGCTACCAGCTTCCACCTAGTCTTTTTCTCTCCCTGGAGATGGATAGATGCAGAAATTCCATTTGGTTTCCATTTGTCCTCACTCTGCAGTGCTGTATGTCTGATTCTCCTCCTTTACTGCTGCCCCTCTTGACCAACAGTAACTCTACTATAAGTCTCAGGATGATAAGCCCAAAGCACTGTTGAATCCATCCGTTCTTCTTCAGAGTACCTCTCTGATACACCTGGCTATAGGAGGGCTGGTGAATGAATTCCCCTTCATTCTTCATCTTCTCTTGTGGAACCTACCTCAGCTACTTCCACATTAGAGCAAAATACTGTTCCTATAAAAAATTCTTCTCTATAATGCTAATTACTATCTTTGCTTCCCCAACTGAACCTTCAGGGACGTATCTTGCAAGAGGACATCAACTTTTCTTAGGTCTCATTGTAAGGAACTCTCATTACTGTCATCCCATCAACCATACAAAATCAATCTTAGAAGAAATTTTTTAATATTAGAAGAATTTCAGATTTCCCAATTATATTGGCAAAAGTCTAGGACATATGTGTAGGAGCATATTCTGTGGATGGCTGCACAAAGCAGAGGAATGGAATTTAAGATCTGGTTGAATTTATCAATATGGGTGCTCTTAACAGTGAATTTCAATGTATTGTGCTAGCTTGATTAATGGGGAATGGTTCAAATTGTTTGCTTGGTTGGCTGATTAAATCATAAACTCAGCTTTGGTCTATATTAAGCTAAAGGAAAATGAAAAGACAATTCATTAACCTGCCATTATTTATGTCCCTTACAGGGTCAAAAGAATCTCCCTTAACAATGACATTGATACATATTTTGAGTAGTGTCAATAACCTTGGAAAGTAGTAACTCTCATAGCCATGAGGAGCCTAAGGAAACCTGATGATTAAATATAAGGTGGTGTCTTTTATGGGATCCTAGGACAGAAAAAGAAAAACACATTAGGTAAAACTAATGAAATCTGAATAAGGTTTGGACTTTAGTTAATAATATATCAGTATTGGCTCATTAATTGTAAAAAATGTACAATGCTAATGTAAGACAATAATAGTGGGAGAAAGTTGGTAGGAGTATATGAGTATATGAGGATCCCTTCCCAATTTTTCTCTAAACCTAAAGCCATTTAAAGCTAAAAAGTTTATTTAACAAAAGAAATACTCTACTTACTTTTCCCTGAAGTCCTGAGATAAATGTGGGAAATTGCCCACATAAATGTGGGACTCTTTGATTATGCTGAGTGAAATAAGTCAAGCAGAGAGAGTCAATTATCATATGGTTTCACTTACTTGTGGATCATAAGGAATAATGCAGAGGACATTGGGAGATGGACAGGAGAAGTGAGTTGAGGGAAATCAGAGGGGGAGACAAACCATGAGAGACTGAGGACTCTGAGAAATAAACTGAAGGTTTTGGAGGGGAGGGGGCATTGGGTGAGCATGGTGATGGGTATTAAGGATGGCACATATTGCATGGAGCACTGGGTGTGGTGCATAAACAATGAATTTTGGAACACTGAAAAGAAATAAAATAAAATGGGAGGGAAAAAAAAGGACTCTGATTTTACTGAGAATGATGAGATCCTGCCTCACAGAGACCCTTTCAGCTCCTAAGTACCAAAAGTAATGGGTATTGTCATAAAGAGCAGGGCTAATGCAATAATGAAAATACTTTGACAAGCACGGATCTTTGAAGGTGACAAATCGCTCACAGTGTGCTGGATTTTGTGGACAACCCTTAGGTGTCCACAAAACATAAACAGTGACACAAACATAAAAGCTTAAGTTCTGGTTAACAGAAAATAATCTTTAGAGAGCAGGATAGCTTTGGTGCTTTACCATTCTGATGTTGATGCCTAGAATTAGTTAATGTACCTTGAGTTCCTTGAATGAAGCTTTTTGTACCCTGAAATGTAAATGAAATAATGACATTGATAAATATTTTGAGTAATGTCAGTAATCTTGAAAAGTACTTTTAATTTTCATAGTTACTGAAATACCACTAAAATCTTCCTGCTGGCCTTACCCAAAGAGGTACACAACTATTTACCCAAGTTTCATTCCATATTAACAAGCAATTGTCAACATTGCTGAACAACAATTTTAGAAAATGTTAATTGCTGGGTCACACAGTGGGGACTTTGAGGATTCAAGTGAGAAATGGAGTTTGGCCCAAATCCATCCACAGTGGCTGGGTGATTTCATGAATCCATTACGTGTTGCTGGCAGACATTTAGGAGGTGAATGATGTCAAACATGTGGACTGTCATTGCCATAGCTGATCTCATAATCATCACTACTGCCTGCCCATTCTGCCAGCAACAGAAACCAATGTGAACACTAAGAAGACATCATAACCAGGGTGGAGGGGATGGGCAGGGAATAACCAGCCACTTGACTATATTTTGATTTTATTTAATGTCTTCTATTATGGAGGATACAATAACTTATTTACATTAGAATGGATACTGATTCTGGGTATGGATTAGCCTTCCTTACTTGCCATGCTTTACTTGCAGTGCTAACCACAGAATTATTAAAAGTTCATTCTAGGGCGTATCATTTCTTAGAGGATTACTTCTGAGAAGTAAGTCTTTTCATAGAAAAAGATATACCCCAGCATTGATAAACAGCTGATTACACAGAAAGCTATAATAACTTATTTAGGATTCAGTTATGGTACCAACCAGGAGACAAAAATTTATGAGCTTGGACTTATCTCCGATAGCTGGAGATACACATTCTGATTCAGCGAAGAGAATATGATGCTGTTTCTTTTGTAGTCAGAAGAATCAATAGGTGGAAGCAGGAGAGATACCTCTGATCATTGTGTCTAATTATCTATTTCTCAACTTTTTGCTTCCTGTACTTGTAACAAGGAAGCATGAAAAGAGTTACATTGAACAGGGATTTGAAACTGACACTTGACAATATTGAGTCAATTGAACTCTAGACCAATAAGACTGAAGAATAAGATAAGGTGATGATTAGAATGATTAAAGTGGATTATCAAGAGAAAATAAAGTTGCTCCTATGTGATGGGGTTAGGGAAGAGAATACACTCAATTTACCGAACTCTCTTAAGGTATCTCCCAGTATTTCTATAGGTTTTATGGTAAACTGTAATACAAGATCTGAGCAGTCTAAGACAGGAAGGGAACAATAGGTGTGAAATACTTCAGAAAAGATTCAGGTTTCTTACTAGTGGGGATATGAGTTTAAAAAACATTGTCAGCATGAACAAATTTGTTGGGGTTATAATATCCTCATTGTTATGTTGAATATTTGACAAATATAAGTGTGTGTGTAACTTATAATAGTATATAGTATATATAATAGTAACATAATTACAGCTTATTTTATGTCATTTGTTAGTAAAGCTATTTTATTTTATTTTAAAGATAGATTTATTTATTTATTTGAGAGAGAGAGAATGCACTTGCACATTGAAGGGAGGTACAGAAAGAGAGGGAGAGAGAAACTCAAGCAGATGCCACACTGAGCACAGAGCCCATTGCGGGGCTAGATCCCATGACTCTTGACCCTATCGAGTCCTGAGATCACGACCTGAGCTGGAAACCAAGAGTCAGAGGCTCAACTGACTGTGCCACCCAGCCACGCCAATAAAACTATTTTAAAAAGAAATCACTTCATAACTCTATAGCGATTTAGGAAATAAGCCTATTTAAAGACATTCCTACAAATAAAATGCCATGTTATGATGGCTTCAGTGGTAAATTCTACCAGGCTTTTAAAAAATAAATAATATAATTCAGTACAATTCTGCATACAATTTTCCATAAAATTAAAAGGGAGAAAATGCTTTCCCTCTTAATGAGATCAACATTACCCTTTTTACAAAACCAAAGAAATGATGACAAAATAATCCTACATGAACATAGATGCAAAATTCGTGCAGTTTTTAAAAATCATATCCAACTAGCTGTAAGACTAGGTGATGGGGATTAAGGAGTACATTTATGGTGAGTACTGGGTGTATGTAAGTGTTGAATCACTAAATTCTGCACACGAAGCTAATATTACACTGTATATTAACTAACTGGAATTTAAATGAAAACTTAGAGAAAAAAAAAAACAGGGACCCCTGGGTGGCTCAGTGGGTTGGGCCTCTGCCTTCAGCTCAGGTCATGATCTCAGGTCCTAGGATGGAGCCCCGCATCAGGCTCTCTGCTCAGTGGGGAGCCTGCTCCCCTCTCTCTCTCTGCCTGGCTCTTTGCCTGCTTGTCTTTTCTGTTTGTTAAATAAATAAATAAAATCTTAAAAAACAAACAAACAAAATAAAATGAATTTATTTATTTAAAAAAAAATATCATGACCAAGGACAATTTATCCCTAGAATGCAGAGTTATTTTGAGATTTAAAAACAAATCAGTGTAATCCATCACATTAGCAAACAAAGAAGAAAAATAATGTGATTACCTATATATAGGCAGAAGAGGCATTTGACAAAAACTAACATTAATTCCTAGGAAAATTTCCAATGAAGAGAATCCCTCAGCCTGTTAAATTGCATTTGAAAAATCATAGCTCTCATAATACTTGATGATAGATTTAATATATTTCCCTAAACTCAGGGACAAGGCAAGGATGTTAACTCTCACCACTTCATTCAGCATTGCACTGGAGCCCTAGCAAGTGCGATAAGGTTAAAAGAAAAAATCATTCAGATTCATTAGAAATAATAATCTCTCTTTGTTTGCACTGCTTTTGTTCTCAGATGACCTGATAGTTGAATAAAATACTATGGAATCTACAAAATATCCATTTGAAATAATAAGTAAGTTTAGCTAGTTTATAGACTTTCAGACCCATAGAGAAAATCATGTCTGAGTATATATATGTGTATGAATGAAATAATCTTATATTAAAACATTTTAAACATTCTATTTAAAAAGTGCATTATTTCCATTCTTTTACCTTTCAATCTCCATATAGTAAAAAAAAAAGAAAAAGAACAAATAAGTTAATAAATTTTATATAACAGAATACAGAAGTTTTTACACTGTCAGAGAAAGAAACAGAAAGCAAAAAAGGGAAGACGACTTGATTGAACTCTGGTGATGGATTAGAGTCAGCCAATTCTGTATAAATCCACATCATTTTGGAATGCATACTTCTGAATGGTTAGAGTAATAAATACTGAGTTTTATGTATAGATGGGTTAGTAAATATACATATATTTCCTGGGTGTATTTGCCAGGAGGACTTAGAGACAGCAGCCTCTTAACGGCAACAAGCATGCTAGCACCTGGATCTTTGTTTCTAAATGCAGTTCTCTAACAAATAGAATTGAGGTTCCTTGAAGGAATGGATAACATAAGAGCTGAGGCAGGGAAAATAGAAGATGAGCCTAAAACATCTTGTCAAACCAGAAAGTAAGAAATTGCAAAAAAAAAAAAAAATTATGGCATTATTCACAAGGACACAGGAGGCAACTATGTATAGTGAGCTCCCAAAGGCCAAATCTATAACAAAATAAATGGTAATAGTATTGAATTATAATCCAAAGAATAAAATGAGTATCTGCAAGTGTATGATGATTTAAATAAGTGATTGAATGACTGGATGGATGAATAAATGGGGGAGAATAGGCAGAGGAAAAAACAATTAGTTTGACCTACATAACATAGCACCAACCATTTATGTAAATCAAGCATATACAAAAACACTACATTCATGAATGTTTATGATTGTCACAACACCTATGTCATCAGATTTTTAAAAATCACCCTTTCCATTGCAATGTATTTACTTTCTTAATTGACCCCTGTGGAAATTTTTTGTTTGTTTTTTGTTTTTGTTTTGTTTGTTTGTTTTTTGTTTGTTTTTGGCCTTGAGTACCAGTTGAATTTATAAAGTATTCAAAATGCACACACACACAAAAAATCTTGGGGGCACTTGGGTGGGTCAGTGGGTTAAGCGTCTGCCTGTGGCTAAGTTCATGTTCCCAAAGTCCTGGATCCTAGCCCCACACGGCATCCCGTCCCATCTGACTTCCTGCATAACGGGGTATCTGCTTCTCCCTCTCTCTCTCTTTCCCTCCCCCTGCTTGTGTTCTCTCTCTCTCTCTCAAATAAATAAAGAGAACCTTTAAAACAAAACAAAGAAAGCAAAATCTTGACATATCATAGGAGTAGCTACTTAGGTTTTTAAAGTAAGTGTTGGAATTTTATTTTCAAGCATTTGTGAATCTTCCTTTTCAACATATTCTGTCGAAACTGAACTACAGTATCTCCAATTCCACAGATACAGCTAACATTAGGAGGCATGAGTACTGAATTTGCTACCTGCTGGTTTTTAGATTAGAGAGATTCACAGTAGTGTGTCCTTAGGAGAGCATTTGTATTACCCTTGTTTTTGAATATTGGAAAATGAAACACTCCCTTTTTATTGCTATTAGTTTTACTGTTTATTCTATGCCATATTCTATTAAGTTCAAACACTACAAATAACCATAAGCATTTGTGGAATGCTATTATAAAAAATGTTTTTAACAACATCTCCATTTTTAATGACCTGGAAATATTTGAATCAGTGCAAAGAAACTTTTTTATTTAATGAGAGATATTCAGATATATTAGCGTTTATTCTATATAAAAAGAAGTGAGGCATTATTTTTCTCAGAAAAAAAGGATTTCTTGTAAATATTTGACACAAAGCTGTCTTTAATGAGCATTTCCTGTCTTAAAAGTCAATACAGCATGTCTTATCTAAACTCTTATCTCAAATCTTTACTGAGAAGTAATAAAAATTATGGATAATTAAAAATTCATAATGTGTATATGTGGAAAGTAATCAAGAGTAAATATTCATCCTTATAAAGAAAATGTAAAGATTAAGTTGATAATAAACAGACTGGTTAAATGTGTGTTACTGGAAATAGACATGCTTTTCTGAAATGAGAAGTCTCTATAATAACAGGATCTTTAAAAGGCATAAACATTAAGGAAACAAGGATTTTGTAATCTTGTATTTTTTTAAAAGAAAAACCTCTGAAATGGGGTTAAATTTGCATTTCAGAAGTTCACAGTTAAAATTCAGTAGAAAAAAGATTAAATCCTCACATTAATTTCAGTGCTGTTTTATAAGACGATTTTAAATTGGAATCTGTATACCTGTGAACTGCTTGAAGAGACTAATTTATTCTTGTAATTTATTAATTTTGAAACCCATTTTGTAAAATTTGCTATGCTAGAGCCTGAAGCTGCAATGACAAACTATTCTATTTGCCTTAAAAGACATGGGAATGTCAAGGAATAGTAATAACTAAAAGGCAATTATAGTATATCTGATAGACAATAATGTGGAATACAAATTTTCATCAGAACAGGGAGGGTCACCTAATTCAGTATTCAAACATCCAGGAATGCTTTTTGTGGGAAGAAATTCTGACCTGTAGACTGAAGGTGATGAATTAAAAAAAAAAAAAAGTGCCAAGTACAATATGACAATGAGAATCATTAGAAGAACTGTAAGCAATATACTATGAAGAAATGTCAAATACAGGATACATACGTGGTTCAATAGAGTAAGCAGTAGGGAGTAAATAAGGACTTACGGTCATTTTTAGGGAAATAAGCATTAGGAAAGAGAATGTAAAGTTGATATGTTTGAAGTGGTAGACTCAGCTATCCATGGTGCTGGAATAGCTTATCGAGAGTCAGGAAAAAAAAAAAAGATGTGGGACTGGTTTGAGCAAGGATTGAGGTCATGTCCTGGAAGGAGAAAATTTATTTTGGGGTTAGGAGGTGTTGATTAGTTCACTTTTTAGCACACTGAATTTGATTCATTCTTTGTACATCAAGGGAAGATGTCTAGAAGGAACTTGATTTGGAATTCAACGTGAGTTCTGGGAAGAAGATACAGATTTAGCACATAACAGTATATAAATAATTTATTTCAAGGTGGTAGATGTTCTCTCTCGTTGAGAGTGAGAATGAAAGAATGTCTAGAATTAAGTCTTGAAAATATATTACATTGAGAAAGAGCAGTCCAGAAGGGATATTTTAAAGTATCTGACAGGCAAAAGGAAAAATGAGGGGAGTAAAGTGACATGGATTCAAAAGATGAAAAAATTTCCAAGAAGTGCGTAGTCTACAATGTCAAAGGCTGTAGGGACAAGTATAAGATGAAAATGGATTTAGCCATTAAATTATTTGCTCATTAAGATGATAAATCAACAATTTGTTAATCTGAAGGCAAGGGTAAAAAGTAGCATTTTTAATATTAAACCCATGGTAATTAGTTCTACAACAGCAATTACTGAATATTTTTGAAAGAATCAAAAGTATGAACTTGCTTATCAAATCTTGGAACATGTGAGCTATGACTGAACTATCAAACACTTTCAAAGAAAGTATTTCTTAAAACAAATATAAGGAAGTAGTAAAGAGGGTTATAAAGTAAGTAATGAACTCATGTCCCATTTTCCAAACAAGTTAAACAGGCTAAAAGTAGGATTGGCTTTGTAAAGTACTTTGATGTTTTACTGAGATAGAAATGTAGGCTAAGCAGTGGGACTTAGGAAACTATAATTCTGTGTCTCATGTTACTGAAGATAACTATCAAAAATTTTATCGTAAGAAGCACTTTTCTGTTTTGAGAGCGGAATGGAGTAACATTAATTACCAAGATGAGAGCTTATCATGCAGTCAGAAAACTTATAGGAAAAAACATTTTTTTAATGATCTGATAGGCCTGTCAGATCATGTGAAGTGAATGCAGTGATCAAGATAGTTTCAGAGTTGGATTGTTATATTACCAGATTTTAGTTGTAATATCCAGAAATTATAAGCTATATGACAACAGTTTGCTTAATTTTTCCAGGTGTCTCAATCTCAGTGTCCACATTAGTAAAATGTAGCTAATAACAGTATCTACTGCATGGGGTTATGAGGATGAATGATCTATGTCAGAACACCGACAAGCCAGTGCCTGCCATATGCTGCATCCCTAAAAAATATTTGCCCTATTAATGTTTTTATTGTTTTTATTATGGAATCACTGTAAAAATCACATCAAATATTCTCTCTGCAGTTCAAGAGCGAAAGATGGTATCATGCTTCAGTAAACAAAATCACTTGGTTGCAGTTTATCATCACTATAATTTTTAAATTAAAGATTATTATACAGTAGAATTTTTACATCTATAGCCCTTGCTACCTTTTGGTCTTTCCAATATGAAGGAGTAAACATAAAACAAGAAGTTACCCAATTTATCTATTGTAGCCCTCAGCTTCTGGCCAAATATGAAACAACCAGAGATTAAGAGTTCCATTTCTCACAGTGCATTTGCTTCAAGCAGGAGACTTTATTTTTCAGGGCTAGCTTCCTCGAGCATGTTTATTAGAGTAAGAAGCTTCATTTATTTCTAGGATTATTTTTACAGCCATACATACTGATTCCATTTTGTTAGTTGTATGGAACTTCCAATACTTTTAATCCTCCAGAGATTTAAAGACTAGGGGTTAGAAGAGATTGCCCTCAATCAATTAATCTTGTCTTCCTATTATTTGTAATATGATTAATGCAAAACTGAGCCAAATTTCAGTAGTATTATAGGAAAATGGGAGGAACATCTGTACTTATGTTTACGGTAAGGACATATAAACAGCATACAGAAAAAATGTATATTTTTACTCTTTTATATAACTTTAAGTAGCTTACAAGTTTTCTGTTTAAACTTTTTTTTTTTTTTTGGTGTTACCTTAGGCCACACAAACCCATTTTATTTTTATTTTATGTTTTATAACTTTGTTTTGGAAATCATTACATATAAATAATTCATAACAAATCCCTATTGCTCAGTTTTTCCATAAAGCTATCCATAAAATATTATAAATACTATAGCTGTTCAAAAACGTTTTAAGAGCAGAGATTTTATAAATACGAAGTGAGGAATGAGGCCATTAGATAGATTTTGAAGAAGTTATGCAGTGGTAAGATCTAGAGAAAAATAACCAGCACTTATAATGATGAGATATATATGTTTATGTTAGCTGTTTATTGCTATTTTCTATTATTAGGCTCTGACTATTGAAATTACATTAATAAATTATACTGATTATAGTTCTTAAAATAATTTTATGTATTTAACAAAACTTTATACAGAAATTAGAAAGTATATTTGAACACTTGGAAAAAACTTTGTGGTAATGTTTATCCTTTCACTTTTCTTGAGTCTGTCAAAAACAACAGAAGTTTTACTTGGAATCAGTAAATACTCAGTTACAGAAGACCTGTAACTAGATCCTAAATAGCAAAGCAGTTGCTATATTCTGATCAAAAAATTATCTTTCATATGCTTAAATTTATTCTTCATACTCTTCAATTCTTTTAAAGAGAATTTTTTTTCTTAACTTAAAAGTATGTAGTGTTTATTCTTAAGTCTACCTTTACCTCTGATATTCTAGAATAAATTTTTCCCCCCTCAGGGTTCTTACTGGTTGTCATTTCAAGATGCCTTGAAAGTACCTGCTGTTTTTATTTTTAAATTCTGTTACCTATTTCTTTTCTCATTGTATATACTATTATACCAATTTTATTTTAATATTTGGTGTCTGGTATAAAATAAACTCTTAAAAATCTGAAACCCCCTTTGTCAAGACATTACTATCCTTCCTCATTCCAGTCATCCATAAAGCCAGTTTATCTGCACTTACTTCTTAAAGATTTTGACATCCAGTTCACTATAGATGTACTCATATATATGTGCATAGATAGATAGATTTTTTTTTCCCCCAATAGCCTGGACTTCAAAGTCTTCTCCTTCAAAGATCTTGTCCTACAATGTCTTTTAACCTCCCACCCCAATCACTTGGCTCATACCAATAAACTTGGGACCCCTCAAAAATATCAATTTCCGAACTTTCCTGAGTTCCG
The DNA here is from genome assembly GCF_010015895.1 of Lontra canadensis. Lineage (NCBI taxonomy): Eukaryota > Metazoa > Chordata > Mammalia > Carnivora > Mustelidae > Lontra > Lontra canadensis. Next base: position 7,352,445 of record NW_022631031.1, on the reverse strand, counting down.
TCATCTTTTTATCTTCCAGCCCCGTCTGTTATCCTAAATGCTACAATTTTTCATATCCACCCAGAGCTACCAGGAATACCAGCTGCTCAGTGTTCTAACTGCTTTCTCCCCACCACACATCTTCATTTCCCTCTTCATACAGGATATATTTCTTGTCCATGCTTATAATCATTCCGTGGTATGCCTTACAAATCACCTTGTTTCTCACTGTCTTCATGCTTCAAATAGCAAAAATACCATCCTTTGTTAAATTCAGCTCTGGGCCTTCTCTGCCTCTACTCTTCCACACTAAAAAAGGCCTCAGCTACATATACTTCCCAGGAATTCTATACAGTGTGCTTCCATTCACTCTCTGTTCTCAGTAACTCTGTCATATTTACAACTCTTCTAATTATATCATATACTCTATCCCTGTTCCTTTGGATGAATCCCCTGTATATCACCAGACTCTCATTTGGTATACTAGCTTCTACAATGTTAGCCTACCTAGAGATATGGTTCAAATAATTGTTCCAGTTATCTTCTGTAATATAGATTCCCCTCTCTATTGTATCATTTCCATGAGCATAGAAACATGCTATAATATCTCTCATATATTAAAAAAAATCCCATGATTACACACATTCCATCTATAACTATATGTTTCTCAGCACAACTTTGCAGGAAGGTTCATTAGAACAATCTCCTATTCTTGTGATGTCCCCTGAAGGAAGCGTCAGCCATTCTAAACCACTACACTTAGATATCCAGGGAATATGTTGCCCTTAGGGTCCCAAGTAACTTACAGGTTGCCAAATCCACTGACATTCCTCAGGCCTCTTTCACTGACCTATCAGAAGCATGTGACAATTGGCCATGTTCTCCATTATGAGCTATTTTACTTCCTTAAGCTTCCAGAACACCATGTACAATTGGTTCTGTTGTAATTCAATGGCTAATCTATCTCAGTTTTATTTACTGTCTCTCTGATATATTCGTATTGGACTGCTGCAAGACTTAATCCCTAGAGTTTTCCTCATCTCTACCTTTCTTGCCATTCATTCTTATGGCTTGATATACTGTCAACATACTAACAGCTCCCAAATAGGCACCTCTAGCCAGACTTTTACCCTGAGATCCAGAGACATCTATACAACTCCTTAATTATCATCCCTTCTGTGTCTACCTTTTAAAAGTAACATCTCCGGGTGCCTGGGTGGCTCGGTGGGTTAAAGCTTGTGCCTTCAGCTCAGGTTATGATCCCAGGGTCCTGGGATCCAGCTCCACATTGGGCTCTCTGCTCAGTAGGGAGCCTGCTTCCCCCCACCCCTCCTCTGCCTGCCTCTCTGCCTACATCTGATCTCTGTCAAATAAATAAATAGAATCTTTAAAAAAAAAAAAAAGTAACATCTCCAAAGCTAAGCTTTTGCTTTTCTCCACCAAAACCTGCTCCTCTCCCTATCTCTCTAGTCTCAATAAAATCTTCTCTTTACTCAGCCAAAACATTTTAGTCATTCTTTACTTTCTTATATACCCACATGAAAGAAATTGGTAAATTCTGCTAAGTTTATGTTCAAATTATAGTGAGAATCTTATGACTTTTCATAATATACATTTCTATCAGTCTATTCTGAGATAGTATCATCTAATAACAGAATTAATCTAATAACTTCATGATTGTTCTTTCTGCTATCATCTTTATCCTGGTGCCTGTCCAGGTGATCCTCTTAATATTTAAGTTAGATCATATAATTTCTGTGCTCTGGCTACTTAAGTGGATTCCCATATAAATAGAGTAAAAGTCAAAATCAGTGGAAAGGATTAGGTAGCCTATAGAATTTGATTTAATCCACTACTCTGATCTCATTACCTATCAACTCATCCTTTCTCCTCCAGATACATTAGTCTGCTTATTTTTTTTTAAAGATTTTATTCATTTATTTGACACAGAGAAACAGCGAGAGAGGGAACACAAGTGGGGGTGGGGTTGGTGGCAGGAGGGGGAGATGGGGAAGCAGGTTCCCTCCTGAGCAGGGAGTCCCATGCATGGCTCCATGCACGACTTGATGCAGAGCTTGATCCCAGGACCCTGGGATCATGACCTGAGCTGAAGGCAGACAGTTAATGACTGAGCCACCCCAGGCGCCCCCACTTAGGTTTCTTTAATATTCCAAATATATTCTGCACCCTGGCCTTTGAACATGCTATTTTTTTCCCTCTCCTGGAATCTGCTTATTATGTATATGCACAACTCTTGTTCTCTCAACATTTTTAATTACCTTTATGTGTGTGAATGTGTGTGTGTATATAATGTATACATATATTATATAACTATATATATAATAACTATTTTACTATCTGTATATTACTCTCACCAGAATGTAGGGCAGCTTTTAGTAATTCCTGGTATATTACATACTTAATAAAATAAATATATGTTTTATGAATGAATAAATATGAGTTTTAATTCTGACACTCATCTTTTGGTGGTGGATATTTCTGTTTGGTCCTCCTGACATTTTAAATCATTTTTTTTCACCTAATGGGATCTGGTTTGCCTTCTCTTACATAAGACCTGTGGTATCCTGAGCAAAAAAATCACACTTTGGCACAATCTGTGAAGAAACCTAGTCTGAATCAAACTCATGTCCATTGATCTGAGATACAATAATAATGTGTGGTTTCTGTACTGACTTAAAAAAAGAGATAGCAAAGCAATTTCATTGAAAGCATAATGGTGCTGGTACCTGATCAAATCACACATGATGTATATTCTAGGTACCAATTCAGTTGAAAAGGATCCGCTAAATAATGATACTGAATTGGCTTTCTATTTCAACATAGAATAAAAAAATGTGTATGAGCTACATTCATACCTATATGGATCAAAGCTATAACTTTAAGAGTTTAAAATGATTTTACCACCCATGGAGCAGAACACTTTCTAAACCAAGATTTGAATATAGTCATACAAATGTGATAAAAATCAAAAGATTAAAAATTTGATCAGTTATCCATATCTCATAACAAAACAACTGAAATCACAGTGTCCTAAAACAAAAAAAGAAAGAAAGAAAGAAAGAAAGAAAGAAAGAAAGAAAGAAAAGAAAGAAAGAAAGAAGCATTTTTTTTACTCCTGATTCTGTACTTGTCTGGTAGTTCAGCTGATCTGAGCCGGATTCAATTGCTCTTGACTAGACTTGCTTATGTGCCGATGGTAGAATAGTGGGTGGGCTGGGTGCTGACTGGTCCTGGTGGGCCCCATTCATGTGTTAGTAGATGGACTCTTGGCTGGAGCATCCAGGGTAACTGGGCCGTTTGTCTCGCTTCATCCAGTAGGGTAGTCTGTTATGCTCACATGGAGATTTCTGGAAGAATAAGCTGCATTATTTGAGGCTTCTTGAGGTTTAGGTTCAAAATCGACATTCTTTCTAATGAGCTTTATTGGCCAAAATAAATTACAAATGGTCATACAAAGGATGGGAATACACTGAAATGGAGAAACCACAAGTTAGATTGAAAGGGGTGCAGATTGCAAAAGAAAGGGGTGAGGGATTGGGACCATTTTTGCAAGCAATTTACTAAAATAATATGTGCAACTTATATACATATAAAAGGTTAATATCCCTAATATATATGAAATCCCTGAAGTAAGAAAAATATATTATGTAGTATGTTTTAATTAGAAAATAGCAAATATGATAAAAAAAGATTAAATATAGGTGAGTAGTAATCTGAAGGTTGTTTCAAACTTACTAGAAGTTGGTGAAATGCAGATTGAGGAATGGTATGTTTAACTTTGAAATGGGCAAAAACAGTCAAAAATCTAATGAACATAAGATGAAAAAACTGGGGACAGCATATACACTATTACTGTATTAGTGAGAATATAAATGAATAAAAAACTCTTGAAATAATTTGGTACACTTATTAAAGTGTAAGATGGGCTTATATGCTTTGATCTGAGAATTCTATTATATATACATATTCTACAGAAATTTCTATTTCATAGATTACTGTATATTTACAATTATTTTATTTTTATTTTTTAAATTTTTTTAGGCAGGGGAGGGGCAGAAGGACAGGGGGAGACAGTGAATCTTAAGCTGGTGGAGGACCCCAGCACAGGGCGAGTTTCACAATTCAGATCATGACTTCAGCCTAAATCAAGGGTCAGATGCTTAACTGACTGAGTGACCCAAGTGCCCCCCAATAATGTTATTTTTGATTATGATTATGGCCTAAAATAGTTCTGATTTAATCTATCAGGATGAGAGGAATGGAATAGATTTTGGTATTTCCACAAAATTAAAAAAAGTACCTATTTGAAATCAATAAAAAGGATTATTATAATGTTTGAGAATGAAGTTGAATTTGGTAAGAATAAAGTTGGATTTATAGAATGGTGGGAAAAGGTTAATCTTTTCAATAATTAACAAACTCATTCATATTGGAGAAGGGAAAAACATGACTCCTACATTGCACCATATACAAAAGTCAATCCCAAGTGAATTTAGTTCTGAAAATGAAAAATAAATGATCAAAAAGTAATTTTAGAAATAATATCTGGGTAGGGAAAGTTTTTTAAAGAGGGTACAAGAAACGTTACCTATACAGGAAAATATGGCAAAACTGAGCACGATAAAAAGTATTCCAATTCATCAAATGATATTTAATATTAAAAGATTGTGTAATGAAAATTTAAATCACATAATGGGAGAATACGTGCACCAAAAGTGACAGAAAAATCTCATATCTACAAAGAATATTTTTGAAAAAGTCTACAAACAATAAGAGAAATATCAAAAAAGAAAAATAGTTGAAAGCCTGAAACACACATGTAAAAAAAGGAAGATACACAAATGTGTTAATCATCATTATTCATTAAGAAAATGCAAATTAAAAGACTCCATGTGATACCAAAACTTCACTACTCCTTAAAAGCTATGAAGGAAAGAAGGGAAAAAGGAAAGGAAAAGAAAGAAAAAGAAGGCAGGCAGGCAGGTAGGTGAGGGAGGAAGGGGAAAGAAAAGAGAAAGAAAGAAGGAAAAGAGAGAGAAAGAGAAAAAGAGAGTGAGGGAGGGAAGAAAGGGGAGGAGAGAGAGATTACTAAATGTTGGATAAAATGCAAAACAACAGTAATCCCCAGACACTGCTGTATGGAGTCTACATTAATTTAATCACTTTGTACAACAGGACTTTTCTCTTAACCTTAGAAATATGTATACTCCCATAACTTAGCAATACTATTTCTAGGTATGTACTAACAAATGCATATGGGTGAAACTGAGAAAATATTGCAGTAGGGTTCATAGAAGCATTCTAACATGCACAAACTGGAAACGACCCAAATTTTTATGACCAGCAAAATGTTTAAAGAATGTGTGGGTTCTTAAAATGGAATATGATCCAGAAGTAAAAATAATTGGGGAAAACATAATGGCAAAAAAAAAAAAAAAGCCAGATGAAAAAGCACACATATTATATGAATTTATTTTACAAGATAAATGTAATGCTTAATGATGCAAACTTACACGGTAAAGTCATGAGGACAGAGAAAAAAATCAACATAAAAATTAAGATACGTAGTATTTTTGCTAGGGAAATCAGTTATTGAGAGAAAATACAAGGGAGATTTTAAGATTATCAGTGATGTGCTTTTGTGATATGCTTACCCAGATGTTTACATTGTGCTAAAAGAGATCTCCTCTTTGTAGCCTACTTTTATGAATGTATACACTATTTTTTACATTATATAGATTACATAATTTACTCTTGATTTCTTATTCTCTGAAGATTTTCTGTTGAATACTCAAACATTAGTACTCTTGGATTAAAGCAAATAATGTTATGTTTATTCAGTAATTGGTAAAAGATTAGTACTTTACACTTTTAATAGAACATCTTTGTTATTGTGTATTATATCTACTTAAACCCTGTGAAAAGGAATAAAGTCTCTTGTTTTGAAGGCAAACATACTGAATGCTCTTATTTCATAGAAGAGGTAATAGAGTCTTAGTTAAGTGATTTGATTCAGAATACACAGGGACTGATCAATAGGAACAGGAAAAGAACAAAGGTCTGTCCTTGAATGTTAGTGCTCTTTTTTTTTTTGAATGTTAGTGCTCTTACTAATATGTAAGCTCAGTAATGTAAGTATATCCAAATATGTGACATTTTTTGCATGTTTACACTCTTTCACCTCTATAAAATCTTCTACTGCAGTCTACTTTACTCTCCTCTTCTTCATAGAGATTTCAATAATCAACCATGTCGTACTGGGAAAGACAAGAGTAGACTTCAGAGGTTTAAAACTGTAAGAGTGAAATCTGATGCAGTAAGAATGACTTTGATGAATAAGGAAAAGGAAATACTGACTGCTCTTGGAGACAATCTGAAAGTATCAAGTCTTTAGAAGGAATTATCTTGGGAAGAACACAAATTTAAATGGGTACAATGGGCCTTATTGGCCCAAGCATGTAACTTGTCTATGTGCATATCTATTTTTCCTCTCTGTAGAAAGGAGATTTTGCAGTTCTAGGAGAAAATTTGAAACTGTTGTTTTCAGTATGAGGTATATTGAAAAGAGTCACTAGAAATAATGAAGATAATATTCATAGAGGTGCAGCCTCCTAAAAATGTATGGTGCTGACATAAAAACAGATATATAGACCAGTGTAACAGAATAGAGCCTAGAAATAAACCAAAGCATAGAGAGTCTATTAATTTTCAATAACAGCACCAAGAATACACAATGGGTAAAGGGTAGTTTCTTCAGTGATTTCATTGAAAACATTTCTCCTAGTTTCCTTGTTCTTATCTATTCTTCCCCACAAGCTCTTCCCTCCCTTTCCATATTTCCTGCACATTACATGTGGTGGAAGTTTTCTTACAATGATAATCACCAAATCAAAGTTTTTCAGAGATGCTCCTTCTTTTCATTATGCATAGGGTAATAACTTTAACTTCTCTGATTGAGATATAAGGATATTTATGACCCAGTGTCTAATATTTTAGATCTGTCCTACCTCTCACAACTCCTGTTTCTTAGCTTTTTAAATAGTTCAGTCAAATTGAAATACCTGTTGCCAGAAATTTTCTACAGTTACTTATTCCTTTGCCTGCTTGTACAAAATTTGCTCTATCTTAAAATCACTTGCAATCCACCATTTTTTATCATGGCAAAAACCTTCTTGTATTTTAAGCCTTGGTCCATAAGTTTTCAAATAATCCTTTAGGATACTTCTGTTTCTCTCTCATGCCAGCTTAAGCTTCTCCTACTTTGCATTTTATGTACTATGGCTAATAGAGATATTATTTCATTTTTGAATTCTCAAAACCCAGACAAATTGTATTTTCAAGAATATTTATTAAATTGATGATAAAAATTTTTAAAGTATTTATTCTCATATATTTATTCTTATAAGAATCATGTAAGTTATTTCTTTTGCCACCTCTTAAAATTAAGACCTAAGTAAAATTTTGAAATGACTTTATAATATTCGATGCAGATCAATATGTCATCTGATGTGTCTAGTATTTACATTTTCTAATATCCTTTATTTACTGGTTGCTATGGAAGGAAAAGTAATATATTTCATTTTATTTTATTTCTACATATAAATTTTAGAAACAGGAAAGTAAATTTTAGTAATACTTGACATGATTCAGTGAATATGTAAATGTACAAAATACTAAGAAAAAATGTTTAATTAGGAAAATGCAATCAGTCTTCATGTACCAAAAATAATTAGCACAGCAGGCTGCTATTGAGTTGTTGATTAAAAGTATATATTAATATATTTATAACTATATTTGCTACTGTATTTCACTGTGCAGTGAACCAGAGGAGATATTTTTGAGCTTTTAAACACACTTTTATATGGCAAAGGCTAAAACTTTGCACTCAGAGATATCTAGTTAGTGCAAATCAATGAGATAGTGGCAAAACAGAACAATTTTATTGGTTTATTTAATAACTGTTCAGTGAAGTAAATGTCAAATATAAACATTTCTGGATAAAAGTGATGTCTTAACTGTAGCTGTTCTCAAACTGACACAAAAATACCTAGAAAAAAATGAAAGAATCATAAAATTACTAAAAATTAAATGTAATAAAGCTTCTATAATTAAAAAGGAGGTAGCTGATTTAGAAGGTCCTTAGGAGGTAAAATTAGTTGTACTATATTAAAATGTAAAGCACATCTAGATGTGTTTTACTCTCTGAGACAGAATTTAATGAAAAATGATGGTGAAATTGTTTGTACTTTCCTTATTATTCCTAATAACTAAAGCTAAAACTAAAAATAAAGACACTGATAGACACATATTTTCCATGTAAGTCATGTTTCAGCTATCTCCAGAATATTTTTCCCCAAATCCATTCAGAAATACTGTTAGAAAGAACACAGACGTTAAGTTGCCACAGAGGTTTGGGGATGTTGAGGAGGAAGACAAGACTTTCTTTCATCTGCCCTTTCAGGGTCCTTCTAGCTGGACTTAGAATCAAATTGACATGAGACAGATCAACGGGAGAAAATAAAACTGGAATCCATGTAGATACGAAATTCCATAGACCATGAGGTAGCATCAAACTTGTATTAGCTGGGGAGAGGGGTAGAGTCTGAGGGGAGAAAAGCCATTAGAAGGAGGGTGAAAGGAGATGTTTTGTGAAACAAAGGTTACCCTGTTATGCAGGTAAATTTCTTAGGTAAAGGGAAGTCTTTGTGAATAGCCCTCTTCCTGGTACAGGGTCTACTTTCCAATGTAAACTTAGGCAGCTGAGAACCAGGAAGAGAGTTTTTCTTGCATCTCCTGTGTTTTGATTATTTTTAACTCAAAATAGTTTTCATGTTAAAATGGTCCATCTTGGAGCAGCCTAACCTTGGCCCCTACAGTTGGGAGGAAATTTTCCACCATCTATTGTAGAAAATGTAATAAGAATAAATAAAATTTTGGATTCAGGATTTAAAACTAGAAAAATGAATCATAAAGCAATGTATGCTGGGTGCTAGAAGAACAGGGGGAAGAAGGGTAAATGCACCTGAAACTTAAAAATGAGCTAATTTCTGTTCACAACAACCTGCAACTATAGATTCAAGAAACTTATTTCATCCCTCATTGACCCAAGCACAATGTGCACAGTTACACGTTTGCACACACAAGTATGACCACTGGCAAAGAAAGAGTTAAATGGAGCTTGCTTTGTTGCAAGATAATTAGGAGAAAAAATGGTTACAAATACAGCAACTTGTATTTTATGAAATATCCATCAGGACAAGAAAAAAGGAGTAGAAACATAAGGACACAAAGAGTCTAAAAATTATATTGAAAACATCTATACATAAGGATGCAAACCCAAATGTTATGAACTTGTGTGGCACCACAGTAGAATGCAAGATTTACTTCTTATAAAAAGGACCAAAATGTTGTAAGAAGACAGTAACTGGAATGAAAATGCCCAGAATAAGATAAGCAAGAAGGATAAAATAAATAAGATTTTCAAAGAAAAAATTCAAAATAGATTAAAATATACTGGAGGCTGTAAAGATAAAACAGTGCTGGATATAAAAAAAGTTGATTAGCAAACAAGTGGGTAAATAACTTAAAAGCAGTAAAAAAAAGTACAGAATAAAAGTATTGAAGTTTTGTATAGAGAACGGAGAATAGAAATAAATTTGTGGATGTTAGATTTTCCCTTAAAAATGGACTAGGGGGCTCCCGGGTGGCTCAGTGGGTTAAGCCTCTACCTGCGGCTCAGGTCATGATCTCAGCATCCTGAGATCCAGCCCTACTTCAGGCTCTTTCCTCAGCAGGGAGCCTGCTTCCCCCCTCTCTCTGCCTGCCTCTCTGCCTACTTGTGATCTCATTCTTTCTGTCAAATAAATAAAATCTTTTTAAAAAGGAACTTATCCTTGTTTAAAAAAAAAATGGACTAGACATTAAGTAATTGTCAGAAAAGAGTAAAAAGAGGAAGAAATTAAGTGAAGGGGAACAAATCAGCAAGTGCGTGAAGTTCAAGAATGGGAAATATTCTGAGGACAAAGTAAGTCCCAAATCCTCTAGAACTCTTAAACGTCTGGGGTGACACTGATCTCATAAATATGCAGTTTAAAATGTCATGGATTTGAACAATCTACAAAACATATCAAAGATTCCAGATGTTTCCTTATGAACAATGAAAGTCTCATGGGGGTTCTGAAGGGAAAGGAATGCTCTAAGCAGCCTTTTTTTTTTTTTTTCCCTAAATCAAAGCTGTGTAGCTCCAAAGGAATAAAAAAGCCTAGAGATTATTTTCTAAAAGACACAAAAAGAAAATACACATAAGAAAGTGATGGAGATACTTAATACTTTGTGAAAAGGTTTCAAGTGATGGTTGACAGTGAGCCTCAGAGATCTGGGAGAAGAAGAGGGAAAATGTGATAGTGAAATAGAACCTCGCCTGGAGTTTCCTGTGAGGCTTTCAGCTGTCTGAAGCACAGTTGCCCTTACCTACAAAAGCACAGTGCTCATCTGTAACACATTTGCCACAAAAATCCTTGAAGACATGGGTCCACCTGCTGAACTTTCTCCTACTGACATAACCCCGCACCTGCTCAAGCCGTTCGTCATATAATGAAGGAACCAAATAGGGCAACACATTATCTTCCTAGCCATTTAAATTTGTGAGAAAATTAAAACATGGAGTTATCAGGAAAAATCACAATCACATCAACCAGATGAATTACTTTGCATATAATTTCAGTATTAAATGCTACCCATGCCTGTGATTTTAGTAGTTTTATTTTTCTTTAGCAAGCCTCAATATCTCTCACTTTTTGAAGGGTATGTTAATGGTTGCTTTGTTTATTTATGTGTAAGTGAGGACAAAAATTAAAATATTCAATAACTTTAAATATACTTTAAAATGTAAAACTTCTGAAGTACTACTAAATGTGCATGTGCCCATGTTTTGAATTATATAATTTACTCACATACATTAAGGTGAGGTTAGCTAGCTTCCTGGATAGCCCAGGTACAGATGTAAGATGTAACGCACTAAAGCTGAAAAGGTTTCAAGCAATGTAAGAAACATGCTCACAATCAACAGCCAGGATCACTGTGGCTCTGGGCAACCTCTAAGTGCAGGTAAATAAAGAAGTCAGATTGTTTTATTTGGGCAAAAGTTTGAGAAGAAATAATATACTCACCCTCCCTAATATAATACATTATCCAGAATATTTATTAAATGTGAAAATCAAGGAGAGTAACTTTATGGTTGAGTAACCCAGCAGACACCAAGTTAACCAAGTGATCAATAAAATATATCCAATAGCAAGACATTGGGATTGTGAACTCCCAAGTTTTGATATATGGAGGAGGGGACAACATCATTTCTGTACCTAAAATGCATAGCTTCATTCCAAACACTGGGAAACATTAGACAAATCTAAGTTGAGGTCATTCTAAAAATAATTCTTCAGTACTCTTCCTAAATGTCAGGATCATAAAAGACAAGGAAAGACTGAAGATATTCTATGATCTGAAATAGATTAAGGAGAAATTATAATGAAATGCAATGTGAGATCCTCAGTTGGATCATGGACCAGAAAAATAACATGAGCAGAAAAAATGGTGAAATTAAAACGAGTTATATAGTTTAGTTATTCATAGTATATCAATGTTACTTCCTTGTTCTTTTATCATATAAGTTGAAAATATTAGGGGAAATGATGAGGAATATATGAAAACTATATGCAACATTTATGCAACTTTTCTTTAAGTCTAAAATTAGATCAAAATGAAGTTTTCAAAAAATTAGTTTTTATTTTCATCTGGACATTATTAATATTAGCTAAATTAGTCTCTGATATCTGGGATGTACAAGATTTTCTTCTTTCCCTGTGCTTCTGTTTGTTTCTACATTTAATGTTGATTACAATTCTAATTCAAGTAATTTATTCACCATAATTCATTACTTTAAACACCTCTTTTCTGCAAAGAAGAATTATTCCATTTACAAAATCCATTTTAATCAAGCCCTGCATTGGGCTCTCTGCTCAGCAGGAACTTGCTTCCCCCTCTCTTTCTGCCTGCCTCTCTGCCTATTTGTGATCTCTCTCTGTCAAATAAATAAATAAAATCTTAAAAAAAAATCCATTTTAGGCTTATTTATGTATATCAGTATTGCACATTAAAATGTCACTTTTAAATGTAATAAGTTACAAAAACATCAGTGATATAGTCAAAAATAGGCAAAGAAAAACTTCAGAAAACAATTTTGTAAAAGATTTAATTCCCAAATAACCAATTAAATTAACAATCTCAATTGTGGCTTTATAACTTAACTTTAATTAGTTTTGACTTAGAGCTCTGGGTATTCTGGAGATCTGAGAACTACATATGAAATAATTTTACAGAAGATGTCAATGAAAATACCTAATTAAAAAGTTTAAATTATGATCATTTGAATTTGCTTTTTTGTCTCAATTAAAATATGCATGTTGAATACATCTTATGAGACTTACAAATATCCACACCATTTTTCATGCTTAAATACATTTAAGATATTAATAAATGCATTTCCTGTAAATTTCTTTAAAATAGATGCCTTCTGATGTAAATACTAAATTACACTTACAAATACATGTGGTGAGGTGGTGAACAAGGACAAGCCATCATTATATTATGTTCATATGCATAAAAACACATTTCATTTTTGTTCATGAACACTTTCACATACATTATTAAATATTAATAATGGGAAAATGTCTAGAAAAGAGTCTTGTGTAAAATTCAAAACTATAAAACTCCTAGAAGATAACACAGGAGGAAACCTAGATGACCTTGGAAAGGGCAAAGACTTTAGATACGGTATCAAAGGCATGTACTGTGAAAGAAATAATGGATAAGGTAGACTTCACTAACATTAAAAAGTTCTGTGAAAGATGATGTCCAAAGAATAAGACCAGCCCACATATAAAGAACTCTCCAAAATAGCACAAAGAATTGTTAAAACTCAAAAATAAGGAAAAAACCCTATTATAAAAATGGGTCAAAAAACTAAACAGATACCTCACTAAAGAATATATAAAGATAGAAAATAAGAAAATTAAAAGGTGCTCCACATCATTTATCATCAGGGAAGTACAAATTAAAACAAGATATTGCTACACACCTATAAAATTGATCAAAATCCAGGACACTGACAACACCAAATGCTGCTGAGGATATGAAATAATAGGAACTCTTGCTATTTGCTGGTGGGAATGCAAAATGGTGCCAGCACTTTGGAAGACAGTTCAGTGGTTTCTTACCTAACTAAACATAGTCTTATCATATGATCCAACAATTGTTCTCCTTGGTATTTACCCAAAGGAGTTGAGAATTTATGTCCTCCCAAGAATTGCACAAGAATATTTATAGCAGTTTTATTTATAATTGCCAAAATTTGGAAGTAATCATGTTGTCCTTAATAAACTGTGGTACATCCATACAATTCATCACGATTATTCAGTGATGAAAAAAGGGTGAGCTACCAAACTGTGAAAAAAAATGGAGAAAATTTAAATGCATATTACTAAGTGAAAGAAGCCGATCTTTTAAAAGTCTACATACTGTAGGGTTCCAACTCTGACATTCTGGAAAAAGGAAAACTATGGATACAGTGCTTGCCAAGGGTTGGGGAGTGGGGATAACATGGTGGAGCATGGAATTTTAGGGAAGTTAAAATACGGTGTATGCAATTATAATGATTGATGCATGTCATTATACATTTTTTCCAAAACCATGCATTGTAAAAAACCAAGAATGAACTGCAGAGTAAACTGTGGACTTTAGGTGGTTAGGAGGAGTCCATGTAGGTTCATCAGTTATAACTAATATACCACTCTGATAAGGAATGCTGATAATGGAAAAGGGAATGTATGGTAAATCTACCTTCCTGTCAATTTTGTTATAAAGCTAAAAAATACTTAATAAATGTAAACTCTTGATTTTTCTTTTTTTTTTGCCCTTTTTTTTTAATTTATTTTCAGCATAACAGTATTCATTGTTTTTTGTACCACACCCAGTGCTCCATTCTATTTGAATACCTTTTAAGTATACATATAAATGACAAAGGCTTTTATAAAAGAAATTTAAAATAGTTTTTTTTTTTTTTTTTTTTTTTTTTTTTTTGCTTGACCTCTTGGATTTGTTATAGAATTGGAATGGGTGAATTTCTATCATTTTTTTTTTAACAATTAGTGTTTTGAAACTTAATATTACAACCCACAGATTGATGCTCAACAAGAAATTTAGAGTAGAAAATATTAAAACCCTTTTCAGAATTTCTGAGATGAACTTCATATATCATTCTGTTGAAGAAGTTTTTGAATTTCAATTTACATTAGAAATTCAAGCACAAATTTAATGCACTTAGTGCATTAAAGTTCATTTAATGCATTTTAATCACTACAGGATTAATCAGAATCAATAGGTTAGCACTGATTGAGGCTCACTACTTATTCCAAGATTGAAACCAGTCTGGTAGCAACAGATCTTTCCCTAAAATTTTAGATAATTAATCAGATGAATCAGACACCAACTAGGGAGAATTTTATGTTCTCTAGTTTTCCTTAGTAAAATAACATCTCCAAATTACATCTTAAATCTGTGAGTTAAATAATAAATGTTGTATAGTGGGTTTTAATCTCTAAGTTTATATTCATTTTTAAACTTAATATCTAATGACAAGACTTGCCATTCACATTTTATATTCTCTAATAATATTTAAGTTACTTAGATTTTAGTGATTTACGTGCGGCTATTTCCATATTCTTCTGTGTTGTGATTTCTACATTTTCTTTTCCTGCTTACATGAAACTCAGATTTGGACAAAATGACCTCAGTTTTTATGAATTTGTTTTCTTTTGCCAAATTTTGGCTTTTTATTTAACTCCTTCTAGGATACTTCCCTAAATTGAATCTCTTTTCATAGAAAGGAAGATGGAAGCTATGCCTGTGAGGCTTAGAAACTACCACTTAATGAAGATTAAAAAGAAAATTGTTGCTTATTTCAAAATGTTTCTCCTTAAGAAGGATCCAGTCTAATGCTGGCTTTGCCCCATACCTGAGATGATTTTAGTCCGGGAACATCATCTCCCTATATAAAAAGTGAAATCCAAACCAAAGAAATTTTGTTTTCACTACTTCAATCACTTTTCAAATGTCACTAGATCAAAGATGCGCACAATTACCACCTTATTTTAAATTACAAATCCTTCCGTGTTGCCAAATCTCATGTTCCACTCATGTTCCAGTGCTCGTATTTATTACTTGCAATGCACTCTTCGAGTATTTGGCAGTTTTATGTTTCATGTTTCAGATAAATTACATTGCTTCACTGCTTTAAAGTAGACAAATCTTATGGTCACAATTCATTCTTTCCTATCTCTACCCCCAGAAAAAAGCAGTCTTCCCTCAGTGATCTAGTGATCTCAGGCCATGGATTATCGGATCTCCACCTGGAATTTCAGCTCACCATTCACCATTTTGGATTCATGTCATATTGTCCACTCTGGACATTGGTGGTGAGGCACTTAGTTTAATCCTGTTCATAATGTAGCCATATCATTCAGATAACTTTGGGAGAATGAGAAATACGACCCCATACCAACAATTAGGATTATCACCTGATACACTTAGTCAGAGTCACAGCATTTAATGGGGCTACCATCAATAGTGCTGCCATCAGTAGTGGACATGTAAGGCAGTTTGGTCATATTTTTTTCTTCTTGTCCCTTGGATTCCTAATGTAGTGCATGTCTGTTGGTGACACTTTTTGAACTAATAGATTCCTGTCAGAAATCTAAAATAAGTTAGTTTAAACTTAGGGCTAAACTCATAAATCTTGAAGAATTTAACCTTCTAATATATAATATTTGTATGCATATTTTTTTCAAGGGAATATTTAAAGTGGTTACCTCTCATGGGTTAAATCACATGGAGTATCCAAAAAATCACATCTTATGTAGGGATGTAAAGCCGATGGAGAGTGCCTCAGTATTCTTGGATGAGATTTGATGGGAAATGCAGATGAACTGTATAAGAGAAGCAAAGATACTAAATCCCTTCCTATATGGTATATAAACATATTGAAAGAGCAGGATCTGTGACCCTTTATTCCAGTGAAGATGAGAAAGAACAATGATAGCTTCATAAAAATTATGGGATAAATCTCTTGTAAGAAAAAAAAAAGTTAATAATCTCATAGGAGACTAATTTAGAATGATTAAGAGACAGGAATCCTTGTTTATTTTCTGAATATAGATTTAAAGGAAAAGTACTGAGATTAAGAATCTTAGAAAATGTGCTGTGGCTGGCACTGATTCCTTGGCAATAGCAACATAAATATAATTATGCATTACATAGTTGGAAAAAGTATAGACTGTGGGGATCTTTCTTCATGCTAGTATGTACTAGAGAAGAATGGGTACAAACAGTAAAGAATACCAGTGTGAGATCTAAGAATAGTCACAGTGGCAGGACAGCACCACTGTTTCTATTTGCTAATAGTCTCTAAATAATAAAATAAGTATGCATCACTCTGGATCCAATAAAGAGATGACATAGTAATTTAACATGAAGAATTATTAAACTATGATAAGAAAGTAACTATAAACATATGAAGAGAATGCTCTAAGGTACCCTAGGGCTGAGGGAAAGTCCCAAAGAAAATCAAATTTGGAAGGGAGGCCTGTTCCCCAAAGCTGGGATTCATACCGCCCTAGAAAAGGTGAGGTTGCAGCTTGCTGAAAGGCTAAGAAGTTCCCTGGGTTAGCAAGGGAAGAGCTATTGCTACAATTGTCAGGTGGCCCATAGAGCACGTCAAGGCACTGCTGTGAGCTCAAAGGCCAGTGTGTACAACATTTACATTGGGAGAGTTACAAAAAACAAACCTCGGGGTGTGGTGGTGCTGATGGAGGGGCTTGCTGTGAAGTGGGGACACCTGTGCTGTCACAAGGCATGGAACACATAGTGTCCAGAACAGGAGGGCTCTGGGATGTTGATCACCAGGCAGGGCCTAGAGCTGAAAGGTTGCTAAGAAACTGAGCACACTGTGTGTCTGGGGCACAGCACCACCAGATGTTCTCATAGGCCCACAAGGTCAGTTGATGGCGTTTTGTAGCAGAACCAGAATTCAGTACATTGTCAGAACAGAGGCCCTGAAACGTAAGTCTGGAGCTGAGAAACAATTCTTAATTGGATAATTGGTACAGTCTTCTCTCTAGCTACTCAGTTTCTATATGCATTCTACACATTTGAACTCCCATCCATAAATCAGAGTCAATTTCTTCCTCTTTCTTTCTTTCTTTCTTTCTTTCTTTCTTTCTTTCTTTCTTTCTTTCTTTCTTTTCTTTCTTTCTTTCTTTCTTTCTTTTTCTTTCTCTCTCTCTCTCTCTCTCTCTCTTTCTTTCTTTCTTTCTTTCTTTCTTTCTTTCTTTCTTTCTTTCTTTCTTTTTTATCCCACAGTTGTCTAGTTGTAAAGAGGTCATAGGTATGGGTTGTGGAAGAGAAGGTGATGCAACCAGAATGGATGCCAAAGGAGTCTCAGCTACCTGCTTATACAACTTACTTGTACCTTCCAGGCCCACCCAAGCACATGTCTCACAGAACGTTTTCATTTGATGATTGATTGCCGCTGTTCCCACTCAACCTTAAGACTGGGAAGGTCAGACAACATCAGCTTCATGACGGGAAGCTCAGGCTACCTGAAGATGAATAGTTAGGCTTTTAGTATTTACCAAAGCCTAATAGTAAACAGAAGCTTTTTTTGCTAGAGAATTATTATCCAAAGAAGAGGGTGTAGATCATTCCAAAATCCTGTAGCTTTGGCCTATGATCCTTCTGCTGTGTTTGTTGGAGTCCACATTGGACTTCTCTATTTGTGACAGATCTTTTTGATATCATTAGATCTGATCATGCAGATCAAATGATTTATAACCATTTATGATTATAAAGCCCAAGTGGCCATACAACTTGTACTGCAGTCTGAAATTGTCGCAAAGTCTGTGTGCTGTTCTGATACGCACTTGAAACTGAATGAGTCTGTATATGGGTCAAAGTGACACACTCGAGTATTGTTTAGTTTGCCTTCAAAATTATAAAAGACCTACCAAATGTATGCTTATTTTTTTTTCTTGATTGGTGATGCAAACTGTAGCAATTTGTCTTCACTTTGGGAAGGCTATTCTCCCTCCCCCCAGTTAGTTTCCAAATGTCTAACTAAGGTACAAAAATAACTTTTTCCAGTTTATCAGATCTAATCAGGATAATGTTCTCAACATTGTGGACCCGTGTGTTGTTTTATAGAGTGCTAAAATGATTAAGATCTCTGGGGACTATATTTTAACAGACAGCCTAAAAGTTTACATAGTCTTGGGGCAAAAATGTGAAGTTACACTGCGGCCCTCAGAAGTGAAAGCAAACTGCTTCAGCTGGCCCTTGCACATTTGTATGGGAAAGAAAAAAGACATTAGCCAGGTAAATAGCTGGATAGAAAGGACCCAGGGATGTGTTGACTTTCTCCAGTAAAGATACTACATTAAGAACAGCAGCTGCAGGGTGCCTGAATGGCTCAGTTCCTTGAGCATCTGATCTGGTTACTTGGTTTCAGCTCAGGTTGTGATCTCTGGGTCATGCGCTTAGTGCAGTCTGCTTGTGACCCTACTCTCTCCTCTCCCTGTGCCCTTCCCCTTGAGAGAGCTCTTTCTAAAATAAATAAATCTTAAAAAAAAATAAAACAAGAATAGCAGTTACAGTAAGAGTCATCATCTGATAATGTTTTGATGGTCCACACTCATTTTCCAAGATCCACATCAGAAGTCAAACTGATGGGTTAAATGGAATGGGGATAGGTATCAACACTGTGGTTTTCTTTCTGGTTTACTTTCTTGGCACAGGAGAGTTTCAGGGGCTTTCACATGTCTTATAGAATGGCCCTCACCCCATGAGTCAGAAAGCCAAGGTGCAGATTCTTCCAGTTATTAATTACACTTATTCCAATTAAAGGTTCAGGAACTGGGGGAAAAAACACCCAGTAGTCTGAAGAATGAACTGGACACCCTTTGAGTCTGACTTAACCTGCCATCTATCAGCAGAGCACCGTTGATCTCCACTTTGATAGGCCACAGTGGAATTTTGGGTCCCCAAATATTACTGTTCATTTAGAGGAAGTGTCTCAAAGTCTCTAAAAGGTATGGGTATTTCATTTTCCCATTTGGTCACTTGTATATATGGCCACAGCCCTTTAAAGAAAGCTCAGTGTAAGATTTATTGTGTGTACATATGGCAGTGGTCCATAATTGCAAAGCAGGTAGTAAAGAGTGAATTTGGAGCTGAGAGGCAATAAATTGATACCTGGCACAGAGTGTGAAGAGAATATAGAGCATTTCTAAATGAAGGCTTAGACAATTATAGTAAAATGTAGAAAATTTTATATCAAAGACAATTTATTCTCTAAGGAGAATAAATGTCAAATAAGAAGAATGTTTCTTTTAAGGAGTAGATATTTGATATCATATTATAAAGCATAAGAAAAGATATTCACCCCTCCTCAATTGTATTATAAGGTTAATAATATCAAGGAATGCGTTCTAGGAATACTATCCATTGTGTGGTGTGAGCATATATTTGACACATAATAAGATTGTACTGAATGTATTTCTCTTCCCAATGAGGTTAGACTATATAAATATTCCTCCCAACTAAACTTCTTGAAAGCACCTGTTCTGTGGGGGAATAAAAGTTTCAACTATGAACATATTTTATTAAAAATAGTGTTGTTGAACTATAAGCACTTAAATCTTTCTTAATTTTCGCCATTCATTTTATCATGTCTGTTAGCAACTCCTTATTAACATCAGATGTCTCTATTAATTATCTCCAGAAAAAATTTAAGAAATATATTGTTGTAGCTGATACTATTACCTTGTTAACAGCAACTTAAATACTGATGAATCTAGAGTAAGTTTGAGTCTTCCTTACTGCTGGAACATATTTGAGAATAAGAAATAAAAATGAGTAAAAATTAGTAATTTCACTATATTTACAAATATTATATACAAGATAAAATAAGTATTTGTGAAGTGAATAATAAAATGAGTACTTTCCTATCACTATGAGGTAAACCTATCATAGACTTTTTTTGCTTCCTTACTTGATTGCAACTAGGTTATTAGGTATTAACAAAATATACAGGAATGTCTGTACTAACTGATTTTATGTGTTTTTTATTTAAAAAAATATAGAGCAATTTTTAAAAATCTACATGATCCAGTGTTTAATTCAATTACATCAGGTCTGTTACATTTAATAAGTGAAGAAAATAAATACCAGTCCTAGACTTTGTATTGCAAAAGAGTTGGTTTTATAAATTCAACATTTTATTAATAGAGTACATTTGAAAATTATTCTAAGATGTCATGTAGACATATTTCCATAATAAAACATAAACATGTAAGTGAGCATTTATTTCTAACAGAGAGAAAATACAGAATTAAATGTGTGTACAATATATATGTACCCTTAATAACTGATCTTGTGGGGGGGAGGAAAGGCTGATTTTCTCTATGCCAACCATTAAGTATTAAAGATTTTTTTAATTAATTGATTATGGACTCTAGATATCACAGAAAGCAATTAGAGAGTTATAGTTTTTATATGTCTGTAGTTAAATTGAGAAAGATGCACAGAGTAGATAATTCCAATTTCTGACGGTGTTTTCGGAAGAATTAGTATTTTAAGGCAGTGCTACATGGCAGGACCTTATGGGCATATCATTGCAAATTGGTTATGGTTGGATAATTTACTTCTATTTAAATTATGCACACCCATAACCTTTGTCATATAGGTAAAAGCAGCTCTGAAATCTTGGTGCAGATGACTGGCCTTCTTTGGATAAGCCATACAAACCAGTGAATTAACAGGATATAAAAAAGGAAACTTGGTAAATATACTTATTGATTATAGAATCTAAATAAAACAGGTTTAGAAAGGGAGTCCTCAGTGAATAAAAGTTTTTATAGCTGATCTTGTTCAAAACAGTCTAATTGGCTCGGAATTACTGGAAATTTGAAATATTCACTCCCCCAAATTTCTTGGCATCTTAAAATATAAGTTATCATGTTCACGTTTCTTATTTTCTCAGTTTTCCTCTACCTGTCACCTACTGTGTAAAATGGAGACAAGTTGTATATGAACCTATTAATTAATCAGGTTAGCTTCAAATTAAAATAAGAATTTATGGGTTCGTGCGAATCTAGCATCTCACTACAGGGAGACAACTCTTTTCCATTTATGACAAGAAATACTCTATTTTCCTGCAGTTTCATCCGGTAAAATATTTTGCTGGCTAAACTTAGTTTACTGTTTAAGTGATATCACTATGAAAATATGTTCAGTAAGACATTATACAAAAAAGTTAAGTCTTTAATGACAATATAGTGGGAAGACTAATGATATTAGGAGTTAATTAATCTTCTCGGAAAAAGTTAAATTTTGTGTCTTTTTTAAACCGAGAAAATATTTTAAATTCCCTTAAGCATAATTGTGTCACCAAAGTTCTGAAATAAAATCAAGATAGGGATTAAAAAGTCTGCATATCTAAGATGCAATAAAATATCGTGAAAACATTTTTGAAAGTCTACTTTTGTGCCATTATGCCTTTATTCCAGTTTTTTTTTTTACTTTGAAACAGTGTTTATAATTTAATCCTCTTTTTGTTTCATTAAAGTGTAATTAAAAGTCAATTAGTGTAGTCTAATAAAATGCAGGTTTTATAGGAAAAGAAACTCTAAATTTGGAAATAAACCATTTGAACTTCTTAAAGATTTTATTTATTTATTTATTTGAGAGACAGAGAGAGAGTGTGTGCACAGAGAGAGAGGGAAAAGCAGACTCCCCACATGGGAGCCTTACTTGGGGCTCAGTTCTAGGATCTGGAGATCATGACTTGAGCCAAAGGCAAATGCTTAACCAACTGAGTCACCCATGTGCCCCTATTTATTTGATTTTTAACAAATATTTTTATTATAATGTTTCAGAAGTTTGACCAAAATATTTAGATATTGTTTTGATATATCAAACATACTAAAAGTGCTAACCTGTGAAATAGCATTAGTTGTGCTACATAGTTATGCTATAAAAAGGACACCATTAGGTTGTATGTGTATGTGTTTGTGTGTGTGACTAAAACCAGGAAACAGTGAAAAAAATATTTCAGATAAGGCTTAAAGAAAAAATAAGGAAATTTTCCATATATATAAAGTATAAACTAAAAATAAATGTCCTCATTAATCTTTGCATTTTTCATGTTAAACAATTTAATCATTCAAAAGAATATTTTATTTATATTTTTGGAGATTTTATTTATTTATCTGACAGAGCACAGTGGGGGAGCAGCAAGCAGAGGGAGAGAGAAAAGCGGCCCAATGATGTAGGGCTCTATCCCAGGACTCTTGAGATCATGACCTGAGCTGAAAGAAGACACCTAACTGACTGAGCCACCCAGGCGCCCCTCAAAATAATATTTTAGATGTCAATAATAACTTGTTGAATGATTTCTACCTGTATAGTATCAGATTTTAAAGCAACATACAAGAACTAAATTACCTAATCCAAGAAATCACGTGAATACTGCCCACCCCTTCATCTCTTTTCTGGGTGAAGTAAAAAAAGACAAAAATAATTTTGTACAGTTTTCCAACTTCCAAATGACAGCTGTGATGCCTGTATCACAAAGCAGGAAACTGGAGTTAACTCTTTTTTTCTGTAAAAACTGAAGAAAATATTTCCATTTTGGATCATATAGTGAAAAAAGCTGGCTGATCACTCAGTTGTTTTTAGTAGAGGATCTGAATGATCTATGATCATCTCTATTTCTAACACACAAAACTCTCCCAATCAGTCTTTCAGTGCATCATTTTTTTTCAAAATCAGCTTTATTGAGATATAATTGACAAATAAAATTATAAGAGATTTAAAGTGTTCGTCATCGTGATTTTATATACATGCAGATTTAAAAGGATTAACCTCATCTAGTTAATGAACACATACATCACCTTATTTATTTATTTATTTATTTATCTTATTGTTGAGAACATTTAAGTTCTACTCTCTTAGAAAATTTCAATTACACAATTAAACAAAGTTGCAGTATACAAAATCACCATACAAAAATCAGTTCCATTTCTAACAAAGAACTATCACAAGGAAAAATTAGTGAAACGAACCCATTTATAGTTGCTTCAAAAATGACAGAATATATAGGAAAAGAATAAATGAAACAAGATGGGATCAGGAGGGAGACAAACCATAAGAGACTCTCAATTTCACAAAATAAACTGAGGGTTGTCGGGGAAAGGGGGCTAGGGAGAGGGTGGTTGGGTTACGGACATTGGGGAAGGTATGTGCTAGGATGAGTGCTGTGAAGTGTAAACCTGGTGATTCACAGACCTGTACCCCTCGGGCTAATAATACATTATATGTCAATAAAAAATTTTAAAAATTTAAAAAAATGACAGAATACCTGGGACTAAATTTATTCAAGGAGGTAAAAGATCTGTACATTGGAGAGTATTATAAAATATTGATAAAAGAAATTAAAAAGGACAGAAATAAATGGAAAGGTCTTTCATGCTAATGGATTAGAATAATTAATATTGTTAAAATGTTCATACTACCTCAACTCAATTTACAGATTCAATACAATCCTTATCAGAATTCCAGTGGAATATTTCACAGAAATTAAAAAAAAAATCCTAAAATTTGAGTAGAACCACAAAAGATCCCAAATGACCAAAATAATCTTGAGACAGAGCAAAGCTAAAATCATCACTCCTTGATTGCAAACTGTATTCCAAAACTATAGAAATCAAACAGCATGGTATTGCAATAAAAACAGACACAAATCACTGGAGAAGATTACTGTGCCCAGAAATAAATCAGTTTACCATTTTTAAATAAGAATAGGTGGCCAAGGATTACCAGATATTCAAAGAAAGTTTACAAATAGAAGCCAGAGACAAATGCAAATGAATAGGGAAAGAGAGCCCAGAAACAACAAAATCAATGAAGAGGTAAGAAAGCAAGTTAAATAAGTTATAATGGGGAAGAGGAAATGTATTCATGGCAAAAGTAACAATCAGAAATGAGAAAAGATGATAGCCCAAGTTTAGAAGTCCATAAAGAGAGTGTAAGATAAAATTGAAGTATTCTCTTAAAAAATACAGAAAAAAATAAAATAAAATGGAAGTCAATGAGAAGAGAGAGGTAAGAAAACAAAATACCAATTTAGGAGTTGTAAAACTGACATAGGCATTCTAGAAAGAATCAGGGAAAAAATAATCACAAAACTATCAGGAATGTTTTCTGGATCTGATGTTCATGAATTCCCAGATTTAAGTAAATACTTTCTAAGTACTTTGCATGAGGAATAAAAAGAGACTAATGCCAAGGAACATAATTTTATGATTTTTAGCATTTGCAGATAAGGAGATAATTCTAAAAATTTTCAGAAACAAAATCAGTTATAAGAACTGAAAATGATAGTAAAGGTCACATTGTATCACTAGAATACAGAAGACAATGGAAACATGTACTGATCATTCTGAGTAATGATTTTCAGACAAAATTTATATTACTGGCAAAATTGTCAGTTGCATGTAATGGTATCATAAAGCTGTTCTCATGTATAATGTTGTACTTACTTTCATACAACTTAAGAAAATTATCAAGAATTTGTTCCTTCAAATATGAACAATTAGAGATTGAAAGAACATGAGATCCAAGACCTATAGAATTCATATTAAATGATAGAAAAAGGAAATTCCTAGAGTATATAGAGGTCCTTGGAGGATAATAAGAAATCTTAGGAATAAAAGGTACAGTTTAGGGAATTGTATTCCCTATGTACTGTATTCAGTGGTATTGTAATACTTTTGTATGGTGACAGATGGTAGCTACACCTGTGGTGAGCATAGCAAAACATAAGGAGATGTGGAATCACTATGTTGTATACATGAAACAATGTAATATCATGTGTCAACTTACTAAAAAAAAAAAAAAAGACTGTTTTAGAGAGCAAAATCTGTAAATGGAATGGGACATCAGAGGATTCAAGGAGGAACTATACATATAAAGATATCTTTTCTACTTTAATGGAATATCAGTTCACTAATATGCAATTGGAGATAAATTAGCAAGAGAAGCAAAAAAAAATAAATGGAGACAATCGCTAGCTCTGATAAAATTAAAGTTCAAGGACAAAAAATAATTATGTAAAACTATTTGGATTTGTATTAAATACTATTTATGTAGTTACAGGAGTCACAATACTGAATATGAATTTAATCAGAATGGAAAACACTATTTTATGAAGGCAATGGATGAAGGAAAACTGTGGATTTGAAAGTGACCTAAAATCTTTATCTCCCATAAGGGAAGTCACTAAAAGTTTAAAAGCAAAGAATTAGGGGATATAAAATTATTAATTATTATTTTCAATATGTGGCAATAAACTTCAAAACTTACACACACATTCACACACAGGTGTGTATATAACTATTGAGAATAGTTTCCTCTGGGAAAGGAAGTTTGAGAAAGGAATGAAAGAACTTTTGTTATGGTTATGTTGTTACGATGTTAAAATGCTCTTAGCATTTTAAAATGGAATAGCTTAAGTGTCATAATTTAATAAAAATAAAGAATTAACATTAATGACACTTAAAGAATGAGCCCATGTTTTCAAGAAATAATAAATGCAATAATTTAAGTAAATTGAATAATTTAATACATATATTGCTGGAAATTACAGCAGTGAGTTTAACTTTTTCCATTAATTTGCAGGATACCCTCAACTTGACATTTCATTAATTATCTTCAACAAATTCTTGTCCCAGTTTGACATTCCTTAGGCACTACCCTGCTTTAGGAACTCTTCTCTCCACTACTAGTTGGTAAATTCTCCTGCAATGTAAATTGATTTTAATATTAATCTTACCAAAATATAATTAGGGAGTTGACCCTGGAGCACTATCATCAACCTTTTGCACAAGAACCTATAATTTTATGGGTGTCATATACTCCATAATAAGAATTTTTAAAAAGATGTATTTTTACTCATTTCATCTCTACTGGACTTATTTTTAATGATTTATTGGATTTTTAATGATATAATTAATATTACATGATACTCATCTCTGGCAAGGCCCCAAAGAATTTGTATTAAAATGCTTAAAAATATTATGGCAGGAAAAAATTAACACAGATAATATAATTCATAAAATGTAGTTTAAAAATAATGAATTACTTACTTTTGAACACATCTATGGAAAAACAATATATATACAGTGCCAAAAACTTTTTTCAAAAAGGCACAAGTAGCTGATAAATATGAATAATGAGAGAAGTTCTTATCCCCAAATTCACAGAACACAGAAATTATTACAGTAATGCTCCATTGGTCATGAGTGTATCAGAAGCTCTCACAACCCTTAGAAATCCTGTTTTGGTCAAAAAGTAAATATGCTACTAGGAAAATTACATGATGAATGTCAAATTGAAGAACAATTTGAAATAATTGCTTTTTTGTATTATCAAATCTACCTTCCTATCTCCCTATTCCTTCTTTTCTCTCTCTTTCTCTCTCTCTCACTTTCTTCCTCTCTTCTTTCTGTTCATCCTTCTTCCTACCTTTCTTTGAAAAACAGAAAGACAAGTATTTGGCAAGCATTAAGCTCAATGAATAAGAATACACAAATGAATGATCATGTTTTCTGTATTTGTTTAGCTAATATTTAAGTAATCATTCAAGAAAATAATTGGATTTATTTTATAAAAAGTATATAGATATTACAAAAAGAGAACCAGAATATCTATGTGATTGTTTCCAGGTATATTTGAGTGTCTGGAGGAAAGGTTGCAAAACTTTTGCTTAAAGAATCAAGAAGTAAATATTTTAGGCTTCACATCCTCTGTGGCCATGGTGAAAGAATACATAGATAAAAACCAATTGACACACTTTGTTATGGTCTGTAATTTGTTGACCTTTGTCTAGAAAAATGCCTCCTCATTTTAGGTGCTGTATAGATAGGGACTGCCACATACATTGATTCAGCATACTGTCATGGTACTATTTTTTATTGTCTTATGTAAGTACATTTGTTTGTAGCATTGGATTATACATAAAGACAATTGTCAAATAAAGACAGTTGTCAAATAAAGACAAATCCAGAGTTTAAATAAATGGAGATTTTATTCCAAAAGAATACTGCAATAGAGAGAATGTTCTAATCTCAGAAATCTGTAAGCATTTCAAAATAAAATAAAAAATAGGAAGGGATAAGTAATACTTTGCATGTCCTTTAAAGGGACATAGGGTAATCAAAAGGGAACATGATTACAGTTTGACAGGAAATCTGTCTCCTGTTAGAAGATACTGAGGATAAGCTGACAAGGGACATGTTCCCCTTTTCACTCTGTTTTGTGTTCAGTCTTGGAGACAAGCTCAAGTTCAGGCATCTGTGGGGAGGAGAGATGCCTGACTAATATTTGGTCAAGCAGAGCAGTGGATAAAAATGGATGACTGTGAACATTTAGTCACAGACTATAATTATTACTTTAGTAATCCTTTTGGTTTCTGGAATTCTCTACTCACCTGGCCTTCATCTCATTCACTGGCTGCTCCTTCTCCATCTCTAAGGCACCTTGTCATAGTCACTGAAAATGTTGATAATTTTAAATATAACGAAAAAATTCACTATCCCTCTCACTTATTAAAAACAAAATCACACAGGTGAAGTAGCAGGAAAATGCAACCAATAATATGCCCCCCCCAAAAAAAAATCAGTTAATAGACACAATTCCAGAAATGAGATAAGTGTTAGGAATAGTGGGGAAGCAAATACATTGTAAATAAGCTTCGTTTGTTTGGAAAGATAGATAAAAACATGATTATCATAAGAAAATGAATAGATGATGTACATAAGACTCACTGTATTTATAGTGATGAAAAACACTGTCTGAGATGGAATATACCCAGCATATTAGACTCTGTGGAATCAAAGATTACACAAACCCTAGTAATAGTAACTACTTAAAATGAAACATAGAGAAAAAATACTGATCAATATAAAACAGCATCAGTTTTTGAATATTATTAAATGGTCTAAAATAAGTGTAATTAAGGTCCCAAAAGAAGGGAAGGAATAATGGCTGAGAACGTTTCAAAAATTTGATGAAAACTATAAACCCGCAGATCTAAGAATTCCAATGGACTCTAAGCAGCAGACACAGAAGGCCACATAAATATATCATATTACTTTGCTGACAACCAATTATGAGGAGAATATACTGGAAGTATATAGGGGAAAAAGATATATGTACAGAGAAAAAAAAAGAGTAATAGTTGGTAATTCAAGGCAGAACACAATGGAAAAAATACCCCGATATCCTAATAGAAAATGAAGAATAAATTAGAATTACATACTCACTAAAGTTAAGTTTTAAAAAAATGAAATAAAAAACATTCTGAGACACATTAAAGGTGAAATAATGCATTACCAGCTGGACAGAAGTGCAGACAAAAATAAAGCTCTTAAGGCAGATGAAAAAAGAATGTGAGCAAAATTAAGATCAACTTAAAGAAAAAACAATGGAAAAGGTAAATATTTGGGTAAAATTTTTTAAATCTTTTTTCTTATTTTTTATGTATCTGTAAAAGAAAAGTATTTTAAAAATATAACAATGGGATGTGGAGTTTATATAATAAAATAGCATGAACAGTAGCACAAAGCTGCTGAAGAAATTGGAATTATACTATGTCAAGGTTCATATACTGTATATAAGGTATTATTCCTTTGCTAGAAGGTAAACTATGATATATTAAAGTTTTATTCTGTAAACCTCACAGCGATGACTGGGAATTCTGTAAAACTAAAACAATGAGATACAAGTAAAGAACAAATAAAATTCATGAAAATCAACCATGAAAATACATTCAAGGGGTGCCTGGGTGGCTCAGTGGGTTAGGGCCTCTCCCTTTGGCTTAGGTCTTTGGCTCATGTCGTGATCCCAGGGTCCTGGGATCTAGCCCTGCATTGAGCCGGGCATCTGGCTCTCTCTCTGCTCAGCGGGGAGCCTGCTTCCCTTCCTCTCTCTCTGCCTGCCTCTCTGCCTACTTGTGATCTCTGTCAAATAAATAAATAAATAAACAAATAAATAAAATCTTTAAAAAAATAAATAAATCTTTAAAAAAATACATTCAATTAAACAGAAGGAAGAACTAGAGGAATGGTTGGGGGGAAAAAGGGATGAGATAAATAGAAAGCAAATAGCAAATGATAAATTCAAAGCAAACTATATCTATATTCACATTAAATACAAATAATCTGAAAACACCAATTAAAAGATTGTTGGATTGAATAAAAATGAAACTTCTTACAATATGGGACCTACAGAAAACTGAATTTAAATACAAAAAAAAAAAAACCCACAAATAAATGAAAAGTAAAAGGATGGTAAAAGATACGCAGCTAGCACTAAATCAAAACATAACTGAATTGACCATGTGTCGCAAGAAACAGTCTGACCAAGGAAGAGAAATTGCTTACTCATTTATAGCTCTTCATAGCTATCTTTTCTTCTGTTTTTTTTTTTTTTTTTTTTTTTTTCCAAGAGAAAACAAATAAGTTATAAACGAATTGGGGATACCTACAGATAGAATTTTATCTGTGCAGAGTAGTTATTTTCTTCCTTAACCTTACTCCTCTTTCAGCAGAGCACAATAATTAATGTGCTGGGGGTGCCTGGGTGCCTCAGTGAGTTAAGTGTCTGCCTTTGGTCCAGGTCATGATCTCAGGGTCTTGGAATCAAGCCCCACATCAGGCTCCCTGCTCAGCAGTAAACCTTCTTTTCCCTCCCCTCCACTGCTCCCCCTGCTTGAATGCTCGCTCTCTCTTCATATAAATACGTAAAATCTTTAAAAAAATAAACTGCTAATAAAATTTCATTTGTGATGTACAAGCCCAAAATAATGAGGGTGGAAGAAACAAAATCAAGCAAAGAAAGATATGAAGCACTGCTGAATGTACCGTCATGCTGAAGAGATAGCTAGTTGCAGACAAATTTGCCTTGGGAAGGTTGAAAGATGATACCACTGATGGTACCAGATTAAAGAGAAAGGTCAAAGGGCTTACTTCCTGGCTCTTTCTCATCTCCTATTTCCTATGGCTCATGGTACATCCGAAGTGGGAACTATCTTCTCTACTCTTTTTTGTTCATTGCCCATGAAGTTAGATTCCAAAATCAGCATGGTGTTTATTTTACTGAAGTCCAGAAGGAGAGAAAACCTCACATAAGTAATATGTGAGACAAGATAAAGGACGTGGTTAGGACACAAATTTTACCTATATTTGCCAACTTTACGTTTTCCTTTCCTCCCTTATTTCCAAAGTTCAGTGCCCCAGCCTATGTTGAGGAAGGGAGAATGACTTATGGGGTGCCTGGCTGGCTCAGTGGGTTAAGGCTTCTGCCTTCGGCTCAGGTCATGATCTCAGGGTCCTGGGATCAAGCCCCACATTGGGCTCTCTGCTCAGTGGGGAGCCTGCTTCCCCCTCTCTCTCTGCCTGTCTCTCTGCCTACTTGTGATCTCTCTCTGTCAAATAAATAAATTAAAAAAAAATACTATACCTGTGAACCAATTCATCTTACTGGCACTATTGTAAATAAACTGCTTCTCCTCCTCAAAGTATCATCTTATTTAAATAGGAGAAGAGCAATAAACCACATAAAGATTTGATTAAGTTAAAACAATGTTGTATTTAGAAATGATAAAAAGAAAAATATTAATTACATTTTATTTCAGTTCAAGGAGCTGAGTTTTAATTTTTGTTGTTCAGTATAATTAAATCATTTTTCCTGTTTATTTTCAATACTATATTTTGAATTGATTGACAAAATTTTAATGCTGTCCTTGAAAATGGATTAGTTTTCTTCTGAACAGACCACTTAGCCACTTGATATCCTCTTGCATTGAGAGATTTATAGGACAACATATTTCTTTTGGTAAACAAGTGACTAGCATAAAGAAAAGTGGAATGTCATTGTCAGGACATTTAATTTCTCCTCTGTGTATAAAAAGCTTAGTGTTGGCTGGGTTTCTGCATAGCAAATGTGAAAAATAAAATAGTATGTATTCTTGTTTTGATTTTCAACCAAAACTGTGGAAGGAATGACATTTCTCTTTTATTTATTTATCTAGTTGGTTCTAAGGGCTAGAGTTTTAAAATTATGAGATCAAGGTGAATAGGCAAACCAAACACTTTATAAATTCAGAATGAACAGTAGTACAAGTACCAGTAAAATAATACAAGAGGAGAGATTAAGTATGGCATATATTGATCACTTTTATCTGAGCAATTTCCTGAAATTGGTCTATTAAACTTTTACACATAAAAATTGTGTTCTATGTGGCAGTTTAAGACTCCCATAAGAAAGGATGATTATTTGAATTAATAGTTGAACCGGTTAAAATTAAGCAAAATAAACTGTACAGCCATCAGATAGAAAGGGCAGGCATCAAATAGAAAACAATGAATAAAACTGAGTGAAGAGAATATTGAGTGGTAGGATAATAAAATATTAATTTTTAATTTTTTCTCATTATAGAGTTAATCAAGATCTAGTAGTGCTATCAAAATATTCTTAGTGAAATTCAAAGAATAATCAAATAAATTATCAAAACCACTTAATACAAATTAACAACTTTAAAGCAAAGTGAAATAGTATACACAACACAGAGGAACAAAATGACTAACCTAAGTAACTTTAAAAGTAGGACTTAGGGGCGCCTGGGTGGCTCAGTCAGTTAAGCAACTGCCTTTGGCTCAGGTCATGATCCCAGGGTCCTGGGATCGAGCTCCCTGCTCAGTGGAGAGCCTGTTTCTCCCTCTGCCTGCTTGTGCTCTCTCCCTCTCTCTCTGTCAAGTAAATAAATAAAATCTTTTAAAAAATTACAGAAAACAATAGTCACCATTTAAAAAAATAAATAAAAGTAGGATTTAGAAATGATACTGAGAGCTAATAAAATATTTAAAAACTATCTATAAATACTGCAGTGTGGTTAGAAAATTTATAAGAGATTCTGAAATTTCCTTTATGTTTATGCTTAGATTGAATAAATAATATATATAATGAAAGCCAGATTTCTCACTCATGGAGAAGATGTTATAAATAAGAAATGGGAGAAGAACAGTATGAAAACTTTGGTATCTGATTGGAATCAGAGGTATCAATATGAACTCATTTTAAATATAGATGTGATAAATTGATGATAGATAGATAGATAGATAGATAATGTGTTGGCTAGTATACATACCTGTATCTCTTAGGGTCTATGAGCAATGACACTCTAATAGCACTAAACACATCTGGTGCCCAGATCTTGATACCTAAATCCTATTCTTCAATAAAAGAAACCTGGGATTCCTGGAAAATTGTTAGATCCTGGTGCTGTGGATGGGAACATATAAAAATGAGTCTGGAACATTTTTAATAGGAAAGATTCAAAAGTTTTGGGACGTGTTGAAAGGACACAGGAGTAACAAGAGCCAGCTTCTAATGGCCAAAGATGTACAACAAAATAAATTATGCTAGTACTGTAATACCAGTACCCATCAGTATCCATGTATCCATATTGATATAAGTAATTCAATAAATTCATAAATTGAGAAGAAGGGACAGCTAAGTCTCATAGGACATTTCAGTTAGTAGAAGTATGACAGAATTAGAGAAAGAGAAAATCACCATTAGGGTATCACAGTAATAATTATTGCAGGCAAGATACATCAATGGAAGCTAAAATTATTATGCAAATATTTAATGGGAAACAATATTTGCACAGTATCAAAGAATGTACCCTACGATGTTTGTTAATGGCAAATATTAAAATAGTGATTTCATAGTTTAGAAACCAGCAGACACCACCTTAATAAAATGATCAAGTTAACATTGACTATGAGAAGACTTATTTAGATCATTTACTCCCTGATATCACATCACTTTTGTGGTACTCTAGTTCAAAATAGAGAACCTCAATCAAATCATGGGATAACATTAGTACCAATGGAGGGACATTCTGGAAAATAATGGCTAATACTCCTTAAAACTTCAAACAAAGGCTGAAACTTGTCACAGAAAGGATGTAAAGGGGGTAGGTAACTAAATGGGATATGGAATCTTAGACTGGATCCTGGAGTGGAAAAAAGCAAAAACAGAAACAAAAAAACTTAGTGGATTAGGGAACTCTGTGCAATTTTAGTAGCTATTTTGTTAAGTATAAAATTATGCCAAAATAACAATAATAAAAAATTCTAATTTAAATTTGTTATTGAATTCTATGAAAATCATTCTTGTTTTTTCTGTACTAAAAGTATTACAAATTGTATATTATCCATGAGGACAAATAGCTGTTAATAGTATGTTACATAAAACCCACATTTTATCCTTTTAATTTAAGTATGGTTTTGAAAATGAATGAGAAAGTAATGGCATTTTAGGGAAAAAAATTGAATAAGAGAGTACATATGTATATTATATATTTACATATATATATCTATACATATATATCCATATGTATAGATATATATATGATGTTTATAGATGTCTGCAGTATTATGTTATTTAGTTGTCAAAAATTATAAAAGGGTGTAATCTGGGCCAAACATCCACACTGGTACATTTACTTTAAAAATACTGGAAAATATAATAAAATATGATTAACCTTTGCAAAAAAGTCACTAAAAGAAAAAATGTATTGGATTTTGGCTCACTTTTTGAACAATTGTATATATAGGATTCTTCAGATATTTTGACAGGGAACTAATTGATATCACTGAAAGTAAAATGTTTTAGCTAACATTTTAAACTCCTATGTGGTTGGTCCAAGAAATCAAAAGACAGTATTCATATTTAAGAATTGATTTCAATAGCACACTCTTTACATGAACCTCTATTTATCATTTTTAAGTAAAATATTCACTTTTGAAACCCAATAGAAATTAAAATTTCAAATAAATAGATTAAAACTCTAATGTCATTATATCACATGATTTAATTCTGTATTTAAAAGATCATAAAATATTCAAAATTTTCTACGTTAAAATGTTACCAATAATATTTATAAAGAATAAAAGTGCTTTATAATGTCAATAAGTAATTTATGTTTAAAATATCATTCATGGGGTGCCTGGGTAGCTTAGTCTATTAAGCATCCAACTCTTTTATTTCTCCTAAGGTCATGATATCAAGGTCCTGGGATCAAGCCTCACATTGGGCTCCCCACTCAGTGGGGAGTCTGCTCGAGATTCCCTCCCTCTCCCTCTGACCCTCCACCCACCTTGACTCATGCATGCTCTCCCTCTGTAAAAGAACTCTTTAAAAAATAAAATAAAATATCATTCATGTAATAATTATCCGTTTAATGTATACGTTTTAAAAGTTAAGTGATATTAATATAATATTACTTTTAAAATGATTACAGACCTATAAGAGGATGAATTATAAATAAAATAAGATATGGAATTAGCAATAAAAAATGTTTAAGATCCACTGCTTTAATGGATTATAAACATCTTCACGACAATTATCATGGCTTGTTCCCTGTTAGGTCCTCCAAAGGTTAACACAGTTTTGGTACATAGTAGGTTCAAAATAAAGAATAATTATAGGAAGGAATGACTTACTTGAAGGAAGGAAGGAAAGAAGGAAGGAAGATATCACATCACAGATGAGGAAAATTATTTTCTAGATAACGAAAATCCAGGATATGAGTTTCTTAGCACTAAATCTTCAAGAACCTACACCTTCTCAATTCTTTTTTTTTTTTCTCACTGATATCAAGATAGTTAGGAAATTATGGTTGATTTGACAGAGAAAGAAATATTAGGGAGAAAGAAAAATCAAACACAAATAGGTATAGGAATTGAATTCTACGAATTCTTCACTTGAAGGGTCTGTCAAAATGGCCAACAAACGTCACTCATCAGAAGGAAAATGCAAATCAAAACTACAATGATATATCATGTCACACCTGTCATATAGCTAAAATCAGAAACACAAGAAACAACAAGAGTTGGTGAGGATGTGGGAAGAAAAAGGAACCCTCATTCAATGTTGGTAATGTAGAGTGTTGCGGCCATCCAGTTTTCTCAGCACCATTTATTGAAGAGACTATCTACAGTATTCATTATTTTTGCACCACACCCAGTGCTCCATGCAATCCATGCCCTCTCCAATACCCACCACCTGGATCCCCCAAACTCCCACCCCTTGCCCCTTCAAAACCCTCAGATTGTTTTTCAGAGTCCATAGTCTCTCATGGTTCACCTCCCCTTCCAATTTGCCTCACCTCCCTTCTCCTCTCCATCTCCCCTTGTCCTCCATGCTATTTGTTATGCTCCACAAATAAGTGAAACCATATGATACTTGACTCTCTCTGCTTGACTTATTTCACTCAGCATAATCTCTTCCAGTCCCGTCCATGTTGCTACAAAAGTTGGGTATTCATCCTTTCTGATGGAGGCATAATACTCCATAGTGTATATGGACAACATCTTCCTTATCCATTCGTCCGTTGAAGGGCATCTTGGTTCTTTCCACAGTTTGGCGACCATGGCCATTGCTGCTATAAACATTGGGGTACAGATGGTCCTTCTTTTCACTACATCTGTATCTTTGAGGTAAATACCCAGTAGTGCAATTGCAGGGTCATGGGGAAGTTCTATTTTTAATTTCTTGAGGAATCTCCACACTCTTCTCCAAAGTGGCTGCACCAACTTGCATTCCCACCAACAGTGTAAGAGGGTTCCCCTTTCTCCACATCCTCTCCAACACATGTTGTTTCCTGTCTTGCTAATTTTGACCATTCTACCTGGTGTAAGGTGGTATCTCAATGTGGTTTTACTTTGAATCTCCCTGATGGCTAGTGATGATGAACATTTTTTCATGTGTCTGATAGCCATTTGTATGTCTTCATTGGAGAAGTGTCTGTTCATATCTTCTGCCCATTTTTTGATATGATTGTCTGTTTTGTGTGTGTGGAGTTTGAGGAGTTCTTTATAGATCCTGGATATCAACCTTTTGCCTGTACTGTCATTTGCAAATATCTTCTCCCATCCCGTGGGTTGCCTCTTTGTTTTGTTGACTGTTTCCTTTGCTGTGCAGAAGCTTTTGATCTTGATGAAGTCCCAAAAGTTCATTTTTGCTTTTGTTTCCTTTGCCTTTGGAGACATATCTTGAAAGAAGTTGCTGTGACTGATATTGAAGAGGGTACTGCCTATGTTCTGCTCTAGGATTCTGATGGATTCCTGTCTCACGTTGAGATCTTTCATCCATTTTGAGTTTATCTTTGTGTACGGTGTAAGAGAATGGTCGAGTTTCATTCTTCTACATATAGCTGCCCAATTTTCCCAGCATCATTTATTGAAGAGACTGTCTTTTTTCCACTGTATATTTTTTCCTGTTTTGTCAAAGATTATTTGACCATAGAGTTGAAGGTCCATATCTGGGCTCTCTACTCTGTTCCACTGGTCTATGTGCCTGTTTTTATGCCAGTACCGTGCTGTCTCGGTGATCACAGCTTTGTAGTAAAGCTTGAAATCAGGTAACGTGATGCTGCCAGTTTTATCTTTGTTTTTCAACAATTCTTTAGCAATTCTGGGTCTCTTCTGATTCCATACAAATTTTAGGATTATTTGCTCCAGGTCTTTGAAAAACACCAGTGGTATTTTGATCAGAATGGCATTAAAAGTATGGATTGCTCTAGGCAGTATAGACATTTTAACAATGTTTATTCTTCTGATCCAAGAGCATGGAATGGTCTTCCATCTTTTTGTGTCTTCTTCAGTTTCTTTCATCAGTGTTCTGTAATTCCTCAAGTACAGATCATTCTCTTATACTGTACACAAAGATAAACTCAAAATGGATGAAAGACCTCAACGTGAGACAGGAATCCATCAGAATCCTAGAGAAGAACATAGGCAGTACCCTCTTCAATATCAGTCACAGCAACTTCTTTCAAGATATGTCTCCAAAGGCAAAGGAAACAAAAGCAAAAATGAACTTTTGGGACTTCATCAAGATCAAAAGCTTCTGCACAGCAAAGGAAACAGTCAACAAAACAAAGAGGCAACCCACGGGATGGGAGAAGATATTTGCAAATGACAGTACAGGCAAAAGGTTGATATCCAGGATCTATAAAGAACTCCTCAAACTCCACACACACAAAACAGACAATCATATCAAAAAATGGGCAGAAGATATGAACAGACACTTCTCCAATGAAGACATACAAATGGCTATCAGACACATGAAAAAAATGTTCATCATCACTAGCCATCAGGGAGATTCAAAGTAAAACCACATTGAGATACCACCTTACACCAGGTAGAATGGTCAAAATTAGCAAGACAGGAAACAACATGTGTTGGAGAGGATGTGGAGAAAGGGGAACCCTCTTACACTGTTGGTGGGAATGCAAGTTGGTGCAGCCACTTTGGAGAAGAGTGTGGAGATTCCTCAAGAAATTAAAAATAGAACTTCCCCATGACCCTGCAATTGCACTACTGGGTATTTACCCCAAAGATACAGATGTAGTGAAAAGAAGGACCATCTGTACCCCAATGTTTATAGCAGCAATGGCCATGGTCGCCAAACTGTGGAAAGAACCAAGATGCCCTTCAACGGACGAATGGATAAGGAAGATGTGGTCCATATACACTATGGAGTATTATGCCTCCATCAGAAAGGATGAATACCCAACTTTTGTAGCAACATGGACGGGACTGGAAGAGATTATGCTGAGTGAAATAAGTCAAGCAGAGAGAGTCAAGTATCATATGGTTTCACTTATTTGTGGAGCATAACAAATAGCATGGAGGACAAGGGGAGATGGAGAGGAGAAGGGAGGTGAGGCAAATTGGAAGGGGAGGTGAACCATGAGAGACTATGGACTCTGAAAAACAACCTGATGGTCTTGAAGGGGCAGTCGGTGGGAAGTTGGGGGAGCCAGGTGGTGGTTATTAGGGAGGGCATGTATTGCATGGAGCCCTGGGTGTGGTGCAAAAACAATGAATACTGTGACGCTGAAAAGAAATTAAAAAAAAAAAAAGTGTTGTAGCCACTATGGAAAACACTATGGTGATTCCTCATAAATTTAAAGATAGAACTACCCTAGTAATCCAGCAATTGCACTAGTGGGTATTTACCCAAAGAATACAAAAACACTAATTCAAAAAGATATATGCACCCTTATATTTATTGCAGCATTATTTACAACAGCCGAATTATGGAAGCAACCCAATTGTCCATCAATAGACAAATGAATAAAGAAGATGTGGTGTGTGTGTGTATATTATATACATATAATATACACACACACAAAATTACACAAGGGAATATTAATCAACCATAAAAAGAAGGAAATCATAGCATTTACAACCAAATGGATGGAGCTAGAGAGAATAGCATAATGCTAAGTGCAATAGGAGAGAAGACAAATACCATATGATTTCACTCATATGTGTAATCTAAGAAACAAATCAAATGAACAAAGGGGAAAAAAAAAAGCAAAAAAAAAAAAATAAAGACAAGCCAGGTGCCTGGTGGCTCAGTGGGTTAAGCCTCTACCTTCAGCTCAAGTCATCGTCTCAGGGTTCTGGGATCGAGCCCTACATCGGGCTCTCTGCTCAGCAGGGAGCCTGCTTCCTCCTCCCTCTCTACCTATCTCTCTGCCTACTTGTGATCTCTGTCAAATAAATAAATAAAATCTTAAAAAAAAAAAAAAAAAACAAGCCAAAAAGCAGACTCTTAACTGTGGAGAGGAAACAGATGGTTACCAGAGGGGTGGGGGGTGAGGAGAATATGAAGTAAAGAGCACAGTTACCTTGAGCACTGAGCGATGTATGGAAGTGTTGAACCGCTATATTTCACACCTGAGACTAATATAACATTGTATGTTATATTGTATGTATATATTGTATGTATATAACATTGTATGTTAACTATGCTGGAATTAAAATACAAACTTAAAATTGAAAAGTCTGTCTAAAATGTATTAAGAATACAGATGATGAAGAGAAAAAGGTACTTGTGTGCTCTCTCTGTGCATAATGGATGGACTTTGAAGAAATGGTCTGGGTGGAACCCAGAAGGCTGTAGATAAAATATCCTAAGGTTATGTTGACAGTAGGAATAGGAATAATGTGCTATTATCTGAGCTTTAGCAAAAATTCATCAACCATATTAGGAGCTTCCTATCAATGTGGAGATAAAGTAGTAATATTTTATAGATCACATAAATAACAATAAAAGAAGTTTATGCATAAGTTAAATTTTGTTTTAGATCATGTTGTTTCAGAAGTCTGATTGTCATATTTCTAATACTCAGTTATGTTACTTTGCATATAAAATTGTTGATCATTAAAATGTGATTGCAAAATTAATTCTCCAGTTTATCTTAAATTGTGCAGAAATCACCAGACTCTAAAGGTTTCCTTATTTTCATAGGTAAGAGTGTCATTCCTGTAACCTTGCAAAATACAGTTTTTTGTGTGCATTTTTATTAGTATTGTCACAAAAAACATGTAGGAAAGAGAATAAATAAGTGTTAATACACAAAGTAAATATCCAAGAGTATCTCAAAATATTTCAATTAATTCATACAGTGTTTCTAAGAGCAGTATACTCTAGGCTTGATATAAAATTACCCACTGTTAATACTCATTCTCTCATGCAGTTGATTTCTTTCTTTATGACTGAATTCATACCTAAGTGGTAAAAGAATAATGTTCTTTCCCATTTCTAACTCTTTTAAATGGATTGAAGATATGCATGACCTTAAGCAAATATAAACCTCTGGGTCATTTTGTAAGGAAAAAAAAAAAAGGTAATACACCATAGACATACAAGTTTGTTTTGTTACATTAATCCTATAGGAAACAATTTGTCTGTGAACACAGAGTTCACTAGCACACAATGATTTTATTTTTCTTCAGGGGTTCCAGTCAATGCCTAAAAAAGAAGCAATTTACTAAGTTGTACCTTGGAGCATTGTAATTCACCACACATGGGTGAACAATTTGCTTTGGGAAGGTAGTTACTCATGGCAACATCAAATCTATCCAGTTCTGTTTTACAGTGACAACAGTAACTTGTATAAGAATAACAATAACAATGTAGAGTCCAACTTTCTTTTGTAGTAGTTCTTCAGACTCTTAAAAATTTAGTCCACTTTTTAGCAACTTCCCAATTGATTTTCTCTGTGTAATAGTATAACCTTAACAATGTGGCACAAATTAAAAAAAAAAAAAATCACTGAGGTAGGGCACCTGGGTGGCTCAGTCAGTTAAGCCTCTGCCTTTGGCTTGGGTCATGGTCCCACAGTTCTGGGATCCAGCCCCGAATCAGGCTCTCTGATTGGTGGGAACCTGCTTCTCTGTCTCCTTCCCTCTCTCTTCTGCTACCCCTGCTTGTGCTCTCTCTCTGTCAAATAAATAAATTAAATCATATATGATTTAATTAACTTATATATGTGTATGTACATATATATAAAATCACTGTGGCATATATAATCATATATATTAAATATATCTAAACCATATATATAATCTCATATATATATAAAATCATATATATATAATCGCTGTGGCATATATATATATATACATATATATATCACATATCACTGTGGCATATATATATATATATATACATATATATATATCACATATCACTGTGGCATTTTGTGTATTTGTGTTTCTCTTGACTCCACAAGACTATACTGATCTCCATTTATACTAAGTCAAAAGCCACTAATAGTGTATATCATTCAAGACACATTTAATGAGATATTCATTTATATTATTTTTGTTATTCGACCAGAGACCTTTGTGTACGTTATTCCACTTAATCTCTTCAAGAATGTTAAAAGTGTGTGGGGGGGTATCCATCCCTTTCTCATATCAAGAAATTAATGTTCATAAAAATTGGTATTATCAAGGACATATTGTTAGAAATGACACAGCCTGGATTCAAAACTTTTCTGTCCATCTTATATGTAAATTTTTATTTACATTTATCATGTCAGCTGAAATTGAACTAATGTATGTTGATGCACTAGATTTGACCCATACTAGGTATTCACCAGCAATTTAATTTTAAAGGACTTAAACCTCAACTTTGGCCTTTTTTGAAGCTCTAGAGCCATTCAGATACATTGTATCAAAACTGAAAGGCTTTAGAAAGTATGAGTTATTTCAAACATTTAAAATATTTTATTTGCTTGTAATTGAAGAGTCTTATTTGGATGCTTATTGTATACTTACGTTCTAATGTGCCATTATGACTGTGAATTATCAGATATAATTTCACTCTTGACTGTATCATTGCTTTGAAGCCTCTCTATTATAAAGGAAGATAAGTCATGTTTAGCATTACTAATACCACCTTATTTATTTATTTATTTTAGTAAAGTTGATACAGAACATTATATTAATTTCAGGTGTGCAGCATAGTGATTCAACAACTTTACACATTATGCCTTATCTTCTGAAAACTGTTTATTACATGGAGAAGATGAAGTGTACTAGCAGGCACTTCCCATTTTTCCCATTTTTAATTTCACATGATGAGTTGAGTTCTGTTTGATGAATGACTCCCTTTACCTTCAGGACCAAATCCAAACCCCTTAGCTTGGCAAACCAGACCCTTTGTAATCTGCCTTGTGATTAGTTCTCCAGTTTAATCATTTGGCAATTTCCCCTCACACCTGTGCCCCAGGCACACTGAGTAATTTGTTGTGCCTTGGCAATGCTGTGTTTCCTCATGCCTGGGTGCCTTTGCATGTTCCTGCCTAGTGAGTGCTTCTGCTCATTTCTCTGCTTAGCTAAATCCTACTCATCTCTCAAAACTCAGTTCATGTATTGACTAGGAATATTTCCCACTTGACCCTAGTCTATGTAAGAGAGAGAGATTGGTAAACATACATGCACATTCAATTTTTTTCAAAATTTTGAACCTACTTGAAAGCCAATCTCATTTAACCTGTGTAGTCCTTATAAAAGCAAAAAAAAAATTTTTTTCTTATGTTAAATTTAGTAAGGCTTAACATTAAAACTGAATGCTATAAACACCAAAGGCCAGCAAGGAATTTAGAATTTTGACCCATTTTTTCATTTACCTTCTTATTTATCTATTCATTGTTGGCATAAAGTGAGAATGGATCAAACATTCAGATCTCCTGTAAGATATACCTCCAGTTCCTTCTATATTCCATCTCAAGAGTTTCATGTATTTTTGCATGCATCAAAGTTTACACAAAACAATATATACCAAGTATTTTATGAATGGTTCAAGATATTTTTAATGTTGTTTTGACAATATTATTGACGTGCAAGTATTGACTTTAAACTGTACCCCTTCATTAAACTGTAAGTCGATTATTTTATATATCCATATACTTCCTTATATCCACATATCCATATACTCTGCTTTCTAGAAGTGTTTTGGAACATTTACCACATTGGATTAAATAGTATATATCTTTGCTTATAGTCAGCTGAAATATTTTTAAAACAGGAGATATATTTTATTTTGCATAGTAATAGCTCCATTTTAGTAACTTTTGAATAATTGAGTAAGTTAATGAATACATACTTATCTTGGTAGGTATATTTTCTCAGACCACAAGCAGGCTTTAGCACGACTTTGCTATTGAAAACTAGAAAAGTTGCTTATAGTCTATGATATTTTCATTGTTTCTATCAGTCCCTATTCTATTGCCTTAAGTTCGTCAAAGGAGATATTTAATAAGGACTGTAGAAACAAAAATTCACATAAACTTAAGAAAGATATAATTTACTTGGGATTAAAATATATAAATAAGCATAAA
This sequence comes from Lontra canadensis, assembly GCF_010015895.1. Lineage (NCBI taxonomy): Eukaryota > Metazoa > Chordata > Mammalia > Carnivora > Mustelidae > Lontra > Lontra canadensis. The sequence goes on along the minus strand of NW_022631031.1, from coordinate 7,309,502 downwards.
TGTTGGCAGTGAAAAATTATTATCAGCTTAAGAGTGCTTTGAGAAATGCAGTAGATCCAAATAAGCTTTTAACATTCCAATGATGAGAACCGTGTGTGTGTGTGTCTGTACATTGTGGAGTGACACCACTGTTGCCTGTTGTTAGGTAGCAAAAGATGCTTAGAGTGGTCAATATCCATTTTGATATAAGATATGTTCCATTACCTTGAATCAAAGATGAATATATAAGATATGAATTCAGTTCATCTTTTCACTGGCAAGGAAAGATTGCTCTTTGTCTTTATCAACTAGATTAAATCTTAATATAGCCACTAGAGACCAGCCAGTTTGGTATGAATTATTTTGAAGTTACAGACACCTATAAGATTTGAAGTTCCTTTGCCAAAGGACATTAGAACAAAGAGTTTACTTTTCTAAATAAAAAATGTGTTTTATGCCGTTGAATATTTTTTAAAGATTTTATTTATTTATTTGTCAGAGAGAGAGAGAGAGAGAGAGAACAAGCAGAGTGTCAGGCAGAGGGAGAATCAGGCTCCCCACCAAGCAAGGAGCCGGATGTGGGACTTGATCCCAGAATCCTGGGATCATGACCTGAGCTGAAGGCAGACGCTTAACCGACTGAGCCACCTAGGTGTCTTTATGCCATTGAATTTTTAAAATTATATTGTGTATGACTTCTGTGATCAACGAATTGATGTCTGTTCTACAGTTTATATAAATCTACTTCGACAGAAGAAAGCCATAAAATAATGCTGTTTTACACTATTAGGAGCAAGAGGCTTTTCAAGATGATATGATGTTTGACATATAAATGCTATTGATAGAGAAAGTCCTGCAGAAGATCACAGTTATTCCATATGTTGTATTGCTCAACAAAATTTGAATTTAACACATAATTTATGGGTTTTTACATATGATCTAAATATCAAATATGTTGAAAATTAAACTCAATCTTTCTTGCTAAATTTCCTGCTCTTATCAACTTCTTTTTTTTTTTTAATGATTTTATTTATTTATTTGACAGAGAGAGATCACAAGTAGACGGAGAGGCAGGCAGAGAGAGAGAGAGAGAGGGAAGCAGGCTCCCTGCTGAGCAGAGAGCCCGATGCGGGACTCGATCCCAGGAACCTGAGATCATGACCTGAGCCGAAGGCAGCGGCCTAACCCATTGAGCCACCCAGGCGCCCTCTTATCAACTTCTTAAAGACAAAATTATACCCTCTTTCTTGGGTCAGTCCTTAAATAGTAGATGTTGCATTTTTCAAAGTATTGGTTACAAAATAACAATGTATTAAGTTTATATTTGAAACTTTTATTTATACCAGAAATCAAAATTTAAAATATATAATTTTTAAAGGTTTTATTTTTAAGTAATCTCCACACCCAACATGGGACTCAAACATACAACCCCCAAATCAAGGTCTCATGCTCTCTCAACTGAGCAGTCCCCCTAAACTATACAATTATAAGAAATGTGTCAATATATGTCTGACTCATTTATTCATATACTTGAGATGAATTTCTTAGGTGGGATTTCAAGAAATATTCTTGTGAAAAATACACATATGGCAAAGGATGTTTTTACAGATTAGGTACAATTTGCTGGTAGTCCAAATTCTACAGTGAAATATGATATTTACATATATGTGATCCTCAAAAAACAATGTTATTTTCCTATCTTCATTTTCCTAGTTATAAGAAAAATGGGTTGCAATAGGTGATACTTAATGTCTCTTTTATATTAAAATTAAATTATCCTAAGATTCTGGCAAGTCAAAATTAACCCAGTCCTGGGATTTTTATATCCATTCTTCATTCTTCACTCTTTACGATGGCATCATTAGTGATATTAGAATAGTTTAACAAGATCAAAGATAACAAAGATATGAACATGTCTTCTCTTTCTCATCCTTTTTACACGTCCTTTATACGTTAGAAAATAACTAAATAAAATATTCCTCCTTTAGGGCTGAATTAAAATGTACAAAGGAAATAATCTTTAAAGCTGAATATGTTCACACATATGAAAAGTATTGACTAGTCCGTAAATGGAAAATGCTTTTATGTGTGCCTTTCACCTATATTATTCAATCAATTCATCAATTTATTTTTTAGCAAATACGAACTGAATAGCTCACATTTTAAGGGTCTTTAATGGGGATTTTTGCAAGACTGTATGAAGTTATCATAGCATAAATTACAACAAACCAAACAGAATACACCAATAGCAAAAAATCTTTAATGAAACCCAAACATTTTCAAGGTCTGTTTGGAGCAGTGTAATGAGTTCTATTTTGTATGTACTAAGATTTAGATCAAAGAATACATAGGGACGCCTGGGTGGCTCAGTCCGTTAAGTGTCTGCCTTTGGCTCAGGTCATGATCCCTGGGTCCCAGGATTGAGTCCTGCATCAGGATCCTTGCTCAGAGGGAGCCTGCTCCTCCCTCTGTCTGCCACTCCCCCTGCTTGGGCCTGCACCCACACTCTCTCTCTCTGACAAATAAAATCTTAAAAAAAAAAACCAAAAACATTATATTATTAAACTGACAAGTAAAATAATAATTCAAGTAAATGATCATGAAAGGGATGAATATATGCATACTATGGTATTAGGTTGATGTTTGATGACCATAGGAATAGTCAAATGAATAGGAGATGAGAATATCAGGGTGAGGGATACAATAAGGTTGACAACTAGGAAGAGAAGTGGGCATGTTTTTATAAAAATAATTTTCTATCATTTAAATTATGTGCCATACAGGAGACGGACTTGTACTGTGGTTAGTAGATACACTTCTTTAATTTATTAAATTTTAAGCTATATTTATCTTGGCAATGATAGAGAAAAAAATATTTGTGTGCCATGATCAAGACTGCGTTTTTGGTCTCAGCCAAGGGTATGTGTTTGATAACAGCTGAGCATCAATGTTGGAGAAGCACAAAGAAAATATAAAATATTATTAAAATTTTTCAATCATCAAGATATCCTTTGAAAGTGTATGTAGAAATAGTTGAAAGTCTGTTCACACATGAAACAAAGTAACTAGAATTTATAGAATAAAAAGGTTTTAGTTTCCATTATTTATATCACCTTCCTTTATTAATTTTACATGATATAAGAAATCCATGGTTATATGTGATATAACTGGTATTTTTGGAAGCCATTTTATTTTTACGTTAACTTATTAGAAAATGATGGTCTCTACAACTGTAAAGTGGAAACACTTTCTCTCATCAACTCAGGGAAATTATTATGCCATAGTAGCAGGTATTATTTTTTGAATAATAGGCTATTTTCCTGAAATTTATATGCTGATTCCAATTTATACCTATTTTGTTCAGCTTTCTTCAGCAGATGATCAATCTGCATTAGAGAATGTTTATTATTCTAAATGTTTAATAATAGGAGGAAAAATTTGACATCTATATGTTACAATCTAAAATAATAAGTAGCTTTTGAACTTTAAATAGATTTAAAGAAAAATGAAAACTTTTTTTCTACAGTACATCCTGCCCTACCTTTAAAAAAAATGTAAAAATAAAAACCTAAATACATTGATTTCCTACTTTCATCTAAAAACAGAAATTCCTTTCTTTTGAAATGAACACAATTTTCTTAATAAATATAGAACATCCTTTTGTACTACAGCTTTAGGTTTATTTTAGTATTTCAAATATGATTTAAGAGAAAATGACATTAAATTGCACAAAGGACATAGATTCAAACATATAGATTGGAATATACTCTTTAAAATAGAACATGTGCTCTCTGAAATTATAACAAGGTTACTTTGCAGGAGGGGAGAGCAGAGGCAATAACTTGGTAAAAATAAATGGGGAAAAACTTTCTAAAATAGATGAATGTGCAGACCACCTCAAGGTCAGTTGTAAGCATGATGAGAGAGATAGTTTGCCATCCTTTTTTTTTTTTTCCCCACTGAAAATAGGTCTACATTTATACAGATGGCTTTTTCTTTTAAGGAGAGTTTAGTTGTTATTCACATTACATTTGATACACTTTGGAATGAATCAAATATGATTTTCCTCCATATGTCTAGCAAATCAAGCCCATTTATAAACACTGGCCACACCCATTTCAATCTGTTGCCACCAAGTGTAACTCCTCAGAGATAAATAAATCTCCGTAAGTGCATCAGTTGACAGTAATGATATACTTCAGTTATAATTTCTCTGGAAAATAGTGTGATATCGTCTGTCATGTTGGTTCTTATGAACTAGAAAAAAAAAAAACTGCCAGCAATTTGAAGTACTTTTACTTTATTCACTGGCATTAGTTAAGATATAATATTTCCTTTAGCCAAGCCCCACATGAATGCCAATAAATGTTTATATTTCTTAATAGTATTTGGAAATAAGGGAATAAAAAAAAACATGAGATTTTTATCTTTAGAAAGTATTTAAATTTAATTAAATTAAAATTAAATTTAATTAAATTAAATTCAAATACAAATTTGAAAGACAGTTGAAGGTCATTTAGTTCAACCACGTAGCCTATTTAATTCTTTGAATCATAACTCAGGCAAGTAGTTTGAATATACTTGAACACTCTAAATGTTGAGAAGTTACTTTTATACAGAGGCATTTCCACTGTTAAATTCCTCTTATTAAATTTTATAAGACCCATACTAACTAAGGGGTATTTTGTTTCATGAATGTGATAGAAGCAAAATTTTTGTTGAGAAAATTCAGAGTTCTTAACCTTTAACATTGTACCACTTACAGAAAATGTTAGTTCAGTGTTCATTTTGTTTGCTTGTTGGTCTTTGTCATTTGTCTAATTCTAACCACAACTAAAAATTCTGTTATTTTAGTTTGCTTCTGCTTTTATGCATAGTTTTTTTATCTTTAGGATTATTGAAAATTTTAGTTTTTTCTCCCGTTAAAATTTAGTCCTCCTTGCACTGCTTATTATAAATACACATCAATGTATTTTATCCCCTCCATGTAATACACATCCTTTTTTAAATTAAAGCTGACTTTAGAATTCTCTATAAAAACGACATCCTGCCCTACATGTCCCAAGAAGTCAATTCATTGGGCCTGTGTTCAGGTTATACCTAACTCATAAGAAGCACTTGTGATTATGAAGTCATAATTGTTATTTGAGGGCCGTGTAAATTCTTGGATAACCTTATATTGAAGAATATTATTCATATTTGATTTCAAAAACTTTGTGCAAGGCAATAACTACCACCTACTCTCTGTTCACACACTTTATTTTCCATTTTTTCCCCTTATTTTCACACAGTGAAAGGGATCCTTAAGGGTCTTGTTTTTTTCAATGTATAAGATTTTTTTTTTAAGATTTTATGTATTTATTTGACAGACAGAGCACACACAAGTAGGCAGAAGGAGTGGGAGAACCAGGCCCCCTGCTGAGCAGAGAGCCTGACGTGAGGCTCTATCCCGGGATCCTGAGATCATGACCTGAGCCAGAGGCAGATGCTTAACCCTGAGCCACCCAGGTGCCCCTAAGATTTTATTCATGTGTCTGAGTACATAGTATGGCAGCAGTGAAGAAACAAACCTGTAGGGTTGGGCAGGAATTATTTCTTTACTCCACTATAATTTCATTTCTTCCTATAAGATGAATATAAGGTCCATTCACTTCAATGTCAGCTATTCCTTAGGAGTCTGGTCCTGTGATGCACAAAGAAAAATATGGCACTAAGCTAATAGGGTGCTTTCAGAGCAGAAAGAAGCAAGAAAATTGTGTGTATATATGTGTGTGTGTGTGTGTGTGTGTGTGTAGTGTTCTTGTATATATATATTTTTTTTTCCATTCGCAACATTAAGAGCATAAAATGAGCCCAACTAAGAGTTGTATAAAATAGAGTTTGAGAAAATGAGTTATAGAGTGCACTCATGAGTAATTCTTAAAAGATACATGTTTTATACTTTCTGAATCCTAGAATGTCTCCAGTGCCTTTCTTCTGCCTGCATATTTGCACATCTTAGCTAGGTATATGTTTCCTGTGTCCCATATTTTTTTCAGAAATTTGAAAGCATTGTTATGTCATCTCTAGTCTTCAGTTCTGTAGAAGAGAAATTGAGAAATCTCCTCTCTCTCTCTTCCTTATTTCTTACTGAAACTCATTGCTGAACATGCTTGCAGCCTAAAAACATAGGCCACACATGCAAGCTCACTTTGCCTGAAGCTCCCTGACTTGACTGCTTCTGGCAGGGGCTCAGATTTGGCAGAGGGAGTTGTAGCCTAAGTGTATGAGACTTTGAGACTCTCTTGCATCCCCACTGTTAAAAACCTAAAATAGGGGCACCTGCGTGGCTCCGTCGGATGAGCTTCCGATTCTTGATTTTTAGCTCAGGTCATGATCTCAGGGACAGCACTAGGCTCCATGCTGTGCGTGGAGTCTGCTTGAGATTCTGTCTCGTTTTCCCTTTGCCTCTCCCACTCACTCACGTGCTCTTGCTCTCTCTCTCAAAAAAAAAAAAAAAAAAAGCCTAAAGTAGTGTGATCATAACCTATCTTTGAATTCCACTGATTCTGTGGACAAGACTTCTACACTGGCAGAAGAGTGACCTTATTCTCAACAGAGAACTCTTGATACCTCTAGAGAAATAGTATTTCTCCATCTGTATAGGACAACTCTTGACTTCTGCTGGGGAGCCCCAAAGACAAAGGTGTGATCTTACTTTTAGAGGTAGGATATTCCCTAGGTCTGGGAGGAAATGTTGCTTCATGTACTTCTCTTAGCTTGTCTTTCTATCTATGACTGCCCGTCCCTTGGGAGAAGATTGTTATATCTAATTTCTTAAAGTATGACATTTTTCACTATTTTATAACTTTTGACTTCTGTTTTCCATGTTTCTATTATTAGGACTTGATAGACTCACTAATTTTTCTTTCATCTGGCTGGGTAAATTTGTCTTCTCTGAAACTCTGTATTAACTTACAGTATATTTAGAAGTGCAAACTCAGTGACAAGTTGTAGAAGCCTAATTTGGGGTCAGAGGTCAATAATCTTCTATTTGGCTTTAATAGCAATTTAAAAAAAAACTCTTATTTTCATCTTTCTAGTTCCTATGTCATTTCACACTTGATTAAAGAAGAGGGTGTAAAGAGAGATATGCTTACTGGAATTCAAAAGTATGGACTATGAGTTCAAAAAATACAATATGTTCTAAGTGTCCAAAATATATGTCCTTATACTAACAAACAAAGATATATGTTAGGAGGTGGAGGGGGATGGTAAATTATCCTCCATACTGAAAGGGCACTTTGAGACCACAAAACGAGGCAAACCACTCCTTATTGTTCACATAGTTTTATTCAGGGTAACTTACTGGCAGGAAAAACCAGGTAGTTGGATGATCCAAGCACTACTCATCTATTCTTTGGAAAGTTCAAACCTTAATCCACAGATTTTATAGAGTAAGTGGGTGTACGTGGGTCACTGTGGTGAGGTCAAAGGGTCTAACACTTACAGACCTTGTGGAGCTATTTGTGCACAAGAGAAGAGGGTGGGGAAGAAACTATGTTATCTATACTGGTTATCTAAACAGCCTCGGGGAAGATGAGAACAAGTCTTTCCACATTCTGGTCCCCCCCCACTTGTTAACCTCAAGGGGTCTGGAATGCATAGCCCTGACGGAGGTCATTGCATGTAGATGAATGAGCTCCAGCACCAAAAATGACGTCAGTAACTGTCAGCACTCCAGCAATATAGTTCGGTTTTAAGATGTTTGGATTTCTTGATTCTCTGTTTCTGGTGACAACAGGTTTCACAGTGGGCATCATGACAAATGAGAGATTCCAAATGCCTAAGGGATCAAGGTGGAATAAGTTTAAAAGTTGGGAGTGAGGGGTCATATTAATTCTGCTCTGTAGTTGTGTATGGTCCTATCTGAATGGTAACATTTAAAAAATATTTCCACATAATTTGCATCACTAAAATAAACCTATTTTATGTATATTTATTGAATAGAGCTCAGATATATATTCATGTATACAACCACCACTTTAATAATATATAGAGTGTTTTATTTCCCTGGACCTTCCAAGTCAATTCGTGTACCAAAGGAAGCACCAATCTGCTTTCCAACACTATAAATCAGACTTGATTTTTCTAGAATTTTGTATCAATGGAATTATGTCATGTGTATTCTTTTGTATTTGGCTGGGTTTTTTTTCTTTCTCAACACACTGTTTTTCACACCCTTCCATGTTTTTTTGCTCATATCAATAATTCTTTCTTTTCTATCGCTGAGTAGTATTCTATTTTATGGATGTGCCACATTTGTTTTATCATTATCTTCTTTTCTCTCTTTTTAATAAACTAGATAAAATAGCCCCAATTAGCATTAATTGGGTAAAAATAATCTGTAACTCAAGAAAGCAAATAAGAGATACATCTTCTTTTGTGCTTGCTTCACAGTTTGTGTTATACACCAAATTACCAAATTATAGACTTGTCATTTTCCAAGATTTCTGTATAGACACAGAGTTTATTACATGCAAACCAGCATGAACAAAGTGATGCCTTGTTGAAATATTCCCTTCCTAATATTGACAAAAATTGTGGCTTAAATTGCTATGCATGAAACCATAATACTTGAATAATAGAACCCTAATGAATGTAAGTCACTATTTAAAATGGAAGCTAATCAGTGGGATAGAGCTGCAATGTTGGAAGATGGATACTACTGCTGTGTGGTAACATCAGTCACGTTTCTAAAGCACTTTATGCATATGCTTGTCTTAAATATACTTCCATCATTTAGTTTTAAGAGACATGCCATTGAGCCTACAGTAACTGAAAACAACCAATAAGAAGAAGAGTAATCTAAGAAATTTCATAGTGTTTTTTTCTCTCATGCCTCTCTTTTTTCCCTTTTTGGTTTGCCTCACCTAAGTGCCATCTTTAGACACAGGTATGACATTATGAAGCACAGGGACGGGCACTTACAAGCATCTTGAACTCGAAAGAGGCCCACTCTTGACCTTCTGTGGCTAAACCCCTTTCCACAGAGTCAGGAGTTACCAGGCCAAGGGGTGCCTCACATCTAGGGTGCAACCCTCTTTGTTCTAAAGCATGGTCCAGATACCTGGTACTTTTCTTTAAAAGCCTTGAGCCTGCTTTCTGGTTCCTGTGCGGGTCTTTTGCCTAGTACCTTCTTTCTAAAAGCAGACCACACTGCTATATGTGTATCTGGACCCTATTTTAAAAGGGTGGGGCATGGACAGCAGCAGGGGCTTGGGCTGGATTGTCTACATGTACCTGTGAGATAATAGAAGAAGAGCTGAGGCTGATGGGCTACAGGAGTTAGGAGGCAGTGGCCAGCTCTCTTTTCTGCTGCCATGTTTTGCTGTGGATATATGAGGAATAGAGAATTCTAAATTTGAATCTGGTCTTCTGAACCAGATCTGAACCTGATCATGAACATAATCTTCAAGATCATGAAAATAATCTTCAAGGATATATTTTATTTAAACATTTGATGGCTTAATTTAAATAATAAGGTATTTATACATATATTGAGTCTCCATATATATAAATAGCTAAAGTGTAGGTTTGTATTCTTGCTCAAGTCCTAGAAATATAAGGGGAAAAACTGAATTTATTTTTTGGTCTTTTTTTTTTTTCTTCCTTTATTTTAGAGAGAGAGAGAGCATGAGTAAGAGGGGCAGAGGGAGAAGAAAAGAGAATCTCAAGAAGACACCATGCTCAGTGGGGAGCCCAATAGGGGACTCAATCTCAGGACCCTGAGGTTATGAGCTGAGTCAAACCAACTGCGCGATCCAGGTTCTCCGATTCTGAGACAGTTTTAAAATGAATATTACAAACCATGTGTAAAGGATTGTGTTAAGTAAGTGTTTTCAGTGAACCTTTCCTGGGATATTCAATTAGAGTCATCTGTCCATACCAAGGAAGCTGATAGCAAAATGACCTGATTCTTTCCTCCTCCTTCTGCTTCTTGTCACTGAGAAGCAGGAAGGGAGGGTCTAGGTTATTTTGTTATGTTTTAATAAAGCGAGGCTTCGGGGCACATGGGTGGCTCAGTGGGTTAAAGCCTCTGCCTTCGGCTCAGGTCGTGGTCCCAGCGTCCTGGGATCGAGCCCCACATCAGGCTCTCTGCTCAGTGGGGAGCCTGCTTCTTCCTTTCTCTCTGCCTGCCTCTCTGCCTACTTGTGATATCTGTCTGTCAAATAAATAAATAAAATCTTAAAAAAAATAAAAAATAAAACCAGGCTTCTTCATACTTTAGTCATATAACCACTTATTCAAGGTAGTAAAGACTCTTTTTAATTTTTTTCATGTAGATAATCGCACCTCTCACCTAGCTGTTGTTGTTAGGGAGTTTTCATTTGGTTTGTTTATTTGAGGAAAACAATTCAAATACTAGAAAAACAAACAAAAATTAACTTTTCTCATGAATTTTAATGTGTATATTAAATGCTGAGTCCTCTAGAGAAGATGAAGGAAATAGGACATTTATATTTTAAGACTTGGAAGTTTAAATTTTTATTTATTTATTTATTTAAGAAAATATTAAAATTGAAAAATATAGTCCAGTAAGGAAAAAAATGCTAATTGGTTTTCACATAATATTCCTTTCTTGTCATAAAAATGCATATAATATTTAAAGCAATGAAACTAACTTGAGAGAATATGTGAATGTTAATCCATGGATTTTTGAAAGCTGTGTAATTTGTTTCCCATTTAACAGCCTCCTGACTGGATCATTTGGCTCACTAAACCATTTAGAGATCTATTGATCATTCACCATAGTCGGGAAACATTTTTATTGTGCTTAACATTTATTGTTAGCTTTACTGACTACTTTTTGCATTTATTCTAATCTGTTCACAAAATATTCTGTTCACAAAATATTCTAGTCATAAAACTTTCACAGGATAATGTCTCAAAGATGCAGAATTTTTTTACCAAATAAATTCATTTTTCATCTAACTTTCCTTCAACAACTTCAAAATTCCTTGTTCCAGTTAAGAAATAAAAAGTGGTTTATTCATGACTCAATGTTTCTTCTGCTATTTTTCTTAAGAATAACTCAGAGCTATGAGAGCCAAATAATGTTCAAATAATATTTGTGATTTCCAGCATGAACCAACTTGAAAAGTTGTTATTCAAGATGAATCTTCTGGTCAATATGTTTACTGTAATTTTACACTCAAGTTATACAAACATAAAATGATCTTTATGTCGCATGTTTGAATTAAGAGATTTGTTGAAAAATGCACATTTTAAAATAAAATTCTACTAGGTTCATTCTATGACATGATAATGATAGATAAGCTATTATAATTTGTTATTTCAAAATTTTAAAGACCTTTTTGATTTCATGGGTCCTGTCCATACATTTTCAGGAAAATTTTTCTATTTTAAGGTCATCTGATAGGCAAACACAATTACATTTATAACTGTAATTCCCCTTTGCTATGCAATTTAATATATTCACAGGTTATAATAGGAACATTTTTGGAGGTGTCTTTTTCTGCCTACTACAGCATCATTTTGTTTCTTCTGACATCAATCACTTTTTAATAAATAAGCATTAGTTTTAATTTTTCTCTTAAGATTTTAAGTTTTATTAAGCCTTTAACAAAGATGAGGTCTTTATTCCGAACAACTGATGTGTAGTTCCCTTTGTATTTATTGAGCTTGGTGTTGAGTAATTTTTAAATCTACAGCTTGATGTGTTTTATCACTTATTGAAAATTCGCAATCATTAGCTCTTCAAGTATGGTTTCTGCTCCATTTTCTTTCTTCTGTTTTTCTGGGATTTAAATTATAAGTATGTTATATCTTTTTAATACCTCATTTATTTATCTTACTTATATATTTTTCAACAGTTCTGTACCCTTTGATATGTATTTTCAGCATTTCTTGCTTCACTATGGATATTTTTCTTTAATTTATATTTCCATTTCTTGACCAACACTTTAGTTTCATCTAATCATCTACCAAACCCATCCACTGAGCTCTTAATTTTACTTACAGCATTCTCACTTCTGCAGTGAGAATGTTTGTACTTTCCTGTAAACTGTCTATTTCTTCCCGAAGTTACCCATTTTGCTTATAATTTAATACATTTTTCATTATCAAGTTAACTATTTTAAGACACATGTCTGAAAATTATGTTTTACTGCATTTCTTGCTGGCCTGTCTCTTTTATCTACTGCTTCTCTTGGTTTTGAGTTAGGTCTTGTCATTTCATATGCTTGCTTATTTTTAATTGAGTATGCGAGCATGCTTGGTATTGGAAACACAATTCTAAAGACAGATTGAGCTCTGCTTGATGTTATAATCCTCCAGGAAGTTTCTAGTTGCCTCTCACAGGCAACTAGTCTAAAGCTATTTTCAATCTGATTTCTCCATAATCTATTCAAGGATGAGATGAGTCAAAGGTGAATATTAGTTCCTATGAATAAAATTTAGTTCTGTTTTAGAGAAAGATAGGAGCTCAGGATCTCAATTAAATCCTACAGTCTTTACCAGCGGTCCTTTTCTACTTGGTAGGTTTGGAATTCTAATATTTTCCAGTCTACCCTATGAGTCAGCTGAACTCTGTTTAGTTTCCCAGCATCTCAGATGTCTCTATGGTAATCTGCAAAAGTTGTGAGTACTGCTACTAATAGAAATATAAGTGAGACATGTGAATCACATATGTAATTTAGAATGTTTTTATAGTCACATGTTTATAGTCAAATAATAAAAAGAACCAGGTGTGGGCTGCCTGGGTGGCATAGTTAGTTAAGCATCAGACTCTTCATTTCTACTCAGGTTGTGATCCTCAGGGTCCTATAGTCGAGCCTGGAGTCAGGCTCTGCCCTCAGCCTAGCGTCCGCTTGAGATTCTCTCTCCCTAGGCCCTCCTACTCATGCTCTCTCTCTCTGTCTAAAATAAATAAATAAAACTTTAAAATAAAAGAAACCAGGTAAATTAATTTTAATATAACCTAATATATTTAACCTAATATATAAAACCTAATTTAACCTAATATATCAAAAACATCATTTCACCATGTAACCTATGTAAAAATTGTTAATGACTAATTTACCTTATTTTTCATGCTAAGTCTTTAAAATCTGCTGGGTATTTAAATTTATGTCACAGCTCAATTTGTACCAGTGGTATTTCATGTATTTGATAGCTACTTCTAGAAGCTACCTTGTCGGAAAATACAGATCTAATAGAGAAGTAGTTCTGGATGCTGACCTGTTCTTTCTATATTCTTAGTCATATGATTCTTCATGGACTTATTCTACAATGCCACTTTTTATACTTTGCTTAATTTTTCTGGTTGTTCTCATTGTAAGAGTTGATTTGAATTCCCTTTTCTACTATTGCTAGAAGCATAACTCCTTCCCAGCTTATTTTGATTTTTTGTTTTTCTTAAACTTTCTGTTCTCACCGATTTTCTAATCTTCCATTGATTTTATTTTTTTTTTTAATTTTTTTACAGGTATTTACTAAATTTGATCTTTTGTAAACATTTATGTTATTTTGGCTTAAAAATTGTAACATTACATACTTAATTCAACCAATGTATTCAATCAATTCCTTCCTAACATATAATGTTTTGCGTTTAAATAGCTCCAATATTTCAACATAACTAATCACTTACCAATTAAATGGAAAAATTAATTCTCTGTCTTAATCTGTTTACTGTGAGTATTGAAGTGCACAGGATGCAAGATGCTCCAGAGAAAGCACTTAGAGCATGTTTTCCATAGAGTGCTTCCTGAAATAGGATCCCTGCAGGACACTTACTCCCTAAAATCTCCATTACCATAAGCTGAAATTCCTATGAGTAGGATACTTTTTTTGAACCATTGACTAAAAGAGTCACAGTTATTTTAACTTTTTCCAAACTTTTCATATTTTCTAAGATGCAGTGAGAAAAAAGTGATATTAACGAAACATAAAATTATAAATAGATAGCAGCATTCCTTTTTAAATAAAATATGGTACACTATTACTCAGAAACTCAAATTACTGTTTCTTTCCAGCATCACACTGAAATTCTCTATGTAACATTCATTTAGTTTTCAAGATTCATTTTAACTTCAAAAAGTTAAACACTTGGATCTTTAAAATCTCTTTGATTTATTATATTTCCTTTTGCTCATATATTTGTCTTAAACTGTGACTTTTTATAAATATACTGATCCCTAAACCTTCTTTGAATTTTGTATTTACTAATAAGATCCATGCATCTATTTTTAAAAGTGAAATATATATTTTTAAGAATCTTTAAAATGATTTTAGCAGATGCTCAGACTGTTTCTCAAAACTATAGTAGAGTTAAAGTTATTGCTATGGAAATGATGAAGGGAGGCTGGGGTCTGAGAACCCACAGAGGTGTCCTGCAGGACCAACCAAGAGGGTTCTTGGCTCTCTGCAAGACAGAAATCAAACATGAATGAGAAGGAAGTGAAAGCAGAGTTTATTTAATAACTGATGACACAAGAGTATAGCAGATGGAGTGTTTGGGAGACCCAGAAAGAAAAGGAGAATGAGGCTCTTCATTGTTTGGGGCTAAGGGTTTATATTGGAAAGGGGTCCAGGATACATGTTCCTTCAGGAATCCAGAGTAGGGTCCAATCAAAGACAAGTGACACGTGAATAATAGGTGTTATTTTATAAATTATTGAAAGTGAGGTGTACTGATACCAGTGTCAGGTGAGGTTTGTTCAAAGCTATTATCTTGAAACATGTTTGGGATCTGGCTCTTAGAGGTTTTTGGGTGTTTGGGTCCTGGGAAGAAGTCAGGGAATGATTAACTTTCTTATTTCGCCCTTGGAGTGGGTACATAGTTTCTTTGGTTTTTACTCAGCTACAAAATACCGAACAAAAGTAAATAGAGCCTAGCAGGAAAATGGCAGGAATGGAGACTTTCTAAAATGGAGCGTAACTTCAGCTTCCATATCTCAGAAGTAGTTCATGTTGTGAACTGTTATATATGATTTGACATACTTTTTTTTTTAATTTCTTAAATGGGTAAGAAGTAAGGTAAAGGAGCCTCCCCAGTAAAGGAGCCTAAATCTTCTCTTCCATAAAGACTTAAAGGTGTATAGAAAACACTCACAGCAATAATGGTCACATTTTTCATTAAAGAAAAGTATCACAAAAAAGAGGACTTTGCATATTTTTCCATGTAGACCTAAGATATTTGAAAATAGCTATGCTGATACCGAATTTAAACTCCAGCACTTTGAATTAATGACTGCATTTCTTTGGTAGTATAAACACTGTAGCTATGTGGCCTCCTTTATTCATGTTCAATGTGGAATTGGAAATTAGGAATATGAGAGAGGGAAAATACACACTTAACATTATGTGAAATAGTGTTATATGAAAAAAATCAGGGGCACCTGGGTGGCTCCGTGGGTTAAAGCCTCTGCCTTCAGCTCAGGTCATGATCTCAGGGTTCTGGGATCAAGCCCCACATCCAGCTCTCTGCTCCGCAGGGAGCCTGCTTCCCTTCCTCTCTGCCTGCCTCTCTGCCTACTTGTGATCTCTGTATGTCAAATAAATAAATAAAATCTTAAAAAAAAAAAAACAGCCTTTTTTGCTCTATTTTTGTATCATCTACAAAACTATCCCAGCAATTTTAAGAATATGTAAATTTTAATAGTTTTATCTCTGTTTTCTTTCTTACAAAACAAAATTTTAAACTCTGATATTAAACCATGGTCACAAAGGGGGAAGAAAGAGAAAAAGAATAGGAAATGAATGTAGTAATAAAAGGAATGGAAAGCAGCTTAATTACACAGTACAGTATGCAGAGAATTATCCTGGAACTAGTTGGCTACTTGTGAGCTGGATTTTTGTTTTAATAAGAAGCATTTTTCATTAAGTATGTGTGTATCTTACTCAAATTTCTTTCCAATTCAACACTTAGTTGAGACATTTGTTCAGAGACAAATGAACAAAAGCAAAAAATAGCTCTGTTTCCCCTAAAAAAATTCCAAGATAAAGATAAAATAATTACTGGAAATGAAGGCTGAGATTTTTTATAGAAGTAAGGTAAAATACCTTTTCATTTATTTGGTTTGGGAATTTATGTTTTGTTGAACATCTGTTTTTCCTTGTGACCCAATCAAGTACAAATCAACTTCGAAAAGTTCAAAATAATATTTTTGGAGCAATGATTATTTCCTGTACTGTTTGGAGACAGAAAATAGGAACCTAGAAGTCTTCGAATCATCTAGATATAAAAGAATATTTTCTGACCCCCAAATTTAAGAGCTCATACTATATAGCAATTCATTCTTAAGACTACATTGAGTATTCATAAGAGAAAAATTGATGCTTTCAAATACATGCCATTACAAACTTTCACATTTTCCTATAAGAATCATAGAATACTTAAACTCATCTGGCAAAATACTGTACTAAACTTTTAAAAATTTCAGATTGTTGGTCTGACAATTTCCTTATGAATTGTTAACAGTATCAGTTCCATAAAGTGCTTAAACATATCATCGATATTTATTAAAGGTATTAATGATGATATTAAATTATTTTAAATTAGTCCTTTATGCATTGATACATAAATAGAGGGGAGAAAAGGAAGAAGGAAGAGAGAAAATTCTCTCAAGTAATCATTTTAAAGTCTGAGTGAAGTTTTTGAATGTAAAGGTCAATAAATAGGTAAAAAGAAAATAACGGCTATCTAATGAGCTGAAATGAAAGTACATCTCAAGAAATATAAACTGTAGCATGTAAAATATTTAACTTATTATCAAATACTTACACGAGTAAATACTTATCATTAAAATAACGAAAGAGAAGGTGAAGACATCATAAACAGAACAGTTTGAATGTCATAAGTAAAACACATGAACAGAATACCTGATGAATGCCAGACATTAAGTTAATCATGTGTTTGTACCAGCAATCTAAAATGAAGTGTGAACTTGACACAGATGATGAACTACTTCAAATTAATCATTTTAGATTACAGCCTGTAACAGTAACATTGTTGCTAATAACAGTGGTAATTTTGTAAATTAATAGATTATATTTATTAGAGTAGTTCTAAATTTATAGAGTAATAGATATGAAAGTACAGAGGATTTCCATATTCTACATATCCCCACCCCCACTCGGTTTTCTTATGTTTAAGATTTTGCATTGGTGTGGTACGTTTGTTGTATCACAGGATAAAACTATGTTGACCTTTGTAGGAAGCTGGCAAACTACCTTCCAAAGTGGCTATACCATTTTCATTACCTTGCAACGAAGAATGTCTCTCGTTCCACACCCTTGCTAGCATTTTGTGTTGTCGGTGCTCTGTGTTTTAGTCATCCTAAGAGGTGTATAGAGGTGTCTTGTTGTATTATTTGTATAGGACATGTGTATGAGAAGCGTGTCATATGTGAGCAAAGATAGTTGTTGTTGTTGTTGTTTTTTTAAGATTTTATTTATTTATTTGACAGAGATCACAAGTAGGCAGAGAGGCAGGCAGAGAGAGAGGGGGAAGCAGGTTCCTTTCTGAGCAGAGAGGCCCACACGAGGGTCGATCCCAGGACCTTGAGATCATGACCCAAGCTGAAGGCAGAGGCTTAACCCACCGAGCCACCCAGGCACCTCACAAAGATAGTTTTTAATCATTCTTTCCAATCTGTATTTTTTGCCTCTCTGTTGTCTTATTGCGTTAGAATAGTGGGAGGAATGTCCTTGACTTGCTCACCGTTTTAGAGGAAAATTATCTAGTTCAGCATGATGTTAGTTGTAGATTTTCTGGCAGATGTCCTTTATTAAATTGAAGAAATTCTTCCCTGTTCCTAGTTTGTGATAGTTCCTTTTTTTATTCACAAATGAGTGTTAAATTTATCAGTACTTTCTCTATGTCTATTTACATGCTCTTATAATTTTTCTCTTTCAGTTTGTTGTTGTGTATGTGGTATATTTAAGTCCTTCTATATACATGGTAATGATTAAAGTGCAAAAACGATAAGCAGATAAAGATGACACTATGATATCTGTCTCTGATTAAGAAATTGTATCCATGAAAACTGTATTACACGCTTGGGAGGAGATAGACATACACAAAGTACATGTGTATATAAATACACTGGTGTTATAACTTCACTAAATTTATATTTCTATTTATCAAACAAATATGCTTGATGAATACTTTCAATATTTCTAACAAATGCCAATCAAAATGCTTTCTCACGAAACCAAATTTTTACTCCTAGAACTAGGTTTAAGTAATATATTCACATGAATATTTGTTTCAAACAAGTTAATTTTACAATTATGTTAAACTCAATCAATAAACTTATTTCAAAATAGGGTATAGGAAGTCAGTATGTTAAGCAAAATGGTAGTACATGGAAACATAAAATGTGACCATTACTTTTGAGAACCTTGCATTCTGTTTAGACAAATATGTAAATGATTTCATTACTGTTTAAATAATAAAGTAATTTAATATCAGTAAATATGAAATAGAAGAAATGAAAAGTCTCAGGGCAAAAACTGTCCAATAAATCCTACAACCAATAATTATTTGGGCTTTCAAGGGAGGAAAGGATCAATAGTATTGAAATACATATCACTTATACCAATTAGCTTCATAATAACAGATTTGGTTATTTCATTCCCTGGTGCCTAATATTTACTGCCAAATAAATCACATACTCTGTAACATGCACTGGAGGTTATTCATAATGTTATTTTAAGACTACCTTTTAATCATCATCTCCTAATTATATTCCATTTTCTACCTCTTCTACAGACTACCCAAACAACTAGACTACTGATTTTCAACCTGAAAATGTTGTATAGCTTCATACACCAGTAGCTACTGTGAGCTTGATATAAGCCAAAGATGCCAACAATGACCTTAAATTTGTGTGAAAACAAAGTTAACTTCCACTCCCGTACACAAAAATGGGATAAAATAAACTGAAAAGTAGAGTTGAAAATGGGGAGAGAAAGCTTATGAAAACATCACTAAGCACTAGGATTTAATAGTGCCTAAATCTATTACTGTATCCCTTTATATTTCCAATTTTCTAGAGAAAAATTAAAAAGGGAGATATTTTTAAAATTTAATTCAATGAATTTGGTCACTTGGGTCTATAAAATCCTGATAATTCAAAATTGTACATTCTATTAAGTAATATTAGTCATTACTTAATACTTTTCAGGAATATATTTAACACCTGTTTCTCTAAATATCGATATGAAGTGTCAAACACTCAGCTTATAATTCCCCATATACCATTAGGAGATAGTTGCACTTTTGTGCAAAACGATAAACCTATCTTCTTGTTTGGCACCCAAAACTACGTCCAAAAAAGAGTGTTTATTGACTTCTTTAAATTTTGAAGTGTGTTCTTAGAGCTACAAAATCAACAGATGTTGTACAAAAATACAACTATACATATAAGTTAACAGACGTTTCTTGAGACCCGAAATGTGTCATGGGTCTATAAAAATGATTTTGATATAATTTTTCAATCATGGAATTTATGGTTTATTATGGGTTATAACACATTTTCTCAAATAGGTAAAACATGATGTGGAATACAATCACCATCATCATCACCACAAGAAATACAGTCAAACCACCACCAAATTTTAGAAAATAGTGAAAACTAACAAAATATTTTGAACATATTTCAAAGGAGATGGTACTGATTGTATCTCCTTTCACTGCACAGAATATTTAAATATTTTACTATATTTAAGCATATTACCTTTTGCTGCATACTATTCATTCAATACATTAGCTAACTTAGAAATAAATTCTCTGCATAATTACTTTGTTATTATTAACTTTTTTGATCAACTAGAACTACAGCATAGGCAGATGGAGACTAAAAAAAAAAAAAAAAAAGATCAGGAAACAAGTACATATTAAGAAAATGTTTCTCCAAGTATGTATGGTTCACTGACACAGCATCAGTAACATCTGGTATATTTTTAAATTCAGATTCCAGGGACTCCTCTGAGTCCAATGGAATGGCATGTACACTTTGGTTAAAAGAAAGTAACAAGTGAAACCAAATTTTTTTCTACTTGCTATTTTGATAATTGGAAAGAAATTATAATTTTTTTTAAGGTTTTTTTATTTGAGAGAGAGAGAGAGTGCATGCAGGCAAATGGGTGGGTCATGAAGCCAGATGTGGTGCTGGATCCCAGGACTCTGAGATCATGACCTGAGCCAAGATCAAGATTCTGATGCTTAACTGAGTGAGCCACCCTGGTGCCCCAGGAATGCTTTTTACTCTTATACTTTCTTCAACCAAGTCACATCTCTGTTTTTATTTAGGGGGTAATACATAATCTGGTAAAATTCATCAAGTCTTAAACAAAATCTTTGTTTAATAGGAAAGAAAGGAAACTTCCTTCCTCTACCCCATCCTCCCATTATCCCTACCCTGGTCTGAAGTGAGTGTTGCAAATGGTTGTCAGCATGATCATTCTTATTCTTTATGTTTTCTACTTGGATTTCCAATGTTGGAGCAACTGTGGAGTTGTCTTGAAGAACAAAACTTATTATCTTGGACAATAGTTATGCTTTGAGAGCTTTTCCAGTCTTATCCAACCTCTTTACTAGTTGGAAGAATTTTTCAAATGTTCTGATTGATTATATGCACCTTTTAAAATTTTCTAAATTCCTAGTGTTTATAGAATTTCAATTTTTAAAAAGAAAAAAAATATCTCCTCATATCTTCATATCTTAGTGAACTCTGGAGAGATGAAGAAAGCAAACAAATATTCAGTCCACCTTTTCAAATGAAACCTAGGGGTGCCTGGGTGGCTCCATCGGTTAAGCATCTACCTTAGGCTCAGTTTATGATCTCAGGGTCCTGGGATGGAACTCTCATTAGGCTTTCTGCTCAGCAGGGAATCTTCTCCCTCTCCTTCTCCTCCACCCCCCACTTGTGCTCTCTCTGTCTCTGAAATGGATAAATAAACTCTTTTTAAAAATAAAATAAATGAGGGGCGCCTGGGTGGCTCAGTGGGTTAAAGCCTCTGCCTTTGACTCAGGTCATGATCCCAGGGTCCTGGGATCGAGCCCCGCATTGGGCTCTCTGCTCAGTAGGGAGCCTGCTTCCTCCTCTCTCTCTGCCTACTTGTGATCTCTGTCTGTCAAATAAATAAAATCTTTAAAAATTAAAATAAATAAAATAAAATAAATGAGAATTCTATTATTTTATGTTTTCTTCTCACCTCCTCTGAATTACTATTGCCCAAATATGTTTGGAGAAAGTATTCTAAACACCTGGGACACTGCAAGATACTAGAACATTAATCTTTGCAAATTGTTATTATATGTCTTCATGCAATCTTAAGTCAATTTTTAAGCTATTTATTGTGTAGTTTTTATATCTGCTCTTTCTTTGATCTATTAGCTAGGAGAGTATTTTAGCTAGCAGGATCAAGGTGCTCATCATCCCAAATTTATACAGCTCTTCTAGATAAATGCCGAAAATGATGAAAGTGAATATAGTATTTTGTGTGAGGACAGAATTAAAGAGTGAAAACCAAAACTTTCAGCTGAATAATCAGTCTTCCCATCCATGGCTAAATGTAGCCCTCTGATAAAAAGTGAGAACACGGAAAGAGAAAGCCCTTTCTGTTCCTGCCCCTTCATTTCTGACTTGCAGCTATTACACAAGCTTCTGGTGCTTGGAGCTAATGCAGCCAACTCACAACCAGGAGCAAGACTCTCAACACACTCACATGGCAGAGTGGGGAAAGATGGCAAGACTCTGGGTCCTTATTTACATCACTGAGCCCCTTGAACCAAACCTGAAATACCTGTTGCAGACCTTTTATTTACTGAGATAATAAATGATGTTTGTCTCTTGTAGCCCAAACCACCTTAACTAATACAATGCCCATTACAATCTAACTTCAGTATCCTAACATCCCACTTTCACACTGCATTCTAACCATGCTGTCCTCGTCACCCAAAATATCTTTTACCATGGCAGTATTTTACTCACTTTTCAAGGCCTAGTTCTAATGTCAATTATTTTTTGAAGCCTCCTCGTGAGGGAGTTAAAAAGTCTCTCTTCCCTGCTCTCATACATCTTTATGAATATTACAGCCCTTATTAAAATAAATTGCAAATATTCCATTATAGATTAGAAAGAGCATAATGGCTACATCTCTGAGTTAATTATTTTATTTTCTAGCATCGAGATCAGAGCTTAGAATAAAATAAATTATTTAATAAATGAATGTTGACTAAATGAAATTTAAATAGATAAAATTTCAATTAAAGTAATTTAAAAGTGTGAGTTCCCTTGGAATTCATACTTTAATAAAAATGGAAAAATACCTATCAAAATAGTCTGTTAATGACACTTTTAACAACTCAAATTATCTGTATGAATTTGAATCCCTGACTCAAGCAACTTGCTCAGGAGAAGGCTGGGATGAACATTATAATTAGAGAGCACTTATCAGATATAGGAGATATTATCCCTACTGTGGGAGTTACACAGTGTAAACATTTTCTAACTAGAACTGGCACAAATATCACTGAGTTCCAATAAGTAAGAGTAACAGTGACTAGCATTATATCTAATTTTTCCTTTTAGATTAATGTTGAAAAATCTAAATGCAAAGGCTTGGAGGCTAACTAGCTGACAAGATAAAGTGTATGTGAGAGAAAAGAGTGAGACTTGGCACAGTATCCCAGGGAGACTGGAAATTATGTCTTGATTCAGACTAGCAGATGTTTTCTTCACACTCTGAGACAAAGTGCGTAAGTCTTTTTAACGCTCTTAGAAACAGCCCTTGTTTTACAACTAGAAAAGGTTGTCCTCTGCTACCAAGATCGCAGAAGACGTTTGGTAAGGTGGTGGAGGTTTTTTGGTCTTAAAGGAAAATTTATCCGAGCTCCATTTACATTTATCTTTGAGCTCTCTTTGAATAAAGTATGTACAAAGCAAACTAATAGTGTAAACAAAAACTAGAGGAGAAATATTTTCCCACTTAGGAAAATAAAATATATTAAGGATATTTAGATAAAAACAATTGGCTAGTTATTTGTGAACTGTTATAGAAGACAAGTGGAATGTCAATGTATTAACAAATCATTAGCATTTAGATAAAATGATATGCCACACTATACATTTGCATATGCATGTTAGACATACAGTGACTTTAAAACTTTTATAAAATAGTCTTTTCATTAATTTATAATAGCCCTCCCCCTAATTAGTTTAAAATAATTGTGTCTTACTATGACAAGTTGCATGAAAGGTAATTGTACAGATAAGCTCATTATTCATTGTATTCTTTCAAAAGAGAAACCATGGTTGCCAATTAAAACAGAAGAAAATGTAAAGAAGCTAAATATGCATATTGTACTAATGAGCACCTGGCTCACATTGGAGTTACATTTTAATTATGGGAAGATTTTACATTTAAAGGGAGATCACAACTATTATTCTACTTATATTTGTTGTAAAATTTTCCCTTAAAGTTTTGCAAATGAAAATGTAACACCAGATAGATATAAATTATGCAAATTATATTTTTATGGTTATTATCTTTTTAGGAAATGTCCACTCAATAGGAAATTCTTGTCTATTTCTTATCCATTTTATATTTCCATACAAAATTTGAGGGGAGGCAGAGTACAGGTAAGAATACATTCATTTACAATTAAGGACAGTTCAGAAGTTTATAAAGACAAGTTTTGAAGATTGTAAAGTATTTCTGGTTAAAAATGAGGCACTATCAAAAATACGACTTTTTTCTTAACTGAAAATTCTTTTCAAGTAACTATTAGAAATATAAAAGAAAGTTTCTGTTTTCTCACAAAACCCCACTGACATTGGTTAGTTTATACAATTGCAATCCTGCTAAATTAAGACTCAAATAATGTGAAATATTAAAGAAGATAAAAGTTATTTGAAAGAAGCGTGTGGGAACTGGTATTATTCTTTGCTAATTAAGATGACTGAGACACATAACAATAAGGAAGAAATTAAGAAGCAAAAGAGAAAAAAAGAAGCAATGGAGACTAATTTAAAACATTTTAAGAAGTCTGTAAGTTCCCTAATGCATTTAGAAATACAGCTTGTCTTACTAACATAAAAAGCCTATCAGCTATTATAGACAATAGCAGAAGACTTTCCGTGAGTTAGTAAGAAGTTGTTTTAACTAAAAGATGTAAAGAAGTTAAGAGGTTGTTTTAGAAAGATGCAATTGTAGTGTGGAAAAGTATTTGAATATAGAGGCTTCAGTATGAATGTATATTGAAAATCATGCTTACGATTAGTGATGATAGATACTTGAATGGAACAAATAAGGAAAGTGATCTGAAATACAAAATGAGTAAATTAGGGGTTGGAATGGCAGGTCATGAAGGGAGACCTATTAAGGCTTAGGCAAGTGTAAATACAAGAGGAAACGAATGAGAGGTGCCTGGATGGCTCAGTCAAGCAGTCTGCTTCTCCCTCTTCCCCTGCTTGTGTGCTTGCATGTTCTCTCTCTCTCTCTTTCTCTCAAATATATAAATAAAATCTTAAAAAAAAAAAAAAGAGAGGCAGCAAATGTTGGCTTTGTTCTTGCCTACCTTATAATCACTATCAGAGATTTCTGTTTACCTTTTATTCAGTATTTCTTGATTTCTTCAGATTGTATTTTCATTTCTTGCTGTATCTTTGAGAAAAATGTTCCTTTTTATCAAAGCCCTAATTGTTGGTTGCTCTTAAGTCTGTTATAGATGTAATACTTGAGGAAAATAAACATAGAGGAAATATGGTTGTCTTAGAAATAAAATTAAATTGAAGGGCAAAGAAAGGAAGATGAGTTTGAGATGGATTAGAAAATGCATTTCTTCTGAGAACTTCACTTTGCATAAGCACAGAGAATGGTTTCTTACTATTAATTTTCATTTAATAAAGCTAATATATTTGTAATGCCATTAAATACGTGATTTTCCTTTTCCAGAGAAAATATAGAATGTTACAATTAGAAAAGAATGTTAGCATCCTATAGCTCCACATGAATGTTTTCTACAGTTTTAGCGAGCACTCTAATTTCTCTGGGAAGACTTCCTGAGTGAGTGCTTTTTCTTACAATTAGGCTGGCTGTGAAATTCAGAATCCTAGTGAGATTCAGTTTCATTCTTTCTCCAAGACTAGAAGAGACAATTTGATTCATCGTTTTAATGAGTGTGGCTTTAATTAAAGCTTAAATAACATCAGTTGCTCTAGTTGTTGTTTTTTCTCTTCAGGGATTCTACTCATTTTTAAGATTGTATTTTGGGTGCTGACGCAAGTCTTTGGTTAACAAGAATGATTTCATTGTTTGGAAGAGGAGATTTTAAGCATCATTTTTACCAATTCTGTTTTCTCTAAATTTATTTGTGCTGTTTATGTATGTGTATGAGAGAGAGAGAGAGAGATTTCTAATGTAGATTTATAGTGATTTTTCATTCTTTATTTTGCTTTAATTACTTTTTCTTAAAGGATGGGTTGAAGATTAATTTTCATGTTTTCTTGCCTAAAGCTAATGCTTTATCTCAAACTAATAATTCACTCTCTTACCAAGCTTGACATGACTTTGTAGATCATTTTAGCATTTGGGACACAATTCACCTCAGTAGGGGGCTGAAATATATTCCAGGAACTGGAATAGACAAGAAAATGCTCCAGAAATTATAAGGTTAGTTAACTCTCCACACTTCATTTTTCTGGCTTTTAAGGATACTCCATTTTCACATGACTTGTGACCTCAGAAATCAGAGGAAAACTCACTTATTTAAGGTGTAGCATATTGAAACTCCTCTCCACAGACCAACAAAATTGTCTACAGAAAGTTAGATGCTTGGTGTTACAGAATAATTTTAATTCAAGAGTTCATGTTGTCAAGATCTCTATCATCAATTTGAGTGGATAACTAATGATAAATGATTGGATATCAATAGTAATACTCTCCTAAAAGATCTACTGAACCAACCACTAACAGCTTCACAAGGATGGAAAATTGTGACTAATTGGCTATGTACACTCAATATCTGTTAGTTAAGTAAAGAGAAAGAAGGAATAAATGAAGGAAAGAGGAGAGGAAAGAGAGAGGAGAGGAACACTCCTCTTTAAAAACCTTCAGCGCGGGGCGCCTGTGTGGCTCATTTGGTTAAGTGTGTGACTCTTGGTTTCAAATCAGATCCTGACCTTATGGTTGGTGAGATCAAGCCCCGCATCAGGCTCCCTGGCTCAGCAGGGAGTCTGTCTGAAGATTCTCTCCCTCTGTCGCTCTGCATCTCTCCCTTTCTTTAAAAGATTTCCCATTTGGGGTCTCTTCTGATTCCACACAAATTTTAGGATTATTTGCTCCAGCTCTTTGAAAAATACCGAATCGCTAAGGAAATGTTGAAAAACAAAAATAAAACTGGCGGCATCATGTTACCTGATTTCAGCTTTACTACAAAGCTGTGATCACCAAGACAGCATGGTACTGGCATAAAAACAGACACATAGACCAGTGGAACAGAGTAGAGAGCCCAGATATGGACCCTCAACTCTATGGTCAAATAATCTTTGACAAAATAGGAAAAAATATACGGTGGAAAAAAGACAATCTCTTCAATAAATGGTGCTGGGAAAACTGGACAGCTATATGTAGAAGAATGAAACTCGACCATTCTCTTACACCGTACACAAAGATAAACTCAAAATGGATAAAAGACCTCAACGTGAGACAGGAATCCATCAGAATCCTAGAGGAGAACATAGGCAGTAACCTCTTTGATATCAGCCACGGCAACTTCTTTCAAGATATGTCTCCAAAGGCAAAGGAAACAAAAGCAAAAATGAACTTTTGGGACTTTATCAAGATCAAAAGCTTCTGCACAGCAAAGGAAACAGTCAAGAAAACAAAGAGGCAACCCATGGAATGGGAGAAGATATTTGCAAATGACAGTACAGGCAAAAGGTTGATATCCAGGATCTATAAAGAACTCCTCAAACTCAACACACACAAAACAGACAATCCTATCAAAAAATGGGCAGAAGACATGAACAGACACTTCTCCAATGAAGACATACAAATGGCTATCAGACACATGAAAAAATGTTCATCATCACTAGCCATCAGGGTGATTCAAATCAAAACCACACTGAGATACCACCTTACACCAGTTAGAATGGCCAAAATTAGCAAGACAGGAAACAACACGTGTTGGAGGGGATGTGCAGAAAGGGGAACCCTCTTACACTGTTGGTGGG
The DNA here is from genome assembly GCF_010015895.1 of Lontra canadensis. Taxonomy (NCBI): domain Eukaryota; kingdom Metazoa; phylum Chordata; class Mammalia; order Carnivora; family Mustelidae; genus Lontra; species Lontra canadensis. Next base: position 7,282,275 of record NW_022631031.1, on the reverse strand, counting down.
AATGCAAGTTGGTGCAGCCACTTTGGAGAAGAGTGTGAAGATTCCTCAAGAAATTAAAAATAGAGCTTCCCCATGACCCTGCAATTGCACTACTGGGTATTTACCCCAAAGATACAGATGTAGTGAAAAGAAGGGCCATCTGTACCCCAGTGTTCATAGCAGCAATGGCCATGGTCGCCAAACTGTGGAAAGAACCAAGATGCCCTTCAACGGACGAATGGATAAGGAAGATGTGGTCCATAGACACTATGGAGTATTATGCCTCCATCAGAAAGGATGAATACCCAACTTTTGTAGCAACATGGACAGGACTGGAAGAGATTATGCTGAGTGAAATAAGTCAAGCAGAGAGAGTCAAGTATCATATGGTTTCACTTATTTGTGGAGCATAACAAATAGCATGGAGGACAAGGGAAGATGGAGAGGAGAAGGGAGTTGAGGGAAATTGGAAGGGGAGGTGAACAATGAGAGACTATGGACTCTGAAAAACAATCTTAGGGTTTTGAAGGGGCGAGGGTGGGAGGTTGGGGGAACCAGGTGGTGGGTATTAGAGAGGGCACGTATTGCATGGAGCACTGGGTGTGGTACAAAAACAATGAATACTGTTACGCTGAAAAGAAATAAAAAATTTAAAAAAAAAAAAGATTTCCCATTGCACTTAATGAGACACACTTTTCTTACCTGAGTCTTCAAGGCAGTTTATGATCCAGCCATGGCTGACCCTCCAAACTCATCTCCCTCTACTCCACCACTTACTTATGCTTATGACACTACTCTTATTTCAGGCCTTCTAAGCCTCTAAGGAATGCACTACCTCCAAGAACTTTACATGATTTACTTCTTTCCCCTGGAATTTTTTTCTCACATGTCTCAGCCTCTCTACACATCTGCCCAAATATCTTCATTTTCAGGGCCTCATCATAGGCATCATATTCTCCAATTTAAATTTATCCATCTCTATCCCAAAAATATTCTTGGTAATATTTTTATTTCTGATAATAATGTGTATCACAGTCTAGTAGCTTGTGTATTTGCTTGCTTGGAGTCTGCCTTCCTCCTTTCACTGTAAACTCCAGAGGATTAAGGCCTGTTTCATTCACCAGAGTGCACCCAGTACTTCACACATAGTTTCAGACATGATAAGTATTTCAGTATTTGTTAGATGAATATATTATTACATTTAAAACCAATAATGGAATTTAAATGAATTAAAAATTTTAAGTATAGGAGTAATTTATTAAAGGGTGGGACACCTGGGTGGCTCAGTTGGTTAAGTGACTGCCCTCAGCTCAGGTCATGATCCCAGTCCTGGGATCTAGTTCCACTTCAGACTTCCTGCTCAGCAGGGAGCCTGCTCCTCCCTCTGCCTGCCTCTGCCCCTGCTTGTGGTCTCTCTCTCTCTCTGACAAATAAATAAATAAATAAATAAATAATTTTTTTTTTAAAGGAAAGTTTATTAAGGGGTGAATATAAAAGAATCACTGAGGTTAGATAATGAGGTAATTTCTAATAATTCTTTTATGAATGGACATGGAATAAATATAGACAGTGAAGTTGAATAAACAGTAAGGTTAAGAGAGATGGATAATCTAAGCTCAGTTTTTTTTTTTTTTTAACTATTTATTTATTTATTTGAGAGAGAGAGAGGGTGGGGGGAGGGACAGAGGGAGAGGCAAAGAAGGAATCTCAAATAGACCTTCCCCCTCTCCCCACCCAGTGAGCAGAGAACCTGAGGCAGGATTCTAGGACACTGAGCTCATGACCTGAGCCTAAATTAGGAGTCAAATGCTCAACCAGTTGAGCCACCCAGATGCCCCTTTTATTTTCTTTTTTTAAGATTTATTTATTTATTTGAGTGGGGAGGGGCAAAAGGAAAGGGAAAGAGGGAATCTATCAGTGTTAAGGTTTAAATTGAGATATGACTCAAAAGTTGTGTGGAAAATAACAAAAAAGAAAAAAACTGTTAAGAACAAATACAGCCAAGATAAAGAATTGTGTTAGAAAGAAAATAAGAGATGAACAACTGGCTGGAGAACTAAAACAACAAATTGGCCCTCTGGTCATAAACATAAGTTGAATCATATAACTTTGGAATTTTATAGAGAATTTGCTGGAATTGTTATTTTACTCTCAAAGTTATGAAATACAAAAGCATCCTAAACATGTTGATGAACTTAAAAAATGAATAGAAAATATAGTTTTAATATTGGTGGTAAGGACTGAAGGAAAAACAGTGATAAATACAGAATAAAAACCATAGAAAGTTTCACTATAATTTATAATCTTAAAAAAAAATGCAAGAAAAAGAAAGGCTAGGGGTGCCTGGGTGGCTCAGTTGGTTAAGTGACTGCCTTCGGCTCAGGTAATGAACCTGGAGTCCCAGGATCAAGTCCCGCATTGGGGTCCCAGCTCCATGGGGAGTCCGCTTCTCCCTCTGACCTTCTCCCTTCTCATGCTCTTTCACTCTCTCTCTCTCAAATAAATAAATAAAATCTTTAAAAAAAAATAAAGGCTAGAAGAGTGGTTGATGGGACTATGATCTACTGCAATATTCTTTTAGCTTTTACTTTTAAATATTTATAGTGGACATTATCAATTCTTTATGCTTTCAAAAAATAATTATCAAGAACTTACTCCTTGGTTTTCTTTTCATTGTAATATGTCATTTGCTAAGTAATAATTAAAGTAAAATATTATTAAAAATATTCAAGTAACACAAATTCAAAGTAAAAATCTTTCCCTCAAGTCTATCCCCATCCTGAATGTTTTATTATTGCTATGTGCCATTTACTTAAATGTTAGAAATAGTTGTAATACATAACATTTTCTTATGTATTACATTATTTATAACCTCAGCTTCTTGGAGATTATAGAGTGAAGCCATTGTAAACATTCAACATCATGAATTGTTTAAAATATTTTGCACGTGGCAACTCTTCTTGACCTTTTATAGCTTTTAAAGTGCAAAAGTATCAGATACAATACTAACTCTCTTTTGTAGGTAGACACTTTCTAGGTAGTTGGGTAGATTAATATCCCTGCATGCTGTACATGTTAAAAATGATCTTGAAAGCTATTATTTTCTAAAAGGACAATAAATCAAGATAAATCTAATGATTATAGGTTTATTATAGGTGCCTAGTAAAGTGTCTTGAGCATAATGGATTTTTAGTAAGTATTCGTTTACATTAAATGATTGAGTGTTCTCATTTTCTATAACTCAAAGTCTTTGCCCTCTATGTGTTTGCTAACCTATATATATGTTTCAGGCCAATGTGGGCTGCTGACAGATACTAGAGAGTAAATAGTGGAAATGATTTTTCTTTCAACATCTGAGCAAAGGTGTAGTTCTGAGGAATCTGAGTTGAGCTAGGATCACCAAGGCAAAAATCAAAAGACAGAACAGAACCCATACTGAATGAGTATGACCTGAAATAGAACCAAGAAATAAGGTTGCCATTTAAGAAGAATTCAAGACTATTCTCCACTAAAAATTATGCAAAATTGGTGTAGAAACATATATTAGAGTTTAGGGAAGTATTTTACAATTTTGCAGATGAACAGATTAAAAATAGCACAGTACTTAAGACTAGAGGGGACAGCATGGGAGTGGTTTGGGCTGTGAGAATTCAATGCAGAAGTCCTAGAAGGAGTCTAGGGGTGTCATATTTTAGGTAAACAAATCAACTTATAATGGATTAGAAATTTGGAGCAGCATTATAAATGTGACTGTGTAGAAACAAAGGCCCATATCCAAGATTACAAACTCAAGGTAAATGCAACAGAGGTCTTTATGAGGAAACAACCTCCTGCCACACCCTGCATATATATAAATGAAATCATTCATTCATCAGCATTTTTCTTATTCTGTATGACTTGTTTCATTTAACATAATACTCTCTTTGTTCATCCATGTTGTTGCAAATGGCAAGATTTCATTCTTTTTTATGGCTGAGTAATATTCCATTGTATGAGTGTGTGTATACATATACATATTGTGTGTGTATGTGTGTGTATATATGTTCATCACATATGTATATGTTTATAGACACACATCCTTTATCCATGTATCCATTTATCTGGTCATCTTTCAGTGGACACTTAGTTTGCTTCCTTATTTTTGCTATTGTAAAGGATACTGCTGTGAACATAGGGGCGCATATATCTCATTGGCTTGATGCTATTATTATTATTATTGTTATTATTATTTTGGATAAATACCCAGAGGTGGAATAGCTGGATCATATAGTAGTTCTATTTTTAATCTTTTGAGGAACCTCCATACTGGTTTCCATAGTGGCTGCACCAATTTACATTCCTACCAGCGGAGCACAAGAGTTCCTATTTCTCCATATCTTCATCAATACTTGTTATTTTTACAGATTCTTGTATATCTAAAATTCTGTGAAAATAGAAAGGTGTTTCTTAATTACGGAAAAATAATCTATTGTTTTCAGTGTCTGTGATCTCTAATTTATTAGATATTCAAGACCAACATGTTAATGGATTAACAAGTGGACTTTCTTAGAAGATCTGACCCATCAATCAGTGATTTTGAAGCAACAATCAATTGAATTCCTGGGTGATTTCCCCATAAGAAAATAAACAAACCTTTAACTACCAGAGTTCTAATAATTATTACAAAGCCCTCTGCCATTGACTGCTCCTGTTTTCTTTTTCCACTTATTTATTACACATATTTTTTTTCTTCAGAAAATCTGAAGTTTTCCAAAACATCTTTGAAACAGCAGCATTCTGTTTTTGTTACTTAGTATTTATAACATATAATTTAGGTGTGTTTGTTAATGCAGCTTAACATTTGTTGTATTAATAGTTACATTTAATATATTTGATATAAAACAAAACTTCAGGGGCACCTGGGTAGCTAAGTGGGTTAAGCCTCTACCTTCGGCTCAGGTTATGATCTCAGGGTCCTGGGATCAAGCCTTGCATCGGGCTCTCTGCTCAGTGTTTCTCCCTCTCTCTCTGCCTGCCTCTCTGCCTACTTGTGATCTCTCTCTCTCTCTTTCAAATAAATAAATAAAATCTTAAAAAAAAACAACAAAAACAAAACAAAATGAAACAAAACTTCATTCCATACTTCTCATTAGACTTTTTAAAATATAGAAAAATATTTCCAAGTAGTCAAAAATTACAGTTTCTAAACATACTTTTCATACCACAATCACATACCATAGATACACTTTAATGAAAGCAAAATTTGACCTATATAGGAAAACTTTGGCCAAATCATTATAAGATCGAATTGTTTTCATTTCTCCATGTCTTCTTATAAATTTTGGTTTGAAATACATTGTTTTTAATGATTGAATGGCAGATTAATTTTTCAAATTTCCACAAGCATCGTGAGATATCTGAAACTATGCTATACTTACTTCTGAGGCATATTCTGTAAATCCTGACTTACTCTGATCACTGTGTACTTCTAATAGCACTGATACTGAAATGATATACTGATTTTCAAGTCTTTCATCATTGAACACTCTATTGTAAATTTATGTTTCTGAGCTTTATCAGTATTTAGCACACAGGAGGCAGGTGATGCATATGTCTTTCATGATAAATAAATCTGAGAGATGGTCTAGGAAAGTAATAAATATAAAAAAAAATAGGAAGGCTAGAAGGTGATAAGAAGTGTGCTGAACGGAAGTCTGTATAAACAAATTTAATGCTAGAAAATTGAGTATATTCAGCTGCCCTCTTGTGAAACAACATTTAATTAAATAGTGTCTCATAACATAGTCAGTAGCTGAGCTTCTCACAGCTGAACTAAAATTGTTTAAATAAAATGAGACTCATTAACTTTTCTAATTGTTGTTTGTGTGAAGACTTGAACTTTGCTTTTAAAAAGAAACTGCTCCATCTGCAGCTAGTAAAAAGTATCAGCTGGCAATGTTTAACCTTCATGAATCATCCATTTATTTTTCTTTCTCAAACCAGTGAGCATTAGGGAGAGGAGATTCTATAAAAAAATTTCAAAGAATGTTTCAGGAACTTTATTTTGTGCCTGTCTTCTGAGCCTATGCATACCAAAAGGAATAGTTGCCTAGTTTGTATAAAGGTAAAAGTACATGCATCATGGGAATGTAACAGCTGCACAACTTTAGCCTTTCTTAGTTGTCAATAGAGAGGAAACAGATCATCAACACTTGAATGCTTCATTTTATAATGATGCTTCGTATTGTACAGCTTTAAAATGGCAAGTGTCTTGACAAAGAAAATGTTTCATTGCTGCTGGCTGATAAACATGTTTTCCCTTAAGAGAAGTAAAATATGTGAAGTCTCAACTTGATTTTTAGAGTTTTAAGGTTAATATAAACAATAATAAAAACATAGGGGAAATCTTCTTACTATTGGTTGAGAGTCTATAGAAAACAATTCATCATGTCCCAGTCATTTTTTGCACTTAATGGCACTTTTTTGGAATTAAGCCAATTTCATAAATGGAGCTATTTTAGAAAACAGAAGTCTGCTAATTTTTTCTTATTTGGAAATGACTTTTGTAATTTAACAAAAAAATATATTCCATATTTTTCTCCTGACTTTAGTCTTATTTAGAGACTTTTCTTCTTAAGTGCGGATACTATCACAATTAAAATCCATTGATGTCAGGGTTAAGAATTTCATTCCGGGAAAAACAGAGATTGGACTTATTCTCACATAAAAAGGAGGGTGGAGGTCGGTTTTGCAGGCAAGTGTAGAAGATCCAGTATTATCAGAGCCTGCATTCTGTCCATTTTTTTCCCTCTACCATCTTTAGTGGGAACATCCGATCATTGAGTCCAAAGTTCAGAATGCAGGAATAAGAAATAGTGAGAGGAGGGATAACCTCTTCGTAGTAAAGAGACTACCTGGGGACTCTGTGCCACATTTCTGCTAATTGTTTATAACTAACCTGGAGAAATAGTACCATGCCCACAGCTGCATTTAATGATGCCTCAGAAATACAGTTTTCTAGAGGCACATAGCTTTGGATTTTGATAGAAATGAAAAGGCAGTGAAAAAATTGGAGAGTCAATGAAGTCACCAGCACACACACACACACAAATCAATCACAATTTTTTTTTAAAGATTTTATTTATTTATTTGACAGACAGATCACAAGTAGGCAGAGAGGCAGGCAGAGGGAGAGAGAGGAGGAAGCAGGCTCCCTGCTGAGCAGAGAGCCCGATGTGGGGCTCGATCCCAGGACCCTGGGATCATGACCTGAGCCGAAGGCAGAGGCTTTAACCCACTGAGCCACCCAGGCGCCCCCAATCACAATTTTATACAATAGCAATAGTTACGAACAGTTAAAAATTTAATATAATTTAATCCAAACAAAAAATAAGATACAGGGGTGCCTGGGTGGCTCAGTGGGTTAAGCCTCTGCCCTCAGCTCAGGTCATGATCTCAGATTCCTGGGATCGAGCCCCGCATTGGGCTCTCTGCTCAGCGGGGAGCCTGCTTCCTCCTCTCTCTCTGTCTGCCTCTCTGCTTACTTTTGATCTTTGTCTGTCAAATAAATAAAAATAAAATCTTAAAAAAAATAAGATACAGAAATAAATAAAACTAAAAATGTGAGAAACCTTTGGTAGGAATCGGTTAATATTTCTTGAAAGGCATTAACATATAAACAAACAAACAATGTTCATTAATGGGAAAATGCTATACTTAATGTCAATTCTCGGGAAATTCAGTTGTAATTAATACAATTCCAATATGGATCAGAACACAGGTTTTTTTTTGGGTATTGCTGAGAAATGTGACAAATTAATTATAGAGTTTATATGAAAATGAAAGAAGGCAAAGAAGAGATTAGACATTCTTTGGGTCAATGAACCTAAGTCATAGCTTATATTAAGAGTGATTATTAAGTTAAAGTAACAAAGGCATTTGTGGTTTTCACAGAAGAAACACACTTGCAAATGCAATATAATAGAAACCTCATACACACTATGATTTTTTTAAAGATTTATTTATTTTATTTGAGAGAGAGAGATGAGTGTGTGTGTGAGTGTGCAGGACAGGGATGGGCAGAGGAGAGGGAGAGAGCAACTCAGGCAGACTCCACACTGAGTGTGGAGCCCACTGTGGGGCCTGACGCTGAGTACATGACCTGAACCAAAACCAGAGGTCAGATGCTTATCTGGCTCTGCCGGGAAGACACCCCTGATTTTTTGAAAAATTGCAACATAGAAGAGCTTGTACCAGTGATCAGTGGGTAAAAGGACTATCCGGTATGTGATGCTGGAGAACTGTTTATCTACATGGAGAAAAGTGAAATGATATTTGTACTACAATACAGTACATAAAATATGTTTCTGATAGGTTATAAATGGAAGTGTAAAAAGCCAAGGTATGAAAAATTTTAAGAGCCATATAAGAGAGGGGTGCCTGGGTGACTCAGTTGGTTAAGCCTCTGACTTTGCTTACTGCTCAGTCATCATCTCAGGATCATGGTACTGAGCCCTGCATCAGGCTCCCAACTTGGCAAGGAGTCTGCTTAAGACTCTCTCTTTCCCTCTGCCCCTCCACCTCCCCACACATTTTCTGTCTCTCAAATAAATAAATAAATCTTAAAACGTACATATAAGAGATTATCCTTATGACTTAGAGGTAGGAAAGAACTTTTTAAACATCCAGAAAAAACAGTATAAAGAAAAACTGATAAACTAATTTTAAATATATGAACTGTGCTTAGTCCAATAGTTCCTCACAGAAACTGAAAAGACAAACTACCTTTCTTGAAAAGATATTTATAACACATATAATCATAAAGTATAAATATTTGCATTATATAAAGAATAATTGGAAATCCATAAGAAAAAAAGGCAATTTAATAGAAAGGTAGAAGGTATGAATAGGCATTTTACAGAAAAGAAAAGATGAATTTTCCCTAAACATGAGAAAGTATGTTTAGCCCCATTATTTTCACAGCCAATACAATTAAAATTACCTGAAATAATATTCTGTTTCCACTGGCAAACATTTAAAGACAATAATAAATGTTATGCAATGAAATGGAGCAACAGAGATTTTTATACTCTCAGGTGAGGATTATAAACTGATTCAACCTTAATTGGAAAGCAATTTGGTTTCTGTGTGCTTGCCTTAAAAATGTGCACACTCTGTGTCTCAGCAATCTTTCTTCTTGGTGAACACACCCAAGATAATATTATATGTACACTTAAGGAAACATGTTCAAGAATATTTCATTACAGCATTATTTTTAATATCAAGAGACTAGGGGGCACCTGGATGGCTCAGTGGGTTAAACCTCTGCCTTCAGCTCAAGTCATGATCTCAGATTCCTGGGATTGAGCCCCGCATTGGGCTCTCTGCTCAGCAGGGAGACTGCTTCTCCCTCTCTCTCTCTGCCTGCCTCTCTGCCTACCTGAGACCTCCGTCTGTCAAATAAATAAATAAAATCTTAAAAAAAAAAGAGACTAGAATGAGTCAAAAACATCAATAATCAAATAAATAGCTAAATAATTTGTATTTGGAAAGCATGATGAACTACAATTGTAGAAATGAAATTCAAAAACATGGTATTGGGGGCGCCTGGGTGGCTCAGTGGGTAAAGCGTCTCCCTTCAGCTCAGGTCATGGTCTCAGGGTCCTGGGATCAAGCCCCTCATTGGTCTTTCTGCTCAGCAGGGAGCCTGCTCCCCCCCCAACCCTGCCCTGCCTGCCTCTCTGCCTACTTGTGATCTCTGTCAAATACATAAATAAAATCTTAAAACAAAACAAAAACCCCATGATATTGAATGATAAAAGCAGACCAAAGAAGAATTTACATGCTGTGATTATGATATATCTTATGTTGTTTTTTTTCACTATGCTGTACATTATATCCTCATGACTTACCCGTTTTATAACTGAAAGTTTGTACCTTTTGACCACCTTCATTCATTTCACCCAGCCCCAATCGTTACCTCTGGCAACCACCAATCTGTTCTATGTATCTATGAGTTTGGGTTTTTTTTGTTTTGTTTTGTTTTGTTTTTAGATTCCACATGTAAGTTAGATCAAATGGTATTTGTCTTTCTCTCTCTGACTTACTTCACATAGCTGATGCCTTCAAGGTCTTTCCATGTTTTTGTAAATGGTAAGATTTTCTTTTCTTTTTTAATGACTGAATACTGTGATTCCATTTTAAAAATGATTTTGTAAAATCATAAGCAGGCAAAATTTAATCATATGTGCCATTTATCATATATATAGTAAATTATAAGGAAAGACAAATAATGATCAACCAGAAATTCATGGTAATTTTCATATTAGGGTAGGATAGAAGTTGGAAGAGATTGATTATAGAAAGGCACAGAGGGAGCTTCAAAATATTGATAAATAATATTTCTTAGGTTGTGAGATAGGCATATGAGTGTTTATTGTATTTAAAAATAATGTGTTTATTATTTTACTCTACAAATGATGTATCTTGTAGTAAAATTAATTTTGTTACATGTTAAATCTATTTGATGGACTTTCCAGGAGAGTAATACATAAAGATATTTTAAAAATGCTATTTATGTAATATACTCATACTGAGGCCAGAATAAACATTTTATGGTACCAGGTATTAAGGAATACTGATTTCTTTCCTGCATATTGCAAATGCAAAGTTCTTAACGACAGTTGTTCTTTGGAATTCATCACTTTCTAATATCTATTTTAACAATACCTGGAGGAATTCCTTCAAATTGAGACATGATGTATTATTCAGGAGTCTTTCATTGCGTTTGACAGAAACCCAGCTGAACTTAGGCAGAAAGGAAAATTTAAATGCTAAAAAAATTTGGCAGAAAGAGAACAGGAGCGCCAAAAACTCAAATCAAAAGAACAAAAACACGGGTATTTACAGTATTTTGTATTTCTGCATCTTTGCTTTCCCTTTTTGCACACTAGCCTTTTTTTTTTTTTAAGATTTATTTATTTATTTATTTATTTATTTGACAGACAGAGAGAGAGAGATCCTAAGTAGGCAGAGAGGGAAGCAGGCTCCCCGCTGAGCAGAGAGCCAAATGCGGGGCTCAATCTAGGGACCCTGAGATCATGACCTGAGCTGAAGGCAGAGGCTTAACCCACTGAGCCACCCAGACGCCCCTGCACACTAGCTTTTGAAACCAACAAGCTGGACAACTACTGCTGGCTGCTCAGGGCTCACATTTTTTCAGCTTTACTACAGCAACACACATTAAACCTGCATCTCTAATGGACCACTTTCATAAACCCTTTGGCATTTCAGTTATTTAATTCATTTGTGAAACAATTAATGCATTTTAAATGCCAAACATGTAAGAGACATGTGGAAAATAGGTTGAAGCTCTTTTTATGAAATTTATTACTAAAAGAAGACATGACGTGTGTACATCAATAACTATCAAATAAAACAAAGTGTGTATGAGAATGCTGATATCATATAGAGCTCTAAACTATTGTACCCCACCAAGAAAATGATGAGTATTTCACTCAGAGAAATACTTAGCTTTAACCAGTTTGGCTCAAATGTTTGGAATTTTAAAATGAGGCTGGATTTAAAAAAAAAAAAAGATCCATGTATTTAATTTGCCTATACTGAGTATACATGCCATACTGCAAAATAAGAATTCAAAAAAGCAAAGAAAGAGCTTTCTTTTTAAAAGAATAATTGTTAAAATAATTAAAGTGTTAATAAAGTCTAAAAACATCTATGTATATACATATCTAATTTATGCAAAACTCTATAAATCTGTTGCAAATAAATCACTCATGAGGAAAAAAAAAGTATAGTCAATTTGCTTTTACATATGGCATTTAATATTAGAATAGTCTTATCCAAGGTTGAAATTTTACCTGTGCTATTCATTCTATCTTACGTGTTTTAAAAAACATCCTTTTAAAAAATGTGCACTTCCTCTTCCAACTGTTAGCCCAATAATTTTAATTTTACCCTTCCATTATTTTATACCTTCCACTTTATATCTAGAATTTAAAAAAAAAAGTAATAACTCAGTCAACATCTGCTTTGGACCCACCATCTACTTGTCTCCCAGAAAAGACTAAATTCACATGGGTTACCATTTTAACCACTTCCTTATTAACACTCTACTCCTTGTCTCTGTGACTTTTAGCATTTTTATTTACAATGGGTAATAATATTCAGTCTTCATCTCACAGACTTTCGTGGAAAATCTCCAAGTTTTATCTTTACCCCTTTACTCCCATTTCTGAGATTATCCATTTCCCTTGCCCAAGGGTACCAAAATTTTCTTTAATATATTCTTTTCATATTTTTGTTCCCTTTCGTGTACTTGTTCAAGGCCATCATATTCTCACCTATATCCACACAATCCTTATCCCTGCCTTCAATACCTCAGCTCTTATATCCACCCTGCACACTCTATAGTTTATCTGCCTTGTTTTATTCTTTGAATGTGCCAGTCATATGTCATCATAGTATGTAAAGCTTTATAAGACAAGCAGCCTTGCTGAGAAACTCTCCAACTTCTTAGATCAAAAATTGTTTGAATAATGTTTAGTATTTGGGGGGTTATATTCTGGCTGAATTATATTTCTCAACCTGTGATACAGAGGAAATTCTTGATTCCAGTTGGGATCAGGCCTCTGTTCCTTACAGAGTATTCCATTTGACCTCGCAGGTACTATTGACATATACCCCAAGGGTTTGATAATATAGGAAACATACTTCGTAAATGTCAATCCCCACTCAATCTTCTGAGTGTCAGGGTCTACATTTCATTATCTGATCAGAAATGAAGAACTCTGTACTGCCTTACCTCTTGGATAGAAACATTACTTAAAGTCTTTTCTAAATCATATTTGGCTTTTGCAGCCAAAATAAAAAATAAAGGGATGCGGATGTGGAGAAGGAAGTGGAGCTCTCCTAACTTGGCTGAGTTGATTTTTTTGGTTTGGGCCTTCATGGAAGAGACAAGGACATAGTTTTAAAAAGCAAATTGTAGATTCTGTTATACTCCTTGTTAAGGCTGACTTATTCCTCAGAAATCTCCAGAGAGTATATTCTGACTGAAATTCGGTAGGTTAATTATCCAGAGTTGAGTAATCACATAGTGAAATCCAAATTTCTCTAAATGCTTGAGACCAATCATAATCCACTTAAAATTTTGCATTTAAGTTTTGCTTATTCATTAATTTGCAGCCAAGTGATGTCCTACTTAACAAATCATTAGAATGTTAGGATATGAGAGAGGAAGTTTATACTGAACTGGACAGAAGTACTTTCCTTTATACTAAAAGTGTTAATGCTCTTGGTAAAAAGAAGAGCACTTATAATTATGACCTCACCTTTTATAGAACTGAAGCTGAACGAAAGTGAGTTTGCTCCTTAGTGAGTTATATATACACCAGGTGGAGTTTTCCCACTAAGTAAACTTTATTTGCATCAAGTAAGGAGATCTCGTGGACTAGCTTCCAAAGTAGTGACCCCCTGAGAGAGGGTGAATGGGTACATTTTGTTGAGTGTTATGGTGAATATTTAGATAGAGGTGGTCATAAGGTCATTCATGTGCTTTAAGGAAAGATGCCTATACATACATTGTATGTTATGTGAATGAAGCTGAGGCTCCTCCTTGGGTGGAGATTTAGTATTTAGTATTATAAGGAGGAAAGGTAAATGGTGGTCATTCCAGGGGTCACTCCATGGTCCATCAATACAGGTGGATGTAATGGATTTAGCTCAAAAGACTTGAGTGGTCTGAGCTGATGGGAGGTCTTATCAAGGCAGTTACTATCACCTGAGTGGTGGTTTGGGGGATGATTTGCCTGAGTGAAGAGGTGAGCTGGAAAGAAGACTTAGGGAAAAATGTAAGATGAAGGTTAGTGAGTCCAAGCAGGTGGATGGTAAAGGGCAGGTCTTGGATTCTACCCAGTGACAGAACTAGGGTACAACTTACCATGAAGAAATCCACAGAGAACTTTAAAATCATCATTGCAGTAAAAAATAATATACTTTCCAAGTACATTAACTGTCACTAATTCAGCACACCTTGAAGTGAAAACCTGGTTCCATATAGTATTAATAATTGAAGTGATAATCATCTCTGAGCTGAGCGATAAAATCAGGCACTAGGTGAGAGAAAACTATATGGCTAGAAAATATTTTTTTATATTAAATTTTTAAATACTGCTTTTTCATCACATGGCTGCTAGTTGACATTATCACAGAAACTGTAGAAAAATGCAATATTTACTTATTAATGATAATAAAATTAAATTTCCTCGATCCATTTTTTTTTTTTCCATTTTTTTTTTTTAAGTAACAATAGCAAAGGCGTATTTCCCCTTTCTGTGGAAACAGAAATGACTTAATCACCTGTTTCAGAGTACAAAAGATTTCTCCCTACTGCTTTCTTTCTTTCTTTTCTTTACATTTTTAAAGAAAGTTTTTCTACATCTTTGTAGTTTTCCTTTAGCACACTAAGAGTACTAAAATAAGCAAAAATGTAAAAGAAAAGGAAATGATTTTGGAGACAGAATAACCAAAGGGTAAAAATGAAAATATAAAACGAGTTATATACAAATAAGTAATTCAGAACAAGCTGGTCACAAATTAGGACAGATTCTTTATTTTAAAATGACAGAAGTGAATTAGCAAATACTTAGCCAAGTTCCACACAGAAACATTTCCTTTATCAATAAAATTAGTCATAGTGAACTTTAAATACAAACTTAGAAGATTTAATTGCTAAACTGTTACTTAACAGTTGATATCACTGTTATAAGACATTTGTATAAGACATTTAAAAGACATTTATTATAAAAAACCAGGAGTATAGGAATAGTAGTGCCTATATTTGTTAGAAGAAGAAATATCTGATGTTACAGAGATTATCAACCAGAAACTTAATAAAATGAGTATGTTGGGAAGAAAGTGAACAGAGATGTATGTGACTTAACTGAGTTAAGCAGTACACAATATGCAAAGCTGATAATTCCAAATAAAGTTATTATCTGAAGACATTGATATATCTGTAAAGTGGGGGCAGCAGAACTTGGGTAGAGTTCGATGGCAGAACAAAACCATGTGCACATATTAAATCTATTTTGTTTTGACCCTGTGCATGTTTTTCTAATGAAAAATTTAAAATAAGTTAAATAAGGTAAAAGAAAATATTGACATTCTTTTTCTTTTTCTTTTTTTTTTTTAAAGATTTTATTTCTTTATTTGACAGACAGAGATCACAAGTAGGCAGAGAGGCAGGCAGAGAGAGAGAGAGGGGAGAAGCAGGCTCCCTGCTGAGCAGAGAGCCCGACGAGGGGCTCCATCCGAGGACGCTGGGATCATGACCTGAGCCGAAGGCAGAGGCTTTAACCCACTGAGCCACCCAGGCGCCCCTGACATTTGTTTTCTATAAGGCTTGTGAAATGGATTTAAAGACAATATTTACTAGTATAAGTCTTTGCAGTTCATTGCATATGGACATGTTCAAGCTACCAAAGACTATTGGGATCTTGTCTGACAGATTCTGTAGCAAAGATGGAAGGATATCCACTGGCCTTTTCAACAACATAATAATTACAAATATGTGTAAATTGGTAAGTACATAGCAGGTACCACAGGGATCCACTGGTTGAGTTTGTGTGAGGCCGTTGAACCCTCATTGTTTTAAAAACTGGTATACAAACAAAAGAAAAATCTTAAGTTTATCCTGTCTTTAGTGCTTTATGATAGGATAGCCATATTGTTCATTAGCGAACATTCTTATTTATAGACATATTTAGCTAACAAATGAAGAAACATCATAAAATTAGAATATCATAATCTTGTAGCCTTTAAATGAATAATGAAATCAAGCAATCTTCAACCATTAAGTGAAATACAGATGGAAATTTTGTAAAGAGTGGATAGGAACACATGAACACATTATTTCAGATACATAAAAAAGAAATTGCATCACTTGGGGTGCCTTGGTGGCTCAGTCAGTTAAACATCTGCCTTTGGCTCAGGTCATGATCCCAGGACTCTGGGATTGAGCCCACAGCAGGGTTCCTCCTCAGTGGGAATCTGCTTCTCCCTCTCCCTCCGCCTCTTCCCATGCTCCTGCTCCCCCCCCTTACTCTTTGTCTCAAATACATGAATAAAATCTTAAAAAAAAAAGAAATTGCATTTATTGATGGGATGCTATAGGAATTACTAAATTCTGCATATAAATTGTTAAAAAATAGACTATTACTCAAATATTTATCAAGGCTCTACAAGTAACTGTAACAATTATCAGGAAATACTAGAGTAAAACAGCACAAGGGATGGAATTAGCAAATTCCAGAATATGAGAAACTCTACAGAATACTAAAGTTAGTTAATCAAGAAATAATTTCAAGGAAAAAGTCGAAGAGAAATGATGTTATAGAATAAAAAAGTCTTAAAAGACCTATCAACCAAATTCAATATTAGATCTTGTTTATTCCTGATTTCACAATCTATATAAAAATCTTTATGCTTCAGAGATCTAAAAACTAAAATGATTTTTGGTGATATTAAGGAGTTATTAATTTTGTTATGTATACTGTCAATGTACTAAAGGTTGCCCTTATTTTTTTAGGGGAAAAAAACACACAAATGTTTACAGAAGAGTGATGTCTGGCATTGACTCCAAAATAATACATTGGTTCCAGTCAGTAGAGGTGGTCAATGGGGAGAAGAGGGTTGAAATATAAAGAAGACAACATTGGTCATGCTTTATATTGTTGAAATGAGTGATCAGTACCTGAGATTTATTGTATTTACCTTTCTACTATTACATATACTTATGATTTACCATAATGATTTTTAAAAAAAATATATTCACTGTGGAATTTAAATTACAAGGGATATAAAGAAAATAAAAATCATTAGTAATCCCATCATTTCAAACACTAAGCTTTACTTTTTACTTCATAATGAAATTATAGTCCTGTAATAGTCCTATAACATAGCATCTTATTTTAAAAATAAGATCATAACATGATCATTTTCTTAAGTTACGGTGACATATCTAGTTATATTTAAATTAAAAAAATGAGTCATAAAGTGAGCCTAACAGAGATTTTTTTTTTTTTTTATAATTTTATTTTTTATAAACATATATATATATATATATTTTTCCCCCAGGGGTACAGGTCTGTGAATCTCCACGTTTACAAACTTCACAGCACTCACCATAGCACATACCCTACCCAATGTCCATAACCCCCCCCCCCAACCCCCCTCTGCCCAGCAACCCTCAGTTTGTTTTGTGAGATTAAGAGTCACTTATGGTTTGTCTCCCTCCCAATCCCAACTTGTTTCATTTACTCTTCTCCTACCACATTAACCCCCCATGTTGCATCTCCTCTCCCTCATATCAGGGAGATCATATGATAGTTGTCTTTCTCCGATTGACTTATTTCGCTAAGCATGATACCCTCTAGTTCCATCCATGTTGTCGCAAATGGCAAGATTTCATTTCTTTTGATGAGCCTAACAGAGATTTATTAGAATAATAGGTGCTAGAAATATAAAGCAGTTCTAAATACATAAAAATAGTTGCAGTAAATATAAGTATGAAAATAAATTAGAATTCTAGTTGTCCCAGCAAATCATCATCTAATTTGAAAAGAGCCTATAAAGCAAAACAGAATTTGCAGGGGTTTATAATTTCATGCATTTGGACCCTGTTGTATTTAATTTCATTAGTATTATATAATGATGAGCAACATTTAAGGTAACATACCTTAGCTTATTACATAATATTTTTAATATTAAGGAATAAGTCTTTTGATGTTTTATGAGAGATTATGACACTAAATGATATAAATTAAAAAGGAAATCAATCATCTAATCTTAATGTATGTTTGACATACATTATGGTTAAAACAGATTTTCATTAGAAAATCCAGAAAACCATAAGTGCCACTTCTTCGACTTGATTGATACTTTATTTGTGAAATTTTAGTATGAATAAAGAATGTCGATTATATTTTATAAGAATTGTAACATATGAGCCCAGTGATACAAGCCAACACAATAGAGAAAATAAACTGTAAGACTAATTGTAGGTCAACAATAAATACATACTGCTGTGGAAAATCCATAACAATTTCTGAGCAGTGTCAAGAAGGTGCTTTTCTATTGAATTTATTTGAATATAGAAGTAATTTAAACTTGAATAGACAAACCCATAGAGGTTATCTGCTTTGGCTTCTGAACTTTCTCAGAAAAGCCATGTTTTACTCACTCACAGGAATAACAATGCACTGTAATTAATGTCAGTTCTGTGATCTTTCCTTTCATATTTTGGTTCTCCAAGGAGAAACTATTCTTATGAATTTAAAAACCTGGGCTCTCTATTGTGTCAATTGTAGAGAGTTAGCTCAAGAAGGAAACTTATGATCAATTAGGAAATAATCATTTAGTCCTCAAAGAATGGTAGTACTGTGAAAATTTACTGAGCTCCATAGAAATATAATTATTCCAGTAAGATTCAATTGGATAGTAACAATGATGAATCATTTTTATGTAATAGATACCTCTAAGAAGTGAAACTGAAAGCTTCTCTGTGGATTTAAAAAACTAACGTATTTCTCACAACATGGTTCTTTATAAAGATAAAGGTTTGAAAAGTTGTAACTAATTCTCTTTGAATTAGAACAGTGGTATTCATGGAGAGTGTGAGGCTTTGTGAATCAAAGAAACTTAGATGCAAATTCTGACTTTTTCCTTTTATAACTATCTTGCAACAAACCTGTTGAAACATTGGAGCCTCTCCTACTAAATGAGAGGGGTTTTTTTGTTTATTTGTTTTCTTGTTTTATATTATTTCCTCTGATCCTTTTTGGTGATTCTTTCTCCATGCCTTAGGTAGTTTCCTCAGAGTCACAGCTTGTCTGTTCTCTGCAGAATCATCCAGGAGCACTCTCTGCCTCTCCTTTGAATTATTTTTCTCTTCTCTGGTGCTCTGTCCTTTGAACTTTGTCTTTTTTTGTTTTTGTTTTTGTTAGTACCCATTCTAATGAGTATGAGGCAGTATCTCACTGTGGTTTGGACTTGTATTTCCCTAATGGTGAACAATGTTTAGCATCTTTTCATGTGTTTGTTGGCCATTGTGTATCTTGTGTATCTTCTTTGGAGAAACATCTATTCTCCAGTGACTACTCTAGTCCTTTGCCCATTTTTAAACCCAGCTATTTGATTTTTCTGTTGTTGTGTTATAGATGATCTTTATGTATTCTGAATAGTAGCCCCTTATCAGATGCATAATTTGCATATATTGATTGTACCCTTTGATACACAGAAGTTTGCAATTTTGACGAAGTCCCTCTTGTTTGTTTTTGTTTTAATTGTTTGTTGCCTGTATTTTGGGGAGTCATATTTAAGAAGTCATTGCAAAACCCAAAGTCAGAAAGCTTTTATCCTATATTTTCTTCTAAGAGTTTTATAGTTTTAGGTCTTAAATTTAGGTCTTTGATCCATTTTGAGTCCATTTTTCTGTATGGTGTAAGGTAAGGATTGATTTTACTTTTTTGTACATGGAGTAAGAACTGTTTTAAAGAGAGTATGTGGATACAAAGCACCCAGATTAAAAAGACTATCTACCATGACCAGGTGGGATTTATCCCTGAGATGCAGGGGTGGTTCAACATTTGCAAATCAATCAATGTGATAGAACAAATCAATAAGAGAAGAGGGAAGAACTACATGGTCCTCTCAATTGATGCAGAAAAAGCATTTGACAAGATAGAGCATCCATTCCTGATTAAAACGATTCAAAGGATAGGGATAGAGGAAACATTCCTCAACTTCATAAAATCTGTCTATAAAAAATCCACAGCAAATATCATCCTCAATGGGGAAAAGCTGACAGCCTTCCCTTTGAGATCAGGAACACGACAATGATGTCCACTCTTGCCACTGTTTTTCAACATAGTACTAGAAGTCCTAGCAACAACAATCAGACAATTAAAAAGAAATAGAAGGTATTCATATGGCAAAGAAGTCAAACTCTGTCTTCACAGATGACATGATACTTTATATGGAAAACCCAAAAGACTCTACCCCCAAACTACTAGAACTCATACAGCAATTCAGTAATGTGGCAGGGTACAAAACCAATGTACAGAAATCAGTTGCTTTCTTATACACTAACAATGAAAATACAGAAAGGGAAATTAGAGAATTGATTCCATTTACTAAAGCATCAAGAACCATAAGATACCTTGCAATAAACCTAACCAAAGAGGTAAAGGATCTCTACTCGAGGAACTACAGAACACTTATGAAAGAAATTGAAGAAGTCACAAAAAGATGGAAGACCATTCCATGCTCATGGATCAGAAGAATAAACATTGTTAAAATGTCTGTACTGCCTAGAGCCATCTATACTTTCAATGCTATCCTGATCAAAATTCCATTGGCACTATACAAAGAGCTGGAACAACAATCCTAAAATTTGTATGGAATCAGAAGAGACCCCGAATTGCTAAGGAAATATTGAAAAAGAAAAACAAAACTGGGGGCATCATGTTGCCTGATTTCAAGCTTTACTATGAAGCTGTGATCACCAAGACAGCATGGTACTAGCACAAAAACAAACACATAGACCAGTGGAACAGAGTAGAGAGCCCAGATATGGACCCTCAACTCTATGGTCAAATAATCTTCAGCAAAGCAGGAAAAATATACAATGGAAAATCGACAGTCTCTTCAATAAATGGTGCTGGGAAAATTGGACAGCTATGTGTAAAAGAATGAAATTTGACAATTCTCTCAGTATACACAAAGATAAACTCGAAATGAATAAAAGGCCTCAACATGAGGCAGAAATCCATCAGAATCCTAGAGGAGAATATAGGCAGTAACCTCTTCGACATTGGCCATAGCGACTTCTTTCAAGATAAGTCTCCAAAGGCAAAGGAAACAAAATCAAGAATGAACTTCTGGGACTTCATCAAGATCAAAAGCTTTTGCACAGCAAAGGAAACAGTCAACAAAACAAAGAGGCAACCCAGGGAATGGGAGGAGATATTCGCAAATGACAGTATAGACAAAGGGCTGATATCCAAGATCTATAAAGAGCTCCTCAAACTCAACAAATACAACAGATAATCACGTCAAAAAATGGACAGAAGACATGAACAGACACTTTTCCAGAGAAGACATACAAATGGCTAATATACACATGAAAAAATGTTCATCATTATTAGCCATCAGGGAGATTCAAATCAAAACCACATTGAGATACCACCTTACACCAGTTAGAAGGGACAAAATTAACAAGACAGGAAACAACGTGTGTTGGAGAGGATGTGGAAAAAGGGGAACACTCTTAGACTGCTGGTGGGAATGCAAGTTAGTGCAGCCACTTTGAAAAACAGTGTGGAGATTCCTTAAGAAATTAAAAATAGAGTTTCCCTGTGACCCTGCAATTGTACTACTGGGTATTTACCTCAAAGATACTGATGTAGTAAAAAGAAGGGCCATCTGTACCCCATTTTTTTTTTTTAATTTGAAGAGAGAAAACACAAGTAGGCAGAGAGGCAGGCAGAGAGAGAGGGAGAAACGGGCTTTCCACTGAGCAGAGAGCCTGATGCAGGGCTCGATTCCAGGACCCTGAGACCATGACCTGAGCCGACGGCAGAGGCTTAACCCACTGAGCCACTCAGGCGCCCCTGTACCCCAGTGTTCATAGCAGCAAAGGCTACAGTCGCCAAACTGTGGAAAGAACCAAGATGCCCTTCAACAGACGAAATGATAAAGAAGATATGGTCTATATATACAATGGAGTATTATGACTCCATCAGGAAGGATGAATACCCAACTTTTGTATCAACATGGATGGGACTGGAGGAGATTATGCTGAGTGAAATAAGTCAAGCAGAAAGAGTCAGTTACCATATGATTTCACTTACTTGTGGAGCATAAGGAATAACATGGAGGACATGGGAGATGGAGAAGAGAAGTGAGTTGGGGGAAGCTGGAGGGGGAGACAAACCATGAGAGACTGTGTACTCTGAGAAACAAACTGAGGGTTTTGGAGGGGAGGGGGTTGAGAGGTTGGGTAAGCCTGGTGGTGAGGGTATTAAGGAGGACACGTATTGCATGGACCACTGGGTGTGGTGCATAAACAGTGAATTCTGGAACACTGAAAAGAAATAAAATTAAAAATAACAAAACACACCGTCAGTGTATGTCAGTTGTCAACTAATATTACTGTTTGTAGAAGGCATGTTTTCTTGATTTCTTTTTAAATTTACATCCACTACCTCCTTCTGTATTTGCAGAGTTCTTAATTTTAAAAGTCCTACCTCCCAACAGAAGGAGTCGAAAACTTGTTTTCCAGCCTCTCTTGAAGCTAGAGCACACCAAGCAAATGAACCCAGTGAAGATTTGATTTAGAAGTGAACAAAGAAGGGAGCTCTGTAGGACACATTTTGGCATGGTGGAGGGATGGCTTACATTAACATGTGGCCATCCAGAGCTTCAGAGGAGAAGTTCTAGTGCCAGAATCTCTTTTTCCCTGTCTGGAGTGTGAGCATCATATAGTAGAGCATGTTTTGTTTACATAAGTTCTAAGCCTCCCAACTACTCTTTAAGGTATTTTATCTTTTTTTTAAGTTAATTTTTAAAAATGTCTTTTCAGTATTTCTTCATAGTATTTCTTTACTGTAATAAAGATATTTTATCTTTGCCCAAAATAGCCAGAGTGGTTTTCACTTTTATATGCTGAGAATACAAATGGACTCTGTAAGGGTCACTGCTCATTGATAAAGTGAGCGAAAAATGAACCTTGACTTGACTGAGTTCAGAGTAACAAAATTACAGAAGGGGCGGTCCTGTAATATTTAATGCAAGGGATGGCAGATTTGGATTGCAAGATTGCTACATGCTTTCTCCTCTCACATTTAGTTCATCCTATACATCATTGATTGTTTTCCTTTAATCAAAGGCCATCTACTTCATGGGAGAGTATTATGGGGGGGTCTGATTCCATGCTTAAGTGTTTTCATTGTTGACATTTTTCAGGCAGTACTGCTGAAAACTGAGCTAATTACATGGTTTCTCTACAGATACTAACTTGCAAGTAAGCTTTCTATCCTCACTCAGACTTTACTGAGGGGGAGGTAAGTGAGGAAAAAGTTCCTTTTCACTTGAAATTGCTGACTTCATGAAGTAACATAGGTAAAAGAACACTTAATTTTCAAAGATTTAATACTTTACTCCTCATCTGTATGCACACAAATATGTTATATAGGCATGTCTTACCTCTGTAGGACCAATAGTAGTGGACCACCCAAAATATAACATGGATCCATAGGCAATATTTTCTATAAAGAAAAACCTTAAAGTGTTATTATTACATGTAAAATAGCCACTGCTTATTAGGCCTATTCAAATAATGTAGATTTACACATACACAAACAAGTAATATATATAGACATATAAAATTGAATATAATTTAATCTCCACAATTTTTTAATTCCACTTTTTAAGATTATTAAATTCTTTCTCAGAAAGACTTTAATACTTACATAAGAGAGAAACTTTTCCAGAATGGTAAAGTAAGGATCTTCAAAATAAAATCCTTAAAAGCAGAAAGAACACTGAAAAATAATTGTCAAATCAACTTTTCAGAACTCTGGAAATTAAGCAGAGGACTATAAAACTTTGAGGTGTGTTTTATTTAAAGAAAACCAGCTGATCGTCAGTGAGAACAGTGAGCTTTATTATGTTTTAACTTCTCTTCATTTCCTTTTTTTTTTTTTTTAAGATTTTACTTATTTAACAGAGAGAGAGCACAAGCAGAGGGTGTGGCTAGAAAAGGAGAGAGAGAAACAGGCTTTCCACTGAGCAGGCAGCTCCACCTGGGGCTGGATCCAGGACCCTGGGATCATGATCTGAGCCAAAGGTAGAAGCTTACCTGACTGAGCCATCCAGGTGCCCCTCACTTGTCTTCATTTCATCTTCCTCTCCTCTAATTTGTAGAAGCACTGAAAACTGAAAGTCTGACAACCATGCAGGCGGTGAAAACCAGCAGTCTGGCAGGCAAAGGAGGGAAAACATATATTTGGCACTCCCACAAAAACCCTGCCTCCCAAAAGCATCATTGGTTGATCTGTCCAGCAGCTTTCTGAAAAATTCCCATTCACAAGGCTTGTCTTTAAGTGATCTAACCCATAAGTGCTTCAGTGAGAAACTTACCTCCATAATATTTGTCAAAGCAGTCAGCAGCAGTTGTTTCATCACTGCCGCTGCCTGAGGCAGTCCTGACAGTGAACCAAACAAAAGACTGGACAAACATCTTGAAAGTCTGGGGAATATGATGTCTATAGGAGACTTTGAAATAGTCCAGTGTATTCCTCTGGAGCTAGAAAGCCACATGCTTTCTAGCCTGTACTTGTCCAAAAAAGACTTAGGAAAGCCTTACTCTCTTATTTCTGTCTGATCTTGAGTTTCTGAACAATCAGGAAAATTAAGGGGAAGGTGGAGTTGTAAACTGTCCAAATGACTAAGGTGGGTCCCAACCCCCCACTTCCCACCCTCAGCCCCCACACATATCCTGGGTAAAACTGTGAGGCTTATTGTTTTAAAATACTTAAAGAAATTTACATCCAACCATTAGCTGACCACTAAGGTAACCAAACACAGGCCTCAATGACCTCAACAACAAAGAATATACACTTTAAAGAATTAGTTTAGGAGGGTCACTAAAGAAACAACAGAAACTTTGAAACAGCAACAATAGCAAATTCAGTAGAAGAGTTGCCACTTTATATTGTTTAAAATGTCAAGTTTTCTGGAAAAAAAAAGGACTAAGCATGCAAAAATTAGGAAAGTGTATTTATACTCTGATCACATAAACAAATGGTCAGTAGAAACCATTCCTAAAGAGGCCTAGGTATTGGGGTTACTTGAGAAGGACGTTATGTCAGCTATTTTATAGATATCTTTAAAAGACAAAGGGAAACCATATACAAAGAATTAAAGAAACAAATGAGAAAAATGCCTTGCCAAAGAGAATATTCTAATAAAAAAGATACATAACATAAAAAGAACTAGAAATTATGGAGTTGAAAAGTGCTACAGTTGAGGAGTACCTGGGTGGCTCAGTTGGGTAAGCGTCTGCCTTCGGCTCAGGTCACAATCCCAGGGGCCTGGAATCAAGTCCCACATCAGACTCACTGTTCAACAGGAGCTTGCTTCTCCCTCTCCCTCTGCTGTTCCCCCGTTTGTGCTCTCTCTCTGTCAAATAAATAAACAAAATCTTAGACAAACAACAACAAAGAAGTGCTACAATTGAAATGAGGGGGAAAAAAAAAAAGTTACCAGAGAGGTTTAAATAGAGTTGAGCTTTAAAAAATAAAAAAAAAATTAGGGAGCCTGAGTGGCTGAGTAGGTTAAGTGTCTACCTTCTGCTCAGGTCATGATCCTGGGATCAAGCCCAGTATCAGACTTCCTGCTCAGTGGGGAGTCTGCTTCTACCTTTCCCTCTGCCCTTCCCCCGCCTCATGCTTGCTTACTCTCAAGTAAATAAATAAAATCTTTAAGAAAAAATCAGCAAACTTGAAGGTGGGCCAACGGAAGTTATTTAGTCTGAAGATAAATTGTAATAACAGCAACAGAGACTCAGAGATATGTTGAACACCATTTAGTACTAACATAAACATGATTAGAATCCAGGAAGGAAAGGAGAGAAAGATAAAGAGGCAGAAATAATATTCTAAGAAAAAACTATCTAAAAATTTCCCAAATTCAAGGAAAACTATAATGTAAAAATCCAAGAAAGTCAATGAATTTCAACTGTGATAAAATCAAAGCTGTCCATGCCTAGACATAGTCAAGCTATTAAATCACTCCCTCCAACAATAGCAGAATGTATGTTATTCTCAAGTACACATAAAACATTCTTCAGGATAGGGCACCTGGGTGGCTCAGTGGTTAAAGCCTCTGCCTTTGGCTCAGGTCATGATTCTGGGGTCCTGGGATCGAGCCCCACATCAGGCTCTCTGCTCAGTGAGGAGCCTGCTTCCTCCTCTCTCTCTGCCTGCCTCTCTGCCTACTTGTGATCTCTGTCTGTCAAATAAATAAATAAAATCTTAAAAAAAAAATTCTTCAGGATATACAATATGTTAGGCTGTAAAACAAGCCTTGATAAATTTTAAAAAAATGGACATCCTAAAAAAAAGTATATTTTTTCCCTCCATAATGAAACTAAATCAGAAATCAATAACAGAAGGAAATTTGGGAAATTTATAAGTATGTAAAAATTAGACAACACATATCTAAATAACCAAAGAGTTGAAAAAAAATCAGAAGGAAAATGAAAACACACTTTGAGATGAATGAAAAATACCAAAACTTATGGAATACAGCTAAACCAGTGCTTAAGAGGGAATCTATACTGTTAATAGCTATGAAAAAATAAAAAGAAGAAAAATCTAAAATCCAAAAACTCAACTTCCATTTTAAGGAGCTAGAAAAAATTAACCCAAAGGGTCAGAAAGAAGGAATTTATATAAATTAGAATGGAAACATGAAACAGAAATAGCAAGGCAATAAAGAAAATTAATTAAACTAAAAGTTAGTTCTTTGGAAAGATCTTAATAAGCCTGATAAAGTCCAACACTCTTTCATAATAATGACCCTTGAAAAAGTAGGGATAGACTATGTCTTCAACTTCATAAAGGATGTCTATGATAACACCAGAGCTGACATCTTACTTAATGACAGAAGACTGAATGTTTTTCCCCTAAAATCAAGAACCAGATAAGGTTGTCTGCTTTCACTACTGTTGAACATTGTAGTAGATATTCTATACAACAAAAGCAAGAAGAAAAGATACTTAGATTATTAAAAAAAAAGTACAACTATTTACATTTGTAGGTGACTTGATCCTACATTTAGAAAATCCTAAGAAAGTTTAAAAAAATGGACAAAATAGGCAAATTCCTAGAGATAGAAAATACATTAGCATTGTCCAGGAAGGGAGGAATTTAGAATGTCTGCTATTTGAGGTGGGGTTTCTTTTGGGGCTGATGAAAATGTTCTGGGATTAGATAGTGTTGATGATCACACAATTCTTATAAAACATACTGAATTATATGTTGTGAAAGGGAGAATTTTATGTTAATTATATCTCAACAAAGCTACCAACACAAACCAGGTCAGGGTCATTGTAAAAAGAATTGCTATGATTTGGATCTGCATCTAAAATCACAATCTTTTTATTGTAAAGGATTTGTTATGAAGATATTATTAATAAGAGACATTAAACCTGAGATGCAGAATGACTAAGAGATAGGTCCACATTCACAAGAAGAAGAGCTGGAAGTATAGTTCAAAATAAGATTTACCTGTGCTCTCGAAAGCTGTCTGTTTTCCTAAGTGCCTGATGCAGAATGGACAGATTAAGAGAACAGCGTCTGAATTTGTATCAGATAGTATCATAGCCTTCTCAGTCTCTGAATTTATTATAACCAGCAATACAGGGAAAATTTTGTCCTCAAGACTTTTATCATCAGTACTGATTCCGATTCTCAGACAAATTTAAATGTTACTTAGTGTCTTATTACTTTGCATTTTATAGGACTGTTCTACTTAATTTTTATTTCTATAATTCATCCACTCAATATTTGTATATTGAACACTTAGAATATGCCAAGACTTTTTCTTGACAATGGGTAAAATGAAGTATTTACTTTCATTTCCTTCTTCTTTAATTTAATTTAATTTTTTTCAGTGATCCAAAATTTATTGTTTATGCACCACACCTAGTGCTCCATGCAATACGTGCTCTCCTTAATACCACCACTGGGCTCACCCAACCCCCCACTCCTCTCCCCTCCAAAACCGCATGAGCACATATATGGACAACCAAACTAAAATCAGTCACAAAACATTTATTTCATCCCATGTAGTTCTCAAATCTGGCACCAGTCCTTTGTTGATTAATTTTTCAGGATGGAAGCCATATTCTCCTGCTTTCTTCATTACTCAATCTTGATTCAGCTTCATTTCCTTTTAAGGTTCATTGAGATTAATGATGCACTCCATTTAGCACAACAAAAGAATTCTAATTCTCAGTAAATTTGGAGTTTGTTCTCTTGTGAATTCCACTCCTCTGGTAACTAGACAGACTTGAAATGTGCTAGTTTTTGTTCGATGACATAAAGGCCAAAAGGAAAGGTCACAGTAGGACTACTTTTAATGAGTTATTAGATAAATATGTTTTCTAGATATTTTAATGTCATCATTAGGCTTCAAAGTAGTTTAAGAAAAGTCTTTAAATATGTATGTCAGCTCTCAATTATCTATGCTAATGGAAAGGAACAGCCGTGTGTATAATGCAAAATAGATGAAAATACACACATATTTGACTTAGAGGACACCTGTGTCATATGCTCAGAGAATAAGTAAAATTCAAATCACTCCTTCTCAGTGAGCTGTTTTTGCCATTACATAGCCCATGCTTTTGCTAAACTCCTCCTTATAATTTCTTTTTAGTCATAATGCTGAACATTATCATCTTTCAAATTTAAATAATGGTGCTAGCACAAACAAAGAAGTACATAGCCTCTTTTGTGTTTTCTAAATGACTTATGCCTCCTTGAGTAGTTGAAGGAGATAACAATATTGTATTATAAAAGGCCTTTCATTGCATTTGTTGGGCAGAATGCAAGGAAGAAAAGACCCCCAGAGAGTCAGGATAGATGAAGGTGGAGGAATTGAGTAAGATACTGAAGACCTATTAAGGGCCACTTATTTAGTGTAATTATTGCTAACAATTAATTTGAAAACCCTGATTCAGTGTTATCACTGTGTGCAAGATAATGTACTAGGAGCTGGGAATCCTATGGTGATTTTAATGCATAGCAGGAAATACCCCATCAAAAGAATAATCATGAGGGGTGCTTGGGTGGCTCAGTCCATAAAGCATCTGACTCCTGATTTCAGCTCAGGTCATGATCTCAGGGTCATAAGATAGAGCCCGAGGTCTGGCTCTACACTCAATGGGGAGTCTACTTCTCTCCCTCCTCATCGCTCCTGCACATGCATGTGCACCCTCTCTCAAATAAATAAATCTTTAAAAAGAGTAATCACAAATTACTTAGTCATGAATTTTGTAATTTATTATTCCAGAAAGGCAAATGTTGAGAGTTAGGGAAACATAGGGAAAGAGTGCTTACCTAGGATAAATAGGGAAGAAGGCAGAAAAGACCTCTGATTAAGGAATATTTCACTGGTGACCAGACTGTCAAACAAGATGAAAAAAACATTAAGATGATGTGGGGAGATGACACAGAAAAGCAATATATGATGATCTAGAGTCAAGATTGTTAAGACATTTGAGTCACTCAAAGAATTAATTTCAGTATTAGCTTTAAGCAGAAATAAATATACCATAAAGTTGATACAGATTTTGGTTCACTGTTGCTTACTTCCAAGGCCACTGTGGGAGCTGTTTCTGGGATGGTATTCTTGGCTAGGCGTGGAAGCCAGATTGTATTCTAGAAGCATGACACTGCAAGCTTTTTTTTTTTTTTTTTAATTTTCTTGAGTTCTGAAAGGAAAGAAATCTATCTCTAAATCTCATGTAATTTGACACAATTTCTTTTCTCCTGCTAATAAGCATTTACTTGAGCATGTAACTTTGTATTTATGTCTTCTATTTATTTTATTTTATTTTTGACAAGAGCTTCCAAAATTATATAAGCTTCAGGTTCCCCAAGCCCTTATATCTGCCTAGCATTAAGTAAACAGGTAGCAAGTAGAACTCAAGATAACACAGCAATGAAGAATCAATCAGTGTGGCTAATTTGATGCATTCCATTTGGTTTTCCTGACTTTTAAGATTGCTAGAGCCCATCACATTTAACTTCTTTCTCAGTGTGAATTACTACAGTCCTTGTTTATACACTTAAGATCAACAGGACCAACAAGGATCACAATTTTACAGATAGCAAATATGGTTCTATTAAAGAAATCAGGATTTTAAAGTGGACTTTTCTCTTTTGAAGGAAATTATTTATTATACAAGGCTCTGAATACTTTGCAGAGTATAAAGATATTGATTAGAAATGATCTTTGGGCTAGGGTGCCTGTGTGGCTCAGTCCATTAAGAATCTGACTCGTGATTTGGGTTCAGGTCATGATCTCAGAGTCCTGAGGTGGAGTCAGACTACCCACCTGTGTGGAGCCTGCTTAAGATTCTTTCTTCTACTGCCTCTCCCTCACCCCTCATGCTCGCTCTCTCTCTAAAAAAAAAAAAAAAAAAAAAAGCCATGATCAATGAACTCTAAAACTTTATCACTAAAATAATGAGGAAAACTTCCATAAAAGAAACAGGAAACGACAACTCTAGCTATTTTGGAGTGTTACTTATTTGGTTTCTGTTGAGACAGAGGAAAAAAAAATCAAGTATTACAGTTGAGATAAAAGATTTTTTTCTCCCCATATATTTTCAAATGTTTTTCTCCCTTTTTTTTTTCTTTTTTTTAGTTATTATGACTGTTAAATCTGTGGAGACCAAGAAAAACAAGGCTGTACCCATCTCGAGTTTAGCCCTGACATAAGTACAGCCATCTTGACAAAGCAAAAGCTGGCACCTTGCATCCCCTCTCCACCTGCTCCCCTCCCCTTGGTAGTATGTGTGACATTCCTCAGCCACCCCTGGCTGCCCTAAAAGAAAAACAAATAGTTAACTTGCAGAAATCACAATTCTGCAAAACAGGCGTCTCCCTCGGTTTACAATGTCCTAGAGATTTACAACAAAGAAGTTGTCTTATCAATAGCCCAATTTCCAGAGGCGAATAACTTAGTTCCTCAAGCCCTAATGTCGCCCTCCCCTCCATAAAACTGAAGGAGGCTGAGGTGGAAGGAAATGGAAATAAAGTTAAATTTCTTCTAAAACCACATCTCACTAACAAGGACACTTGATAGGAGAAATGTGAAACTTTATCTCTAAACCTCCAAGATAGTGTCAGCAATCATTCCCAAGCATATGACCCACTGATATACATCTAAAAGGTCTCATGAGAAGATTTTTATTGCTAGTAATAAATAACCTTTCTCCCAACAATAGCTAGCCCCTCAAGGTCCTGGAGATCTTGCTTCCAAAATTCCTTAGAGACTAACAGATCATCTCCTTTGTCCTCACCCACCGCCGAGTCCACCCCTACTCTGCCTTTAAAAACTCTGACTGTAATCTGGTTTGGGGTCCAAGTCCCTACTCTGCTGTGTTGGGTACACTTGGGCCCAAGCTTAAGCTTGTCAAATAAACCCTTGTGTGATTGCATCAGTGCTTGGCTCCTTGGTGGTCTCTCGGACACGAAAACTCGGGCATAACAAAATCGATCTATAAGACAATAGAAAAATAGGAAATGGACCTTAAAATTAGGAGAAGATAGTGGGACATAATGTCTAGGAGTGTGGGTTCCAGAGCTAAGGTGCTTGAGTTCAACTTTGTGGTTTGTTGTGTAACTCGGAATGATTTACTTCTATCAGTTTCTTAAGTAAAATGATGTTAATAATAGCCACTATCTTATAAAGTTGTTAAGAGAATTGTGATCATTTATGTAAACTTTATGGCTCCTAGCAAGTAGGAAGAAACCATTAAAAGAAGGCTGCTGTTATATTAGCAAAAATTCACAGAAAATAGAATACTAATGAATAGTTTTATTGTTAGTGATCAGGGTAATGTAAGTTAAACTACTAGAAAATTGCTTATTTTTTTCTATCACAGTGGCAAAAAAAATAATTATTTTATCCAGTAGTGTTGATAGTATCGGGGTAGCTTATTTATCCACATATTTGTAGCATCATAAATGGATATGATTTTTAAAAGGGTAATTTTAGAGCAGATATCAAATTTTTAAATTTAAATTCAATATAAATCTTTCCACCTTAGCAACAGTACTTTAAAAAAAAAAATTATGTGCCAAGAGTAAATATACATGGATGGATATCTGGATACCTTTGTAGCATTATTTGAAAAGAAAAAGGGAGATAATCTAAACAGCTATCAATACAATATTCACTAAATAAGTGTGTTAAAGTCCAAACTATATCATATGTGCTTTCAAAAAAATTTAAGTGATTTTGGATATTTATGAAAATACACTGCCTATCAGATTATATGAAGTAGGTGAAGTATTTTATCCTGTAAGCAAAAATTTTAGTAGTTATTTAGATAAGTTACTATAAGTAGAAGAAAAAAAAATAGAACCACCACTGGCTTATATAAATTTTAGAATTACAGAATAAGACCTTGGTAACTTAGAACACAATTACAGTTATTAGAAGTTGAAAAGTACTGAATTATTAAAGTGAAAACAGTAATTTATATTATATTTCTCTTATTTATTTATTTATTTATTTAAAGATTTTATTTTTATTTGAGACAGAGAGAGAGAGAGAAACAGAACATAAGCAGAGGGAGTGGCAGGCAGAGGGGGAAGCAGGCTCCTCGCTGAGCAAGGAGCTGGATGCAGGACTTGATCCCAAGACCCTGGAATTATGACCTGAGCAGAAGGCAGACGCTTAACCGACCGAGCCACCCAGGTGTCCCCAATATTTCTGTAATTTATCAATATTCCATTTTCCATGGAGAATACTTTATTTATTGCCACAATTTCAGTAGTCTACACAGTACAACAGGTCTTGCTTTAGGGAAAAAAAAGCAAACAAAAACCAATATCCACCTGTTTTGGCACTGTGGATATATTGATGTATCTATTAGTTTTATTCACTCATTTAACAAATTATGGCCTACAAATAGTGTGCCAGACACTATTATCAGCGACAACAAAATAGGCAATAAACTTTCCCTTATGGAACTTGCATTATTGTTGAAAGAGAGGGGGTAGAATTAAACAAAAATACATTAATTAGACATCTAGTAGATGAGAAGAAATATAGATGATACTTTTAGATTTCCCTGGAAACAAAACCTGAGACAAGGATTTAGCACAGTCGTTTATTTGGAAGATAATAGAAGCAAGAAGATGTGATAGTATATGAATTGGAAAGGGGAAAATTTAATAAAATGTAGATTATTGAAGTTGATCATATGAACAAAAGAGACCACAAATACATGCAGAAGACATACGGGCAGGCTTCAGTTGGGAGTTTCACAACAGACAAGCCGAGGGAATGTGCTAGCAGAGCACAGAAACATCTGCCATTATGTTGGAGACTCATTTTCTTCCCCAGCTTAGCAGGAAGCTAGCTTAAAAAAGAGCTGACTCAGCCTAGGTTAAGCTCAGTAGAGTACAGGAGAGCATTGCCCACTTATCAAGTGGAAAGGTAGGGACTGAATCCTGACTGGAGTGGGTCAAGAGGAAATGTGAGCAAAGGGCAAAGAGATAGTTGGCACTGACAGCTTTTTTACAAAGATTTTCTATACGGGATAAGAAAAATGGAGCCATCAAAAGAGGAGATTTTATTTATTGATTTTTTGTTTTGTTTTGTTTTGTTTATTAAAGACTGCAGCAATAAATCTGCTCTTGTATGCTAATGAGACTATCGCAGTAGAGAGGGTGAAAACTTGAGTAAACAGAGACCAAAGAGAGAATTGCTGGGGTGATGTGCTGAAACATCACCTGTTGCTACTTAAGCTGGTGGTTTATCTGCTGCTGAGTGAGGATTATGAAATGTAAAGACTCACCATATAGCCATCATGGTCTGGAAAGAGGGGAAGCTTAGAGGCTTAACTTGCACTGATACAGCGCACTACGGTTTTCGCTTATTTTTTCCATGTGCCTAATGGAAAATAGCGGCTGCAACATTTCCCAGAAACCACACTTGGTGCTTCCACTGAAAAGATAGTTAGCTCTGAAGACAGCTCTTTTCTCTAGATGCTGGAAAGGTTAATATTCAAATTCCAGCCATCCATAACAACTAAGGACAAAACTAAATTGAATTAACTCTTTTCTGGAAGTATGTGAACTGATACTTTTCTGTTTTATGATTCCTTATACTGTTTGATTAAATACACGCAAAAATAATGAAAAAAGTTACTATGGCAATACATGGGTAATGCCTCTGTGCTTTTTTAGTGGGTGGGTAATTAACATATTAAAAAAAACTTAATTGTTAAATAAAAGAAAATCACCTTAGGAGAAAGATACTTTAGATGAATTCATTGTCATTTCTTCTAATTATCTTTATTTCAGTTCCTCTTTTACATTTTATATTATCACGGTCATGGTCATAGACATAGTCGCAAATGTTTCTAAAGTCATATTTATTACAATCCATGGCAGGGACATATGGGAGCGTTCTTAGTACTTTTTGGGCTTCTATTAGGTCATTAATTTTTGCGCTTTTCTAATAATGATAGTTATTGAAAGCGTGAGTTTGTTTGTTAACATCAGTCAGATCCCTTTATTTATTCCACAGGATTGTTTTTTTGAGTCACTGTGTCCCAGAGAGCGCATTTAATCTTCAAGTTCCAGGTTTCAGTTTCATTTCTTCTTTTTTAGAAAAGTTTTTATTCCAGGACAGTTCGCATACAGTGTTACATTAGTTTCAGGTGTATAATAGAGTGATTTAACAGTTTCCTATATTACTCCGTTCTCCGCAAGGCAAGTGTATTCTTCATCTTCAACTATTCAGTCATCGCCCCTACCCACCTCCCCTCTGGTAACCGGCTCTTCTCCCACTCTCATTTCATAATGAGCCTAAAGTCAAAGTGTGGTTTGAGGAGTTATAGAGGCGACTACAGAGATTCAGACCCGTGAAGATGTCTAAGTTGAAGTTGAAAAATCTAGAAAAAGGCAGTAGAGTATAATGAAATTTCCAGTAACCTCTGATCGGTTCAAGTTTATTAATATTTTATATGGAGTTTTGATACTTCGTATTTGCACCTGTTTCATTTATTCTGATGCAGATTTTAAGGGATGAAAATAATATAGGAAGAAAAACATAGAAATGTTTGCATAAATCAGATACTGTTGATAAATCATGTAACTTGTAGAACTGATGCAATAATGATTGTCACAGACTTCAATATTTTATTATTCTTTAAAAATAAACTCTAATTTATTACTGCACAACTTACCTAACAGTGCATTTTTTTGAGTATCAACAGAGATGAATCTATAACTTGCACTGATAAAATGCCACAAATAACTAGATATATTATAGGATCATAAAATTTATTTCTGCTTATAAGCATCCATATGCAATAACATCAAAATTTATTTACATAAGCTCACTATAAATAATTTCTTCTATAATATTATGTGCCATGCTCTAAAATCAAAGAGAATACAATTGAGATGTATTTTTCGAAGGAATAGAATATTTTGCTCTTGGTTTTAATATGGCAAATATTATCTAATTGTAGTTTTACATTGATCTGCATATTACTTTATGTTTTTTTCAAGTCGTCGTCTCAGTTGTTAATTGGTCAACTTGCCTTGCTTCCTCTGTAGTGAGTTCAAGAATAAACGTTTCTTTTTCTTGGTAGAAAGAGTTGGTTAAAAAACAACTAACATAGCCAGGATTCAATAAAATAAGAAAAAAAATAAATATTACATGACAAGATCTAGATGAATACATTTAGGGATATGAATGAGTACATTAGAGATCTCTCTATATAATACATGAAAGATTGTGAAGAAAATCATTGTTTTAGGAGATATGCTAATTTATTCAAAATACTTTATAATTTGACGGAATGGTAACAAAGCATTAAAGTGGGCATTTTGTCTTTTCTGAGACAGCAGCATGTTTCTGAGAAGAAACAGCATGACATGTGAAAAGCACAATAATTCTGAGGGTCAAAAATTAAGCAATTATACTTTAAGATGTCTAGCTATCTAAAATTACTGTTCTTTATTCTTATATCCCAGTTTTTGGCTATCAAGAAAATCCACTAACCCTAATTGATTATCTTATGTATTATGATCCCTAGCATGTTTTTTTGTTGGGAGTAGGTCACAGATTGTTGGTTCTTCTGAGAACTAAAAAGGCTGTATATGACACATAACTATCTACAAAATTACCCAAAGTTCTAAGTTGATACCTCTTAGGCAGCACAGAAAGGTGGAAATTATAACTATTTAGGGTAATGGCTACTAGATCATGGTGTCAGTAGGGGCAAGATAGAGTGTTAATCAATTAGAAAATTGCTCAGTTTACAAAATAATATTATAACTCATTCTAGCAAACAGAAACTGATATTAGTTGCTGCTGTCCCTTTCCCATTTTGCAGATACAAGTGAGTTCAGAGACCCAGATCCCCTTGTTTAGAATGTCTTTCTCTTGACGAAAGTTCCTATAATTCTGCTACATGTACACATAGTGAATAATCGTTTAAGTTTTCCTAAGAGGAATCTACAATCTATCAATACCCACTTGCTAGAATAGGTATGTACTATAGAAGGAAGAATAGCCAGATTTTTTAATACCTCTTAGATAAGAGTTTTGACTTGACACCACTAAAGATTCAAAGTGCCCTTGTAGTCCTTGACTTAAATAGGAACTTATGTAATAAATGGAAAACTAATCCAAAGCTATTTCAGAGATGATCCATTCTGTGAATATTTCTCTGGTTTATAAACATAAGATTTGGTTACCTATACTTAAAAGTTGGTGTAACCCTCACCTGTAGAGGGAGGGTCAGTTCCCTATAGGCATTATGATAGAAGAGATGAAGTGGAAGCTTCTACAACTTCCCTTCACTCAAGTCATGATAGTAAACCACAAGAAATATCTTATTCACACAAATTTGCAGATATTGACTCCATCAACAAAAACTTGAAGATTGCAATTATGGTAGAGTCCATCATATCAATTTACCTTTGTGATACTGATGAAAATCAGATGGATAGGGCAGATGACTATAGAGTATTACATGCCCAGCAAGGGTATAGCTCCATCATGGCTAATGTGATCAGCTGTTGCAACAGAAAAACAAAACTTCCGCCACTTGATTTACATGTCTCTATTTGGCAAATGTTTTTCTTGATTCCAGTAGAAAGACAGAATCAAAATCAGTTAAACTGTAATTGGAAAGCAGGGCTCTAATTTATTAGTTTCAGGGCTCTGTTAACTTTCCTCTCTTTGTCAGGGTAGAATCCTAGAGATCTTGATCATCTTACTATTCACCAGAACATCATATCAGTCCATTATATTAATGATATTAGGTAATTGAACCCCATGAGCAGAAAGAATAAAATGTGCTAGATGCTCTATTAGAAATAATTACCATCTACCATCATAATTACTATCTATGGTAGATGGTAATTGAAGATTTAAGAACCTGTTACGTTGGTTTTAGGAGTTAAATGGCTGCAGTATGCAGGATCTTCCCTCTGAAATAAAGGACAAGTTGCTACACTTCATATCTCCATCAACTAAGAAAGAATAATAAGGCATAATGGCTTCTTTGGAGTTTGTAAGCTGCATACCTGGAAATTCTGTTCTGACCTAATTAATAAGTGAGACTGCCTGTCCAAATGTGATGCAGGGCAAGAGAGAGTTACACAGCAGGTCTAGTCTGTAAGTTTATCTTCAGTATATGTAAAGGTGCTGAAAGTGTCTGGGGTAGATGAGTCCCTGGTAAACATCTGTACGTGAATTGCAATATGTACCTGTAAGGTTCTGGAAACACACTGTTTTTTCCATTTGCAAAATGTTACTCAGACCCACATGTCAGTTGTTAACTTTAGGGACTAATGGACATTCTCAACATGCTTTAGGGTTGGGTGGGTATAGTAAAAGTCCATTGTATATTGAAAAACACTGTGGTGCCTGGGTGGCTCAATGGTTGGGCCTCTGCCTTTGGCTCAGGTCATGATCTCAGGGTCCTGGGATTGAGCCCAACATCGGGCTCTCTGCTCAGAGGGGAGCCTGCTTCCCCCTCTCTCTACCTGCCTCTCTGCCTACTTGTGATCTCTATCTCTCTCTGTCAAACAAATAAATAAAATCCTTAAAAAAAAAAAAGCGCATATCGCATATCAAGTAGACCCAGGAGGCATGCATAAACATGTTGAGAGAAGCATATATTTCTATGTCACATATCTATGTTGCACTGGTAACTTTCCAGTTCAGCCTTATGATCTAAGGGGAAGTTTCTTTTGAGTAAATGATGGAGAGGGAAAAGACTCAAACCTAGTTCATAGGTATGTTAGTAGACTATTGGTAATAGCTAAAAATAATGAGCTACTGCATTATATCCCCTGACCTGACCCTAATACTAACTCTTTAAATACAGACCATAGATGGAAATACCCACCCCTGCCTCCAATACCCTGAAGATCAGTACTGAAGCAAAATCTTCCATTTACTAATGCTACAAGTGATAATCAGGGTCATCCAAACAATAAGGCCAAGTCTACAATGAGAAACTTAGCAGAGTATAGGTGTCTCATACTCCAAGAAGTCTTTTATGACCTAATATAGATGTAAAGTCAACGATGATCTGTTAAGATCTGATGAGATGTAAGGCATTATAATACAAATCACTATGAAGACAATTTGAAATAAAGTTTTACATCTTCTATTAAAAATGATGAACCTTACCTTGAACTATTAGATGATAATACCTAATCATAATATCATGATTAATAAGATATTTATGCAAGTAAACAAGCAAAATATACTGATAAACTCTACAATGTTAGTAGTATTTAAAGCCATTTGATAGTATTCTCTTATTACCTTATAAAAACTACTTATGAAATATTTTATGCTGCTTTTGAGTCTAAGAGTAAAATATAGGGTGGAAGTTTGGAATTTTATGGAATTTGTTGATGCTTTTTCAATAACGAAATGTGTGAAATACTTTTTTAACATCTTTCTAGAGGAAAGATGAGCTTGAGAAAGTGTAGGTTAAATCAAAAAGCACTTTTTGGATGAAAACTGGATTTTATGAAGAAACTAAAAAAAGTGAAACCATTAATAGTATTTCTGCTTTAACTAGAATTCAGAAAAAGAAAGAATATTAAAATCCAACAAACAATAGGGATTCTATCATAGGATTTCGGTTAGAAACACCAGTGAAATGCATTTACCACATCATTTATACGCAAGCTATTGCAGAATCACACACATACATACTTAATGTAATTATTGGAGGGTAAAATGAGTATTATAATTTGTGAAACTTGTCTCAATTAAACTCATCAGTATTTGTTAGATACCTTTCCAGTCATTATAGATATTAAAATTAAATATCAGAATAAACTCAATATAGATCCATTTTTTTTAAAGATTTTCTTTATTTATTTGACAGAGATCATAGGCAGAGAGGCGGACAGAGAGGAGGGGAAGCAGTCTCCCCACTGATCAGAGAGCCCGACGTGGGGCTCAATCCCAGGACTCCGGGACCACGACCCGAGCCAAAGGCAGAGGCCCCAACCCACTGAGCCACCCAGGCAACCCTACATCCATATTTTTGAAAATAAGGCTTAAATTACATTATTATCATAACTGATAAATATTAATATTTTGTTGACAAAATGTTATCATTAATAAAAATATTGATTTAATTTGTATTTTCTCTCATACTGTAAAATTTCTATATTTTAAATTTTGTTTTGTATATGTTAAGTTATTGGAATATGTCTAAAGCATTTGTGTATAAATATATACATATAAGAGTATACAGAAAGAAAGTGTGATTACAGAAATTGAAAGATTCCTACTTTTCCATTGTAGGTTAACTTTGATTTACACTGCCAAACAGTGCTAAAAATACAGCCTCTTATACAGGGAATCTGAACAGGGCTGAAGAATTAAGAAGAGAGGAAATATCTTTATCAGATTAATTTTAAGTACAATTTAAATATACATAATAGTTGTCTCTTTCCCTCTCCATAATTCTTGGTGCTATGCATATTGATCGTAAGAATAATGAGCTATCATAGATACCATATCGTATATTTTTGGTATTTAAGTTTTTTTATTGAAGTATAATTGACTTTAAAATTATATTAGTTTCAGGTATATAATATAATGATTCACTATTTGTATACATTGCAAAGCAATCATCACAATAAGTATAGCCACCACCCTCATACATATTTCCAAAAAAATTATTTTCCTTGTATTGAGAACTTTGAAGAAAGATCTCTCAACAGCTATCAAATATGCAATATAATAATTATCATGCTGTATATTACATCTCCATGACTTATTTATTTTATAACTGGAAGGTTATATCTATCTTTTTAAGATTTTATTTATTGATTTGACACAGAGAGAGAGTACAAGCAGTGGGAGTGGCAGGGACAGGGAGAAGCAGGTTCCCTGCAGAGCAGGGAGCCTGACTTGGGGCTCTATCGCAGGACCCTGAGATCATGACCTGAGCCACAGGCAGACACTTAATTAACTGAGCGCTAGTTAAGTGAGCATTAGTTAGTCCTCCAGGTACCCCTGGAAGATTGTATCTCTTGAAATTTGTTGAGAGTTTTTAATCAATAAATGGATGTTGAATTTTGTCAGTTTTTGTGAATCTATTGAAATGATCATATGATTTTTATCCTTTATTTTGTTAAGTAGTGTACTATGTTGATTGATTTATGTTCATTGAGCCAAACTTGCAACCCTGGACTGAATCCCACTTGATCTTAGTGTATGATCTTTTGAATATATTGATGAATTCTATTTGCTATTATTTTGTTGATGATTTTTTCATCTATGTTCATCAGGGATAATGGCCTGTCATTTTCTTTCTTTTTTTTCTGTTGTCCTTTTCCAGTTTTTGTATTAAGGTAATGCTCCTCTAGTAATGTGAATTTGGAAGCATTCCTTCTTTTTCAGTTTTTTGGAAAAGTTTGAGAAGTCTAGATATTAAATCTCCTTTGACTATTTTGTGGAATTCATCAGTGAAGCTGTCTGGTCCTGGACTTTTGTTTATTGGCTGGTTTTTGAATACCAATTCAATCTCCATACAAGTAACCCGTCTATTCGTAATTTCTGTTTCTTCATTATTCAGTCTTGGAAGAGTGTATGCTTCCAGGAATTTATCTATTTCTTCTTGGTTGTCCAATTGATGGTAGTATTATAGTATTTTTAAAGTATTCACAACTCACCAGTTCAGCTATATTATCAGGTAGAGTGTTTAGACATTATTCTTATTTATAGTTTTCTTTAGAAAGATGTCCTGGCCCCTTATAAATTTCCCATGGCCCCACTTAAGAATGGGATTGTGGGGGAAAAAAAATGGGATTTTGAAGTGTAAAGACAGGACAGAGGAAGCATTTATAATAGGGACAAAGAAAATCAGTGCTCTGGAAACTCAAAACCAATAGAGAGAACATTAGCCAAAGAGGCAAGGTGAGGTAAAGTACCAAGTTGGCTAAGCCTATTTCTAAGATCAGTTACATTTTCCTATTACTAGCTGAATTTTTCTAACCAGACCCCAAATCTTTCGTTTTTTTAGTTCATTCTAGTGTCCCTTAGCCATTCAGGAGCCCCTCTGGTGTAGTCTGGCTATATTTAATCCTTACATTGCCATGTCACAAATCAAAGTTATCTCTGCTGGGCTTCATTCTCACTCTTGAGACTTATTGTCATGCTAATGCTCTTCTCTCATGAGCTGAGTTTTAATTGGTACATTCTGTAGTGGACTGGTAGATCTGTCCTCACTCAGGCATCAGCTGGACAACATCACAACATGCAAAAACATGGAGTCTCGAATAGTCCCCATCTCCTACTGTATGCTCTTTTCTTCAATAAAGTTCACCTTCATAGTGTTTTAGGTAAGTGGAATCCATGACTCTTTGGAGTTCACAGATATATAGCTGTTAGAAGGGAACTTTGGCACAATTGCCCCTAGAGGCTTTTTGGATCTACTCATGCTTAGAATTACAATTTTACATGAGTTACATAAACACAATGTCTAGCACATAAGTAATGCAGCATTCCTGGACCAGCTGTTTGGGAAGGGGCTTTAATTATACCCTCATTGATTTGAGATTATTTAAATATGCTTTTCATACACTTGTTATAGATCACTACCAGTTTGAAAAAGGAAAATCATCCTGATCACATTATTAGTAAGTTTGAGCTCCTCCGAAGAAATGGTCCATATAAATTGAAGGTATTGTTATGAACAATACATGCACAACATAAATGTATAGGTTTAAGCAGTGAAGTCCTGGAAAATCTCTGCATTTAGCTTAGATTGAGCAACAAATAATCAATAATTATATGCAAATGAATCTTTTATTCAATAGAACTGACCTGCACAACATTTTCAGTGCAAATCAGCAAACACTATAGAATTAAAAACCCTTAGGGTACCTAGGTGGCCAGAACATTTCTTGCATGCACAATGTCTCAGGAAGTACTTTTAGCCTGGTTATATGAGCTATTGCCATTTTGTACAAACTGCTTAAAAAAAGAAAAAAAATCCATCCAATCACACTACACTTAATTTCACTTAATTTTAATCACAGTGTACTTGCATGGACAGGTTTCTTCTAAACACTGATTTATTCTCTAAATGGAGAGGCATGGTTGTTATTTAAGATCTAATGTTCCCCGCTGGTCACATTTGGGAGGCTTTCCAACAGCAGGGCACAATTGTTATTTAAGATATAACGTGCCTAACCAGTCCCATTTGGGATCTGTTTCTGGCTATATTGAGGCTCTTGCCTGCTTGGCAAATAATGAGCCAGTGCCAGAAAAATTGCATAAATTCCTTAATGTCTCTGTGTAGTCTTCCAGAATTCAGCCGAGCTCTTATTTTCTTCCTGTTGTAATTAAAATTGCTGAATGGAGGAGGCAACATTTTTATATACCTATACCTATACCTGTACCTATACATATACATATATATATATTTTTTTCTTTTTTGGTGCAGCAAGCATACTTTGACTATTTGGGGCATATTTGAAAAATTAATAGAATTCTGAATAGCAAAATCAAGCAAGTCATTAGGCACAGATTAACTGGGTAAAGTGGTACTTGAGCTCTAGGTTTGCCTTATGAATGAAAAATTGACAAGCACAGCCTCTAGAGTAATAGTAGCCTTCCTAACTCTCAAAGTAGATGGTGTCCATCTGGACAAGTACAAAGCCCTGACATCTATCATTGTACCTTATCTGTTTTAATAAACAGATTTTGTAGCTAAGGATCCAGGGAAATTATTCTTTTTACCTCTCTTCCTACAGTTGTTAAATCATGGTCTGAGCTCTAGTATAGCATTAAAATAGAAATATAAGAGAAGATATTTACTCTATTTGATTTTTTTAATGTGATAGTTTTTATACAAAAAAATGTACAGATCTTAGGTTTTCAACTTGATGAGTTTTGACAATTTTATAAATCCGTGTAACTGCCACTCAGTAGAGATATATGTCCTTTTCATCACCTAGAGATGTCCCTTTGTACCCCATTCCAGTCAATTCTTATCCACCTCTAACCCTAACTCTAAGAGGTAACCACT
This sequence comes from Lontra canadensis, assembly GCF_010015895.1. NCBI lineage: Eukaryota > Metazoa > Chordata > Mammalia > Carnivora > Mustelidae > Lontra > Lontra canadensis. The sequence continues at coordinate 7,238,894 of NW_022631031.1, read as the reverse complement.
TTATGGTTTCTGCAACATGGATTAATTTTGTTGCTGTTGTTCTTAGAATTCATTCATTCATTCACTTATTTTTAAGATTTTACTTATTTATTTGACAGGGAGTGAGAGCACACAAGCTGGGGGTGGGGTGGGCAGCAGAGGGAGAGAGAGAAGCAAGCTTCCTGCTGAGCAGGGAGCCCAATGTGGGGCTCTATCCCAGAACCCTGGGATCATGACTTGAGCTGAAGGCAGACACTTAAGTGACTGCGCCACCCAGGTGCTCCTATTCTTATAATTTAAAAATGGAATTATATATGCTGCATTATTTTCAGTTTCACTTCTTTCATTCAACATAATGATTTTGAGATTGATCCATGTTGCTGCCATATATCAGTAGTTCATTTTTATATTATTATATGAATATACCAAAATATGTATTTATCCAATATCCTATTGATGGCTTTTTCTTTTTCTTTTTGTACTACTTTTAATAAGGCCACCATAAGCATTTTTGTTGGCATATGTTTTACTTCTCTTGGGAAAATATTAAACTGAAATTGGTGAAACGTTGGCCAGATATATGTTTAACTTACTAAGAAATCACCAAGAATTTCTCCAAAATGGTGTTGTTATTTTATGTTTCTACCAGCAATATATATTGAAGTTGCTTCAAACATTTGTCAACATTTGGTAATGTCTAGATTTTTTATTTTAACCGTTCTAGAGTTTCTGAAATGTTAGCTTACTCTCATTTTTCATTTTATTGATGATTACTGTTATTAAAAACATTTTATGTGCTTTTTGGCCATTTCTGTATCTATTTTCATGAATGTCTGAAGTTTTCTAACCCCTTAGAAAATAAGTTTAACAGGAAAAATAATTCCAGCCTAGTTTAATCAAATGTGCATACACATATTTTAACAGAATGGACAATTTGAGAATTTGATATTATCCAATGATATGTTTAAAGGACATAGATGAGCAACATTTGAAAGGTAGGAGTTTTATAAGCTGTATAGAATGCATGGTGGAAAAACCTGAAATTTGGCTTAAAAGCTAGTTCCAGTTATCCTGAAATGTTTTAGTCAATTACAACTTTTTTTTTTTTTTTTGGTTTATGTGTCAAAGGTTCCATTTGAATGTTTCTAGGCTATCAGGACCTATTTTCAGAATAAGTTATCTAAATAATGTGTTTTCAGGTTAAGTAAGATGCAAAACAAGTTACAAATGTAAAGAAATCAGACACCTTGAACTGTACATAATGAATGAGTAAAAATCAATCAGGAGATGGTCTTAAGGGCATAATTAGGCAATCATTGTAAAAACTGCTTTCCTAAATGCAAGAGTCGAGGCCTGTGGTGCTTTAAATCTAGGTGAAAGATGGCTCTAAAACTTTAAGCCTTAAAATATTTCACTTAGTTTCTAATAGAGTGTAATTTACACTGATAAGTGCACTCAGAAGTCAACAAAGAATATGAGTTCCAGACCAATTATTTGGATAGTCTGGGGTCAAACTATGAAATGAGCCCTTCCTTGGTTCATGCCAGCTTTGCATCAACTGCCACAAAGTGCATGTGGTGGAGTGGGACATGCTGTCTGCTTCTTGACCTCAGCCACATGATGCTTTTAAGTATCATGGTGAAGTTCTTTCATTGGTATCTGGTTTCCTATCCATAAAGTACCTTGTAAGTTAAATTACTACAAGGGATTTGTTATAAGATTTTTCCAAATACCATCATGAGATAGTGTTGTGAAACCTTCCCATTGTTCAGATGTTTGTTGGGACATTAGGCTGGATGTCAGAGCAGTCTGAGCCTTCTCATTTCTAAGAACAGTGGAAAGGAACACCTACTCTCTTTTCTGTAGATAAGTAGAATTGTAAGGTTACACTTATCTGTGATTCTAACACACCACTAGTCAGTGGACTTCTATTCAGTTTTACAGAGTCAGACTCTTTGACTAGTTTTCCAGTTTTTAAAAGCTTCTTTATTTCCTGTAATTCCTGTGGTCAAAAACTCTGATCTATGTTTGGGGCCGGTTTATAACTTAGAGGAGACACAATGTAACCATTTTGATAAAGGAAGATTCTCCTTTAGAATTCAAAGATGCTAAACATAATTCCAAATTATGGAATTGTCTTCAGGAAGTTGGTTGTCAATCCATTTCAGAACCCCAAGCTCTGTTGGTCTTTATCTGTGGAAGACATGGGTAGTGATCCTGATAAAGAACTTCATTGCTCCTGAGGTGCCTGGGTGGCTCAGTGGGTTAAAGCCTCTGCCTTCGGCTCAGGTCATGATCCCAGGGTCCTGGGATTGAGCCCTGCATCGGACTCCTGCTCAGCAGGGAGCCTGCTTCCTTCTCTCTCTGCCTGCCTCTCTGTCTACTTGTGATTTCTGTCAAATAAATAAATAAAATCTTAAAAAAAAAAAAAAAAAAAAGAACTCCACTGCTCCTAATCGACATCTGTCTCCACCCAGGAAAGGAAGACAGGGAATCTGAATCTGCATCTTTCTTTTTACACTGTGTCAAAGGGAAAGAGGGGTGTCTGGTCCCCTCTAGCAGCCAGATAACCACTGAGAAAATTCTGGAGATGAGAGAGTTTATCTCAAGGTCCTCCCCATTTACCCCAAGTAAATAAACTAAAAGACACCCAGTGAAGAAAGGCAGAGCTAAAAATAATGAGTGATGATTATTGATAAAGTCCCAGGAATCCTTCCTATTGGTAAATAGTTCAAAACCATAGAATATCTCTCTGTAAATTGTTTCTGGTAGTTTCTGCACAACCAATCAGGTTTTGATCAGATGTGTGTATTAGGTCACAGTGGTGGCTACCATGCAGGAAAGACCTCTAGGCATAATGGAGCTTCAGGGGTGAGTCATCCATGAGCAGCATAACTAACTTGCAAGGTTCTGAAGGGCTAAGTGGAGCCAGCACAGTACACCATTCTCCTTCTCAAGGCTTGGCACCAGTGGACAGCCACACTCATGACCCACTGCTCCTGCATGGTTTTATCATAGCACTCTGACAAAGTCTAGGGGCACAGTGAGACTAAGACAGAATGCCTTAGCCAGCCTAACATGGGGTGACCACTGGTGTAATTTACCAAGCAATTCTGTTACCCTGTACCATAGTCCTGGGTTGCCCACCCCTGCCATGTTGGCCTATATTCAGGAGATCCATGATACAAGCCTGAGCTCTCAGGCCAGTTGGAAAATGGGCAGGTTGGCAAAATTTGACAAAGTTTTATTCCAGATTTTTAAAATCTTTTTATTGCTGATATGAAGAAGTTCTTTATGTATTCAGGATCCGATCCTTCATCAAATATACAATGCAAACATTTTATCTCATTCATCGGCTAGCCTATTCATTTGCCAGAGTGACATCAGCAGATATTTTAGTTTTGATGTTTTTCAGTTTTCAATTGTTCTTCTTTGATTGTTAGTGCTTTTGTGAAGCTAAGAAATCTACCTCAAGGTCACAAACATGTTTGGTTATGTTATCTTGTAGAAGCTCCAAAATGTTAGCTTTATTTATGTCCAGGATTCACCATGAATTGATTTTTGCCTTTGAAGTATGAGTATGAGATTCCTTTTCTTTTTTATACAGATACCCAGGTGTTCCAAACCTATTTCTTGAAAGGTGCTCCTTTTACTGTTGAATTGCCATAGCAACATTTATAAAAATCATGTATGTTTGAGTCTGTTTCTGTATTCTGTATTTTATTTCATTGATATGTTTTCTATTCTTACCCTAATGTACAATATCTCTATTACTCTAGCTCTGTTGCTTGTATGGAAATCAACTTGCTGACTCTCTCAACTTTGCTTAAATTGAAGGCTATTTTGGCTATTTTAGGATATTTGCATTTTCAGATAACTTTTTAAATCAGTACCAATTTCTACAAAGAAGCTTTCTGAGTTTTGAATAAGATTGTTTTGAACCATTTTGGGAGAAAACAGACCATATTGGGTTTTCCAATCCATAATCATTGTATACCTGCCCATTCACTTAAGTTCTTTTTATCTCTTAATTTTTTTCCTCAATACATTTGCTAATGTTTGCAGTATTAGCGAATGTGATAAGAGAAGACATAGTTCTCTTATTCCATAGCTTACAAGAAAAATACTCAATATTGTATTAATAAAGCATAAAATTATATTAATAAGGGCAGAGTCCACCTTCACCCAAATGGAGGAAATCTAGGACAATTCTATCATTCATAACAATCCTAGCCAGATTATGTCTCTCCATGCCAAAGTTTACCCAGATTTGCCAGGCAACCTATTATGAAAAAGAGAAAGAAGAAGAAAAAGGAGGAGGAGGAGGAAGAGGAGGGGGAGGGGGAAGAGGAAGATACCAGTCAAAGAGAAGACATGCTGTTTTCATTCTCAGTATTTCTAGTATAGGTTGTACATGTATGTAGAGGCGAATTAGATACCTGACATGGTTCAGCAAGGAATATTCAGAAACTGTAAGTTTATTCTCAAAACTGAATGTGTCTTAATTTCTAGTAGAATTTAAAAAGAAAAAAGGTAAGAAGCTCTAGTTCTTTGAAAGCCTCAAAGTTTTTTTTTTTATCTAGACCCTTGCTAATATTTAAGGTCCACTTTTTGGAAGGTTACACTTGTCTATCTCTTTATTACATTTTTTCCCCTGATTTTTGCATATTGCTACAATCTGTGTATGTATTAGTTTCCTGTGGCTGCAGTAACAAAGTAGCACAAATAAGCTAGCTAAAAGAGTAGAAAGTTATTGTCTCACATTTTTTGGAGGTTAGAAGTACAAAATCAAGATTTCAATAGGAAATCTTTGTCATTCCCTCTGAAAGTCATGGGGAAGAATCCTTCCTTTCAGATTCTGGTATTTGCCAGTAATCCCTGTTGTCCTTGGCTTGCACCATTCCAATTTCACATGGCTATGTTCTCCTTGTGTGCTTTTGTGTCTCTTTCCCTCCCCTTGTAAGACTCCAGTCATATAGGGTTAGTGTTTTACCCCACTGAAGTTGTGATGTTAATTAATCAGTTACATCTGCAATGACCCTACTTACAAAAAAGATGCTATTCCAAGGTTAGGATTTCCGTGTACTTTTTGGGGGGAACTCAGTTCAACCCATATAAGTATCTTTCAACAATTACTCAGAGATAAAAAGCAGTATGTCACCACAGAGAACACTAAGAGTAGCAGGTTCTGGAACCAAGCTGCCTCATTTCACACCTTGCTATTGCCACTGAACTGCTGTTAGGTAAGTAAGTGAGCAAGTAGGTCACTTAATGGTTCTCTTTTGTTTAACTTCCTCATCTATAAGAGAATAATAACATTACGACCTATCTCATAGGACTGTTGTGAAGATAAAACAATTAGTTAATGTCTGTAAAATTGCATAGAACAGTGTCTGTCATATAATAAATACTATGTTATCTATTCTTTAAGGGTTAAATTCGGGAGGAACTATCTCTTTACCTTTGATATCTGCTCTCCAAAAGTTGCCTTTGTTAATTTCAAAACAGTGACAGTTAAAATAATTTACACTATTTCAAAAATTACTTATTAATATATTAACCTAAAAATACTTTCATATGCTGTCATAAACTCTTTATTCAATAAATTGAGTACATTTACCACTTAGGGTTTGTGTCTTAGCATAGTCCAAAGTGTTAAGTATTTAATAATAAAATATAAATACTTCCATAAAGCTGTGTATGTCAAAACTATTTTCCCATCTTTTAAAGAAAAAAATTCACAAGTTTAAATATATTCAACTAGATGTAGATTTGTTTCTACAATGTCATGGAAATGACAAACCATACATGTTTTTCTAAGGTCAGCACATGAAATATCTGTGGAATTGTGGATTCAAAATAATACCTTCTATTTCTCATGAAGTGACAGTTTGTCATATGGTAACGTGATTGTGACTGTTCTACTTCTGATTCAAAGAGTGAGTTGCCACTGGGAATTTAGAATTTGGAAACCACAGAAAATGTTGCCTAATGTTCTTTCCCTCCCCACACTGAAATCTTTACATGACTTTAAATGGTGATAAATATTCATAAATATGGAACAGGGTAATGTGGAAGGAATTGGGATAATCTATTGCTAGTCATGATGCTGTATTTTATCAGTGGTAATAGATGACCCCAAACTTTGAAGGCCTGAAGAAAGTGCAGATCTGTTTCTTTCTTCCAAACTCATACACTTAAAAATCTTTAGGAAGTGCTTTTAAAGATAACATAAAGAAGGCCACTCATATGTTTCTGTTTTTATCCCAAACTCAGTTCTGCATTTTATTAACACAGAAGTAAAAAGTGAACTTTTTTACTTACATATTTTCAAAGTCACTTTCTTTTTTTTTAAAATATTTTTATTTTTGTATTTGAGAGAGAGAGAGAGAGAGAGAGAGAGCCAGAGAGAGAATACAAGCAAGGGGAGAAACAGAGGGAGAGGGAGAAGCAGGTTGAGCAGGGAGCCTGTCATGGAGCTGGTTCGCAGTACCCTGGGATCATGACCTGAGCCAAGGGCAGACACTTAACCCACTGAGCCACCAAGGCACCCCTCAAAGTTAACTCTAAAACCTCAGATCCATGTATCATATATATGACTGTGTGTGTGTGTGTGTGTATTTATACATCATACATAAGAATATATATCACATGTTTAGTAAATATATATATTTAATATGTATTTTAAATATGTGTATTATATAAATACCCTCATTAAACACATATGGTTAGTGGGGATATTTATAAGTACAATATGGTGATCTATTTAATAGTTTCCAATGGAAAATATGGTATTAGGATTTGAATTATATAAGGAAACAATTACATGATTATATATGTTCTGAAAATGCCAGTGAACATAACATAGGATGCCTTGCTTTCAGATTATCTGTAAGTCTAAAGAAAAAGTAAGTTTTGTAAATATGAAGAGTTTAAGTGTCTCATGAAAACAAAACTGTAAGATGTGAATCAGTTAATGATTACAGTATAGGCAAATATTAAAACCTGGAGACGAAATATAAGCCAGAAGTCAAGAAATTCTGAAACACCTCGAAACGTTAAGACTCATTAAACTGTCCTCAGAAGCATAACAATTCTCTGAAATGCAGTAAACTCCTACAAAATTTAGCAGCATACTCATAGGAGGAGCATCCAACTAAATCAGCCCTGAGAATTGGGGAATATCCATTCTGCTTTGCTATTACCTGTTATGTGTTACTTGGGGTAGCCCATCTGTTTGTAACAGATGCCTAATCCCATCACAGAGAATGGTATGCTCTGTAGTCATCTGTGGTAGGATCAAGGGAAAGAAACAGTGACCTGGCTCTTTAGAAGTGGATTATTGTTCCCAGGGAAACATCAGGAAAGGAAGGCAGCTTTGGTTTGTCCTCAGCATAATATTTTAGAAAAAGACTAAACCATTCTCTCCATTTCCCTTGATACTGCATAGACTCAGCCTTCGAGTAGCATCTTTTTAAGGTACCTGCTAATCAATCGTATTCTGAGTCACTAGGTATGAGGGATAGTGAGGCTATTCTGTATGCTAGATCTGGAATTACTGGTGAAACACTCCAGCTGTGTTTGACATGAAGAATCAATATTCCACATAAGCTCATTCTGTTCATGGCAAAAATGCTTTCATGACTCTCCTGACTGTATAAGATGCTTTTATGAAAATTACTAATATTGACTCAGTAGAAAAGGATACAAAAAGCCATTTGCTTAAGTATTTTGGCAACATGCCCATGGCACATTTTGAAGAATACTATTAAATCCTTCCATTCTACTTATTGCATTACAGTTCAAAAATATATACATATGCTCCCTGCTGCTTTATCAAGAATATGTGTTTATAACCATTTTATAGATGGTTGTTTAAGAATCTGTATAGAACACCTAGGAAGGGATTACCATTCAAAATGTTTTGAACTTCTCCATTAAACTGCTGTGTGCTTTAAAATTGCCTTCAAAAGAGACAGGATGAATAGACCAACGTAAATTGTGTTTGGAGACCTGAAGTATGGCATGTGTTTGAGTTGATGACATAGCAGGGAGCAAGAAAAGAAACAGAACATGAAGAAATAACTGAAAGATCAAGAATCCTCAGAAGTTTAGAGATCAAAATTCAGGCCATTTGTCCAACAAAAACTTTTGTGAACTCCTACTATGTGCCTATAAAATTAGAAATTAAATACAAATTCATGAAGGCATCAATTTCTCCTGACCTCCTAAAGCTTGCAGTCTAGTTAGGAAGGTCACCGTAAACAATTAATTTTAACAGAATCATGTGTGAGTGAGGGTGTGAGAGCATTTTATTATGCACTGTATCTGAGGTCACAGACATTACTTTTAAATTTTATACATTTAGAAGTTTTATTAACTGTAGAGCCATTTTTGAAAACAGCTTTGATTTCATTTGACTTATTTTCTAAATACATGGGTAGAGTAGAAATATATTAAGACCATATACCTCCAAGACACTTCAACCACTTACTAAGATACATCATTTAAAAAATAGGACTATATTTATTAACTCAACCTGATGAAACCCTGGCCTGACAACTTTTTGTTGTGTACACTTTCTTGTCTGTAACTGTGCTGGCCTACTAAAGATACTACATGTAATACCTGCTAAATGAATTTATAATTTGCATATTCTAGGAAGTGAAAATGATGGCAAAAATGAATCGTAATATGAATATGATTTGGTTTCATATTTCAAAAATCCTCAATCAGGTTTCTGATAATTTCCTTTGTCTCAGATCATTTTACCCTAAGTGTATTTGAAGACTAAGTTTAAAAGGTGAAAAAATACTTTTATTTAACCTTGAAGATGTTCCCCTCCTTCCTGATCAGATCTCTGTTTACTCTAATACAGCAACAATTAGGGAGGAAGAGGGATTACATGGTAATTCCGTGCTACTACTTAGGAGCTGAGCAAAATTCAAGGCATTTCTGCAAGTCTGATAAGAGAGCAATCCATAAAGCTGACTTGTTTTGTGGTAACTTTCTTTTTTATTTCATGGCCTTTTTTATTTCATGTCATGTAACATGACAACACGATTAAGAGGGGAGCAGGAACTTAAATTAATAGCCCCAGATATTCGTTGGTTTTAATGCCCCTAATAATAAAATAAGATTTTAAAATGTATGCTAGTATACTGTATTAATTTTTTTTAATGGGCCATTATTTCCAAAATCCGAGGATCATGGATTTATAGCTGAGAAAATCCAGAGAGGTTAAGTGAATTTTATGAATTCAGTAGTTAATTAGTAGAAGAATTAGTCTAAGACTCAAGTCTCCTAATTTGGCCATAGTAGTTCTTGAATTGCTAGATTTCAAAGCATGATCTAATGATATTAAATATGAAGAAAAGCCACCCACCAAGACATGCCCTTGCTTTGAATAAGCCCAAAGGGAAAGCATTACTCAGGAACACCCATTTGTACATAAGAATCCACAAGAACGAAGAGCTGTCTTAGGCACCTAAGGAGAACAGTCAAGGGGATATTATTGAACATTTTCTGAGTCTACATGTGAATTTCTCCTTTCATTCTTTGTTCATACCTAGACAGTCATCAGTTTTGTTGGGTATTGACACCACAGCAGCTAGACTTATTTTGGAAACACCTGAGCTTTCCTGTCAGGGTTTGTCTTTGTAACTGCATCTGGCCATGCCTACGTGTTTAATTTAGTGGTGAGACTTATTAGGTTGCTCTTCTTTCAAGCTTCTCTTAACATTGTCCAGAGACTGAAAAACAAAATGTTTATTCATTAGCACCAATTTTTTTTTTCAATTAAACACAGGCAAAATGTTCTTTCATGTGTTAGCTTTTTAGATAAAAGAACAACACAAGGTAGACTCAAAGTTTAGCTTGCTTTGGATGAAACCTAGTGTTTTGGAACTGACAGAGACATTTTAAAAACAGTTGATAGAAGATTATTAAAAAAAAAAAAAAGATTACCCTAAGGGAACAGAAATGCTCTCAATAAAATATCAATTGGTTAATTCATACATAGATGATTGCAATCTTTTTTAAAATTTTATTTATTTATTTGAGAGAGAGAGAAAGCACAAGCAGGGGTGAGGGGGGCTCAGAGGGAGAGGGAGAAGCAGATTCCCTGCTCAGCAGGGAGCCTGATGTGGGGCTCAATCCCAGGACCCCAGGATCATGACCTGAGCCAAAAGCAGACCCTTTACCCATTGAGCCACTCAGGTACCCCCAAGATAATTGCAATTGTGTCAGCAAATGCATCCTAGTTGGTATAAGTCTAAAAGTGTACAGAAAAGATCACATGTGTACACCTGCACACATACACACCCAGTAGCTTTTTCAGTCCTTGCCATCCAGGTTTGGAAGCCTGCTGCTATGGTGCTGGTCCTTCTCAGGACCTATAATAACCCTGTCCATTGTGCCAACTTTTCAGTGAATGGTATTTGGAGTTATCCTGCCATTTCTCTGATACCCAACAGTGTCCCAGATTTTTCATACAATACACATGTCCCTTTCTTTTTTCCTCTATATCAACTGCTAGGATTAGCATAATTCCTTAGTGGTTATATCTAGCCCCCCTGTTATCCAGGGTCCCATTGGGAATCATAGGCTCCTTGGCCAGACCCCAAAAATTGAGTGGGCTTTTGAAAGATTTTAACTTGAAGGAATATGTCCTTTCTTGTTATTCACAACCACTGACTAGAATCCACCTATGAATTTTTTATGGTTAGATTACACTATAATGCCACAAATTTATCTAATTTTCACTAATAACCAATGTAATCATCTATGTCCCATCCAGTGTATGGAAAATTCTGCCTTAGACTTTGATTCTGACTGCAAACAAGTTTCTTCCTGTTCCCCATCCCCCTCCATGCAGGGAGGTTGCTGAAGTTACTTTGTTTTATATAGTATTAGAATTAAGTGCTTCCAAAGAGATACCTTTCTTAAGCAAATGTTTTCAGATAGAGTTAAATCTATTGCCACTCAAACCAGATAGTCCTATATGTTGCAAATACAACTTCTCTCCTGAAGAAATTTCATATTTTAATTTTACTTCTTAAGATTCATTTTATACTTTGTATCTACATAATACTTCTAAGGTTCATAAGTGCTATTCTCTTGCAAGTATTCAAACCATCCTTGTGCAAGGTTGCAAATGTTAATGGTAAAATGACTACATTATTCCAACAGACTTGAAGACATTGCAGCAATTGCAATCAGAGGTACATGATTCCTTGACCTTTTTAACAGGTACCTGGTGACAAAGGAAAACTACAAATCAGATTAAGGATTCTATTAGTTCTTTCAAGTCTTCTCCCTTTACCATTCTTTTGAGACTTGTTCAGTATTTCTTCTGGCTGGTTTCCTGCTTTCTCATCAGGGGCAAATAACCAGTAATAAACTTAGAACATGTCTGAGTACTTACTATAAAATGGAGAAATTTACCTGCCATACCATCCTCTTTGTAAGCTCAGGTTTCACACCTTCAGGGGTATTCTTATACTTTGATATAACATTTTTATTAACATTTTATAGAAGTATAACATGCAGAGAAAACAAGTACACAGATCATAATAACTGTATAAATCAATTACATTCTATAAAGTGAACAAATCTCTAACAACACATAAAGAAGTAGAGTATTCCTGGACCCCCAGAGGGGGCTCTCTTACCACCGTTATTCTCTGCCCCCCAGTGTATACTATCCTGAGATCTAGACCCTTAAAATATTTGGCTTGTTTTTGAATTTTATATGATCAGAGTTATATAAAATGTGCTTTTATATGTCTCCCTCACCTTTAAAAACAAAACAAAACAAAATTTGTCTGTGAGATTATCCATGTATTCTTTTACAGTAGAAGTTTGTTAATTCTCAGTACCCTAGTTTGACATTGTAGAAAGAAACCATGTGTTATTCAGCCATTCTAAAGCTGCTACACTGTTTTGTTTCTAGCTTTTGGCATCATGAAATGACCTGAAATGAACATCGCTATGCATGTCTTATAGAGAACATGCTTAGCCATCTCTTTTGAGGTGCTCTTGAGGGAAAATCTCAGATCCTGGAGTTATGTTCAACTTCAGAAGGCTAAAGTCTTTGCACCAATCAATTTACACTCCTGGTCTCAGTGCTTGAGAGCTCCAGGCTCTTCATATCTGTTCTAAATCTTGGTATTATCTGACTTTTTTCTATTCCTGGAATAATATCTTATGGGTTTAACTGGCATTTCCCTAAACGAGTAATCACTTTAAGTACTTTTTCACGGGGCACCTGGTTGGCTCAGTTGTTTAAGCATCTGCCTTCCACCCAGGTCATGATCTCGGGGTCCTGGGATCCAGCCCTGCTTTGGGCTGTCTGTTCAGCGGTGAGTCTGCTTCTCCACTCCCTCTGTGATCTCTCTTGCTTTTGCTCACTCCCAAATAAATAAATAAATAATCTTAAAAAAAATAAAAATAAATAATAAACACTTTTTCATGTTTTTAGTCAATTCAGAACATCTTCTATGAAGTGCCAATTACAATTTTTATTCATTGTATAATGCTTTGATTTTCATTTTATTAATAATTTGTGCAAACACACATCCTGGAAACATTTATTTGTTGGTCAGATACATATTTTATTAATATTCCCTTCCATTCTATTATTTTTTCCACTCTGTCACTGTAGTTTGGTTGTGCAAAAACCCTTAATGTTAATGTCTGACATGTCTATTTTTTGGTTATGATCAGTGCTTTTTGTTTAAAATTTCTTTGCCTACCCTGGAAAATAATGATAGTGTCTAATATAGTCAAAGTCTTATTATTTGCCTTTAGATGTGCAATATACCAAGAATCTATTTTTGTTTATGATATAGGATAAAGAAAAATGATAAACTTTTTCTCATAAAAATATCCAATAGATCCAGCGTATTGTATTCAGTATACCATTATTTCTCTATTGCATCATGGTGTCTCTTTATTATACGTCAGGTGACCATCCATATATGACCATCCTGGACTCTATTTTGTTTTTTAAGATCCATTTTTCCATCTTTTTAACAATACCATACTGTTTTAATTGTTTTAGCTCCGTATGGATTTTGCTAACTCCATCTTTGACACCCTGTAGAGTTCTTAGCTTTCATTCTTCTTCAGGATTATTTTTGACCTTTCTTGTCCCTTTCCTACCCCCTTTTTCTAGTCTATAAATTTCTTCTAAAAATTATATATGTTTTAATATTAGAAGAATTAAATTTATTAAGCCAGTAATTATAATTCCTGCTGCTCTTATATCTTGATAAATTGTATCAGTTGATTTTTTAAAAAAATTTTATGTATTTATTTGACAGACAGAGATCACAAGTAGACAGAGAGGCAGACAGAGGGGGGGGAAGCAGGTTCCCCGATAAGCAGAGAGCCTGATGTGGGGCTCCATCCCAGGACCCTGAAATCATGACCTGAGCCAAAGGCAGAGGCTTAAACCCACTGAGCCACTCAGGCACCCCTATCAGTTGATTTTTTTTAAAAAGGCTTTAAATATACATCTTTCTGGCTAGGTGTTGAAAAGTATGTTTTCCTGGTGTATGTATTCCAGTAGAAAATGGTTGCTTTCCTGAATAAAATTTAGACCTGGTAGTAGTTGAATGTAAGAGAAAACAAGTCCCATGGGTGTGTGTGTGTGTGTGTGTGTGTGCGCGCGCGCGTGCACATGCGTGCATGTTTGTGCGTGTGTGTGTGTGATATAGAAAGTATAAATTCTTGAATATATTTGTAAATAAATTAAAAACTAGATTACAAGCCTACCATAGTTCAAAAATCAATATATCAGGATTTTATTATCAATTATTTTCATAGTGCACTGACTTGATTTATTAACAGTGGTCTTCTTTCACCTTATGTGATGACTGATGAAAGTACCAATCCTGTGAAACAAAGAATAAATAAGGCCAAAATTTTCAATTTTTAAAAGAGTGTTCTGATTTATCATTTTCTATTTATCTAATTAAGACCATAACTGTGAATAAATGGCTACAAACAGCAATAACAAAACAGTATATGTCTAATAGGGCTTTTAGACTATCAGATAAAATGAAATGACTAGGGGTGTCTGGGTGGCTCAGTCAGTTAAGCATCAGCCTTTGGTTCAGGTCATGATCCTGGAGTCCTGGGACTGAGCCCCTCATGAAGCTCCCTGCTCAATAAAGAATATGATTCTCCTTTCCCTCTGGCCCTCCCCACTGCTTGTGATCTCTCTCTCTCTCTCTCTCTTTCAAATGAATAAATAAAAAATCTTTTTTTAAAAAAGTGAAGTAGCTAAAGCTTAGTACCTAACAAAACATCGCTACTAAATATTAATTCATATCCCTTTGCAAATCAGTCAGCCATTTGGTAGACCATGGTAGACTACCTTAGTTCACATGTCATTATTAGAGTAAAAGCATGTATACATTTTTAGATTCTAGAGATGAAACATTATTTTTTTAATTAATTAATTTTTTTGACAGACAGAGATCACAAGTAGGCAGAGAAGCAGGCAGAGAGAGAAGAAGAAGCAAGCTCCCTGCTGAGAGAGAGCCTGATGCGGGACTCGATCCCAGGACCCTGCGATCATGACCTGAGCCAAAGGCAGAGGCTTTAACCCACTGAGCCACCCAGGCACCCCAATGAAACATTATTTTTTAAAAATGAGATGTTATGGCCCTCAGAATAAAATAATCTTTAATTATTTGGTTAATTGAGCTAAATGTTTGACTTTGGTTTTAATCAGAAATAGATTTATTTTATTATTTTAGGAAAGAGCAATATTAGAAATAGTCAGGATGAAATACACAAAATTAAAAAGCTTTTCACAAAAGACATGAATACTGCACATTATTTTTTAAGGTTCAGTCTAATGATCCATATGCCCAACCACATAAGCATACAAATCAGAGTTTTAAGTATGGGACAATTGTTAATATTATGGATTTTTACATTAATGATCCTTGGCAAGCAGTGCATTGTCAAGGAGCCCATGTATATGAGAAAAGAAACTAAAGGTTTGCTTTATATGCATATGTTAGAGTCTGAAATTCTGTTAAACTTTTACAGTTGTACGCACTCATAATTTCTTTCATAATGATTTTACTTAAAGAGTGTAAAAACTTAGAGAAAGGATTTTTTTTTCCTTTTTCCTAGTTGCTAGCAAATATGTCAAATTTTCTATTTTTTTTATTCCTGTAAGTCAAGTCAAACACAATGGGCAAAGGACAGTAATGTGTTAACTCAAGTATCTATGTCAACTACAGAGAAACCTAGCTTGTAACATTTTATAATACACTTAAATGTTTTTGCATTATTTGTTATGATGGCCTCAAATCACTCCTTGAAAACAGCCAAATCATCGTCTTTAAATGACTTGACTGTATCGTATTTGGTAGAGGAAGCACCAGAGGTTTTCAACTTTACTTAGTTCAGTGTAAATATCAACCTTGTTGCTTACTATCTGTGTAATGTAGGGTTTCTTCACCTCTTTTACTTTCTCTGTGAAACAGGAATAGCGATCCTAATGATCTAGTTTAGAATGAAAGAAAATAATTATTGCACAGCATTTAGCACAATGTTTTGGCAGAGTAGAAAGTCAACAAGCATTAGATCCATTACTGTCAATCATCCATTTATAGTTCAATCAAAAATTATATTCCAAACCTGAAACTCAGTAACATAGATGATAAACTTTAAACTTGACTTTAAATGACTATAGAAAATAGTGCTAATGAAATATTGTTATTGATATTATAAAAAATTTATGTGTGTACACTTTGTACAAACTAGCTTTTAGTTTGTTTTAGCACTTTGTTATTTAGTAGGAAAATTCATTTTTTGGACAATATATCAAGACTTTATACTCATTTTTAATCTACCTAAATCTTTCTCCAAGATTTGTTATTATCCCCTAAATTGTTACAAAACTAGAAATTATCATTCCAATAGTGCATGCATATACTATGAAGGTTTAACAATTTATTAATCAATTCTATTTTTTCAACTAATTTTAAGAGCTGTTTGGGAAAAAAGGAGTCCTGAAAAATTATAAAGTCAATTTAAGGTACTTAGATGGCAGAAAATATTAGGCCATTGATTTTACTTTGTGTAATGCATAGATATGCATTTAATGCAAAAAATTCTAGTCTATGAGGAGCTGAAGATGAAATTAGTAGAAAAATATATGTGAAGTAAAATATTTATATGTGAAAGAATATTCTTTATAATACCATTATGTACTACTTATTGAAATGTTGAAATACATACTAGTAACTTAATATGATGGGGATATTGGCTTTGTGCAGAATTTTGGTAAGTAACTTAAATATTTTAATAATTATGTGTATACTGATAATCTAATAAAAAGTTAAGGTTTTATTAAGAATAAATATTACAGGCTTGGAACATATAAAAAAACTGTGGTTTAGAAAAATCATAAGTATATATATAGAATGCTCATATATGAATATATATGCAGATAGTATATATATATTAGATGGATATATATGTGGATAGACGTATATAGATAGATAACTGTAGTGTATATATGTAGATAATGTATATATAGATGTATATATATGTAGATAAATCCAGATAGATATAATTTAATACAGCATGCATTATATACACTCACATATATACTTTTTTTTTAGTAGTCTGTGCGCTTTGTAATAAAATAACATTAGTTCACTGAAGTAGGTTGGGCTATATACAGATGCAGACTCTGAATAAGAATTTGAGTGCAAAGTGGTTTGTTTGGAAGGTGATCCCAAGAAACCCTTAAAAAGAGTGAGAAAATGAGAAAATAAAAAAGGAGAAAACTAACACAAGGTGTATTGTTAATAATAAAATTACCTCTGTAGACAACCAGAGTTTAACACATCTAGGAACCTCTGGAAGACAGTACCAAACAATGATTAGTTATGTCTGAGGACCCCAAAAAAGGGTGTATTTGTACTCTAACTCCCTTTCATTATTCACTGAAAGCAGCAATGAAGGATGCTAACTCTGAGGAATTCTGATCTACCCAGTAAGTGAACCCAAGGTAGCAAGCCCTGGAAGAGAAGTTGTTTGCTGTAAGACACTATCGGCAGGTGCTAGAATAATGGTGAATCCTGAGGGGATGGGAGGAACAATGAAAGTGTCTGCAACAAGAAGCAGTAAGTATGTTAGCAGTATTCTAAAATGACTGCCAAGAATCCCATCCCTTGTGGTGGATGCTTTGTATAATTCCCTCGTTTGAAGGCTCTCAGAACCTCTAACCATGATGGGTCTCACTTTACAGTTATGCCGTGTTACATGGCAAATGGATTTCACGTAGGTAATTAAGATGACAAATCAGTTGATTTGGAGTTAATCAAAAGGGACATAATCTGACTTAATCATGTGGGATCCCTTAAAAAGGAAACTATTCAAAGAATGATTGAAGCTGCCACAGGTTTTATGGCTGTAAAGGGCTGAATTCCACTAACTAATTGAATAAGCTCATATGTGACTGCAGCCCTGGCCAACACCTTAACTTAAACCTGTAAGATCCCAAGCAAAGAGCTAAGTTATATTGTACCTGTACTTCTGAGCTACAGATGTTGAGAGATAATAAATTTGTGTTGGTTGTAAGCTGCTAAATTTGTGGTAGTTTATGCAGCAGTAGAATTTAAAATACCCATAGGCATGTAACACACACACACACACACACACACACACACACACACACATCCTACACATTGGTTTAAAAATTGAGAGTATAACAGTTTATTTCTTTTCTCCAGCTTAGACTGATTTCAGTGTCCCACTCTTAAATTCTTAAAGTCCATTTCACTTGTAATATTTTTTTTATTGAACACATACCCATATCCTCGCCCAACTCTGGTGGTTTCCCAAACTCACCTTCTGAGAACTCAATCATTTCTCCAAGGTGAGAATCACTGTTTCTTTGCTGTCATATAAGTGTAGTTATTTTTAAGTGTAGCAGTTTCATAAACTGCTATCTACATAACCAAAATTCTGGCCACCATCCTCTCCACTGTAACATTTACCATCTTCCTCTTCTTCTTAATAACCACTTTCACTACTTCCTTCATTCTTTGTCCACATTGACCCAATAATCTATACATACATTACTGTCTTTACTTCACTGCCTAAGTGTTTTAGTCCTTTTCTGTCTAGCCCATCTAAATCTCCACAAAATGCTGCATATAACACACATGCCCACAAATGTATACATACTACACAGAAGACATTATTGATGAATTATATTAATTCAAAATATATGGATTGATATATAAATGTATAGATATAAGAGGGGATGATTATTTAAGGAAAAAAAAGCTAATTTATCTGAGCATCCAATTCACTTACTCTAACCTTCACTCAGTAAAGAAATATCAACACTGTTTCTAAGCCCTTTGCAGAAAAACTAGATAGAATTTCCCAAATTGGGAAATGATAGAAAGTGGTTGGAAGACTAAATGCAGAAATTTCCTTGAAAAGGGGTTGGTTTTTGCGTACACAATAAAAATTTGGAATTGTTTGCAGATTTTGTGGGTATTCTGAGGAATGAGTGACATAAACCCTACTCCCATGCAGAATCTCATAGAGGGAAAACCACCTTAGAGGAGAATTTCACCTGTGGAAATTTGAACCTAGTCCCCAGGGCTTCAAGTGTCCGTAAAAATTCCCACTCTCTCTAAGCACTAGCTGTGAGGCTTACCTTTTAAGATCATGTAAGCTTATATAGTTAGCCTATCAACAATGACCTTTGGAACAAGATAAAAAGAGCCCTAGCCAGACTGGGAAACACCTCATGAAAACTTTAATCACCTTTGGGCCTGACTTCATACTGAATGGAATGAGAGATCCCTACTATTTTAAGGGAGAAAAAAATAAGAACTATATTTGTTTATTTTTCATAGTTGAATTTAAAAAATGTGCTTTTACAGCCATTCCTAGAAAGATAGATGATTGATAGGTCAATCACTTAGCAGATATATGGATAATTGATGGATGAGAGGTTAGGTGGTCAGGGAAGTTAAATGGGTAGATGGATTGAGAATTGATAAGTAGGTAGATGCATAGAGAAATTGATGGAAGATAATTGATAGAATATGCAGTTAGATAATTTTCCTAATCATAAAAATTTTAAAAACCCATATAGTGATTACAAGAATAAGGATGTAAGCCCTTGGGCATCACTCTACCCATCACTGAATAGTGGTTACTTCAAAGATGTCTCTTTAAAGTTCTTTAGGGAGAGCTACAATACATATTCAACCAACCAAAGCCTCAGGCTAGATTTGTGTAGGGTGTTCATAATTATACAAATTAGAAAGAGGCCAAAATGATAAAGTTAATGTCTTTCCCAAATGAAAAAAAAGTTAGTCAACTACCACAGGGCTAGAAAGTAGTTAAGCTACTAATTAACAATAGTCTTAAAATGTTTTTAATGCTGAAGACTCATTTAACTTTTACTGAGTGAGTCTAGCTACATCAAGTCAGTTTTGCAAACGCTGTGGAAAAAGTAAAACATAATTTCTGCCCTTATCAATTACACAGTCTAAAAGAGTAATGAATACGTGTGAACATAGCGTTTCAATATAAAGCAGAATATAATCAAGGATTAAAATAAATACAAACTAAATTATACAAAATACACCAGTGTAAATATTTAATTGTGACTGAAAAACTTCATAGTTGATGTGGCATAATAATACTCAGACTTCAACAATTAATTTAACCTCTGTGATTTAAAGCAAATTACTTATTCTCTGTAAGCCTGACTTCCTCATCTTGAACGTGTTTTTAGGGATACCATCTATTGTGTGCAGTGTCAGGGAGGATTTAAAAAAAATAACCTGTGTAAAGCATTTAAATTTTAAGCTTAGTTAATATTATTAGGATTTGTATGACTATATCTTAGACCATTTTATCAAAACGGTACAAGATATTTTGACAGAAGAAATGTTTATGGCAAACAGTCTTGATTGTTCAGTAGAGAAAGTTAAGAAGGTATAAGTTTCTATTTTAATAAAGTGTCAGTGGAAATAAAATAGATAATTTAGCTTGTCTAGTAGATATAACAAGAATTTCAAATTTCAGATAAAATGGTTAATTATTTTGTTAATCCTCTACACTTTGTTTGTAAAAAGTAGAACTGTAAAAGCTATTGAATACAACAACCCCAAGGAAAGCTGATGAATAGATGCTAGAAGTAGAGAAAAAAGTTTAATGTGTGGAAGGAGAGAACAATTTGACTTAGGTCAATAAAAGGGTTTTGATGACAAAAATGAATGATCATTTTAATCATCCTGGTAGAGGAGGACGGTGAGGAGGGTAGGTACACAGAAATGAAGAAATGTAAATCATTGGATTAAAGAAAAATCTGTGAGTAAGATGCTAAAAAAAGTTTCAGTGAATTTTTTCTACTTAAGGCAATTTATGGGAAAGAAAAAAATGGAAGGAAAAAAAAACCCCTAAAAGAGAGAAAAAAGAGAAGTGGTATAAAATCCCACGAGATTTTATATGTGGGCACACCACATTCTTCTATCCACAAAGTACACCAAAATTCCTATAAGTTTTTTTTTCAACTAAATTACATATATTAAGACTGAGGAAACCTGCTTTAAAAAAATTAAATTGCATATAAATCTGAAGGAAGAATAAAATTATAACTTTATGCCAAAAAGCGTATAGTAAGTTTATTTATGAGATTTTTCTACCTTCTCTACACATAGCATGTTAAAAAAAATTATAAGGATAAGCAAATTCAAAGACATGTACTCTACTGAGAGCTAGATAAATAACTCTAATGGAACAGAAGTAGAATATTACCTGAGTTTGAAGTTACATGATTGCTGGGCACTGGGCCTAGAATCTGGCAGAGATACTTAAGCTATTTCGTTCTGTTGGAGAACAGGAATTGAACTTTCTGCATGAAGTATGCAAATAGAACCAGAAAAGCTTTGTGAAACCTGGGACATAGAATGAGTTTCCCATATTCGTAACAGTGAGACACTGGCATTGACCTGTGTCTGGATGTTCTGATGTGAGAGGTCTAGGGAAAGTGGACACATTGTTTTAATGAAAACATGAATCAAATATCCCACTGGCATTTGGTCTGCCTGCCTTCCTTCCTTCCTTCCTTTATTTCTTTATTTCTTTTTCCTTCTTTCCTTTTGCTTTTTGTCTCCTTTCTCTTCTCTTTTTCCCTTTTCCTTCCTTTATTTCTTTTTCTTTTCCTAAATCAGATATTTAATCAGATATATCAATAACATACTGATCCATACTTCACCCATATAATCTATCTTCTTTGGGACTATTTCTTATGAAAGAATAGAAGATAAGTCAACACAATTTCCTCTCTATGTAAGTTCAAGAGAAGCAGGAAAAGATAAAGAGGGAGAGGAAAAGGTAGGGGAGACAGAATCCACCCCAGACTGCTACAGTCAAGAGCACAGGGTTCCCTCCCCCGCACCCCAGTTCTCAATTATCCTGTCTATACCTGAGGCTAAATCCCAGACCGTGCAACTGAGAAGTGGAGCTCAATTCTTCTATCCAGTTTCCTCAGGGAATGAAGATCCTATCTTTCACCACGAGGTATTTCCCTATTATGAATACTGAAGCCCTAATTGCCTTTGCCCTACTTCATGAAACAGTGATTCTATACCAACAGAGCAAGCCCAGAGGCTTCTGGCCCCGCATCAAGTGCTTAGCTTCTAGAGTGTGGGTGTCACTCACTGAGAAGTTTGTCATTGTACCCATCCCAAGCTCCAGAACCTTGGTAAGGGCAGGGGTAGGGGAAAAGAAGCAGGCTGTGAAATGCATAGTTTGTAATCCCTTTCAAAGGCACTGTCTTCATTTGCAAAAGAGTTTGGGGAATTTGAAGCCTAATTAGAGGTTGTGGTGGGGAAATACAATTGGGAGGACATTTAAGATATAGGCTAATGTATTACCTTACTGGTGTGCAGGAGAGTGACCGGGAGTGGGACAATGGGGAGGAACCCTACTGGGGTCTGAGCAAATATCAGTACTGACCATTGAAAACATTCCACCAAAATAACCACAATTTGATTGGGTTAATTGGCAGAAAATCTTTGCTCCTTGGCATTATTGAAACAATTGAGCAATAACCTGGAAAATAGTAGGGTGTAATAGTGGGTGTGGTCAGGGAAAGAGAGGAAGGGAGCCCCCTCTAACCACTGTTATCTCAAGGTGATTGTAGGTATACCCAAAATGGTGCACCCCTGAGGACCACATGAAGATTAAACCTGTGCAAAGGGAAACAGATGTCACTAAAATAATTCAGTGAGTCATTAAAATAACACACAAGAAAATATTAGTGACAAGACTCAGGGGAATAGGGTACCAGTACCCAGAGTTGCCAAAATATATTATCTAAAATATCTAGTTTCTAACAAAAAATGATGAGTCACGCTGGGAAAAAAGTGGCAACAGAAACTTCTTAAAAGCGTGACCAGATTTACCAGAAAATAAAACAAAACAACACCAAAAAACCCAACACCAAAATGGCCATTCTAAACAGGTTCATAGAATTAAAGGAAACCGTGAATTAATAAATAAAGTGCAATGATAATTGTCACATCAAATAGAGAATATCAACAAGTAGAAGTCATAAAAAAGAACACAGGAGGGACACCTGGGTGGTTCAGTCAGTTAGTTCAATCAGTCTGACTTGATTTTTGCTCAGGGCATGATATCAAGGTCCTGAGATCAAGCCCCATGCCGTGGAATCTACTTGAGATTCTCTCTCTCCCATTCCTTTTGTCCTCCCCACCCCCCCCCCCCCCCAAAAAAAAAGAACACAGAAAATTCTGGAGTTGGGAAAAAGTGAAACAGTATTTCACTAGGGAGCTCATAAGAAGATACAAACTGACAGGAAAAAAAAAAGTGAACTGAGAATAGATGGATAGCAAGCATGCAAGAAAAAAAAAAAAAAAAAGCTCAGAAATAAGAATGAAAATAATTGAGAAAAGCCTTAGGAAAATTTGGGATACCGATTATTATATCAAAATACACATAATGGTAGTACCAGAAAGAGAGAAGAGAAGGGAGAAGAAAAAATACCAAACAAAATTACTGCTGAAAACAACCCAAATGTATTGAAAAATAATTTACACATCCGGGAAGCTCAACACATTCAAAGGAGAATTAGCTCAAAGAGATCTGCCTAAATGAAGACAAAATAGAAACTTTCCCAGATAAACAAAAACTGAGTCTGTTACTAGCAGACTTGTCTTACAAGAAATATGAAAGGAAGTTCATCAGGTTGAAAACAATTGGCACCAGACAATAATTCAAATACACACCCTCACAGAATGAGTGCCAATAAACATAATTATGTAGAGCATGATTCCATGTTTCTCCACCTTTGTTCTCTTGATTAATTTAAAAACCATTTGCATAAAGCAGTCTGAATAAAACTGAATAGGTTTATGAAAGTGTGGTTGACTGAGTAATGGCCCCTTGCCCAATATGTCCATGTTTTGATCCCTGGAACCTGTGAATATGTGCTTCCTTCTACCTAAACAGTATGACAAAGATGGCATAAAGATATCACAAATCAGTGGAAAATCGTGGATTGTTCTGTGGGTGACACTCAGACAATAGGCTATACAAAAGCAAAATCAGATCAGATTATGACCTCATTCTGTAACCAAAAATAAGTAGAAGTGATCATCAAAACATCATATGTGTCTCTAACCCATATAACTCCTTTCTCTACATTTCTCTCTTTTCCAGCAGGTTTCTAAAAGAGACATATCCAAAATCCTTCACAAAGACAACACAATCTGTTATGTCTAGGGCATCTGGTGCTAACCAAATTTCTGAGGTTCTTGTTCACTTTCTCACTTACATTCCAAATATAGAAAAGCAGTTATATTGGGGGAAGCGTGTCTAAAAGATTCTGGAACAACATTTGACCCATGCCATCTTTTAGAGAATTTTCTATTTGTACAAGTATGACAATTTTGTATTTGTATAAAATTTGTACAAATCTTGACTCTTGTACTCCTACCAAACTTGGGGTTCATGGAAATGGATAGAAAGACGGCAATTCATAATTAAAGGGGTATGTTGCATGACAGAAGCACGACGCCAAAAGCTCTGAACCGTCTGGATAAATGTGTTTCGTCAAATAGATGTAATTTAATAGGGACAAATGTTACATTCTGTTCTTAAGGCTTAATGATTTAAAGGCAGAAAAGCAGTCTGAGAAGAGTACAAAATATTAAGCTTTTAAGTTGAACTTATATATATATGAGTCAGTGATATAATATGATCTTAGGTGATTAAAAAGTTAATATGATCTTGTTTCATTAAAAGGCAATGTATAGTCCAAAAGGAGTGATATTTAAAGCTTATCCTACTGTTCTCTGCCAAAGGGATTCCTGAACACAATGGCTGCAGAAATACATTTGCTGTTAACAGACAATTTTTTGAAGAACAATAACATCTGAGTTAGCAGAATGTTGAGAGAGGAAAAGCCATTGACTCAAAATATTTACCACCATGTTCCAAGTGTAACACTAGGCAATGCACCAAGGAGGGAAACTATTAGAGGAATTAAGTGTGATATGTTTTGTTATTGATACCAATTATTATTTTTTTGCCTCTCTCTGTGAAATTATTATATGTCCTATTTACTTTACTCCAGGATTGGGCATTTGGCTCTGAAAGTGTCTTGTGCCAAAGACTAGTGTGACCTCCAAGCATAAAATCCATGTGTGGTTCCTCCAATGTTTTTTTTTTTCCCCCCTTTCAGCCATACTCTCCCTAGAGACTCTACTCTCTCAATGAAGAACCTGTGTATCAGAGTCACAGCTACTCTGCAGCCACACCAACAGGTATCCTTGAGAGAAATCAATCTTTGTAGCTGCACGCACTGAGATCTGGAAGTTGTTTGTTATGACAACATAACTGAGGGAAATTTGACAGTTGTTTAAAGTATGCTTCACTAGAACAAGATATTTAGGGAGAACATTGTTCCCAATTATCTGATGGGTGTCACGTGGAAAAATTATTAGACTTTATTTCTGAGGTTCAAGCCGATGTCCTGGGCAAGGATTTGTAAGACAGGCAAGGATATGCTACAAGAGTCAAAAGCTTGCAAGTGTCAGTCGTTGAACCCAACCAAAGATTATGTATTGCTTATAATAGTTGTCAGTGCATGTCTGTGAGGGCGCTGCTCCCCATGGCCATTCAGATACTCCTGATGCTAGAAGTTCCTCCTATTTTGTTGATGCACCATTTAAAATATGATCTCTTGGTCACCAGAACAGAAGAGACAGTTGGGAAGTCATGCACTGGCCCAAAAGTGACATGCATCATTTTTGCCCACAGCTTGTTAGCTGGAGTAGTTACATGGCCACATCCAGCTGTAAGGGAGGAGGGAAATGTTAACCAGAGAGTGCCATATTTGGTAAGCAGTATGTCTCTGTTCTAGGAGTGGGAGGTCTTAAAAGACATAGTGGAGCTATGTATATTCATGAACTTTATCATGATTATAGAAGATGCTGTAGTAGAACAGATTATTTTGTTGATATAAATTCCCTGAGGGTATGATCAAGAGGGTTTATGGCATTAATAAGATAGGTGACTGAAGGCATTTATGGTTTTGAATCTCTTCTGGTGTTTAAGCTATATAATCCTAAGTTGGAAGATTTCTTATCTTCCATAATAAGAAATTTCTTATTTTCCCATGATAAATGAGATTATCACAATATAAGCATCCTAAATTAATTGTAAGTGAATATTATGCTGGGTAACAAAAATCTTTCATTGTGTACTATATGATTATAATTACACTTTATCTAATTTTACATAATTATTGGGAAGACTTTCTTTACTCTGAATTTTTTTTTATTTGTAAATGACTCTTGTCTCATACTGACATGTACATTCCAGATTATAAACAAAAGCTTCCTTTTCCTATCTTTGAAGATGATTTTTAGAGCCAAAAATCTTTAAGATGTTTTTGTGAGGTGAATCCTGGTTTTCAATTTGGGTTTTAAGTGCGGTTTTTAAAGGAATTGACTCTATTACAGTCAATGGTTAAGATTTGCTGTCTAATTACAAACACTGAAATAATTCACTGATCTTAACACAGGCCAATGTAGAGTTCGAAGAAGTCCTTCATCTAATCATTGTCTCTGGTTTCAGTTAAAGACCATTTTTTTTTTTAAGATTTATCCATTCATTTTAGAGAGAAAGAGGCAGAGAGAGAAAAAGAGAGAGAGAGAGAGAGAGAGTGTGCATACAAGCAGGGGGAGGGAGGAGGAAGAGGGAGAAGGAGAGAGAAAGAATCTCAGACTGCTTGCTGAGTGCTGAGTGTGGAGCCCACCTGGGGCTCAATCTCAGGACCCTGAACTCATGACCTGAACTGAAACCAAGAGTCGGATGCCCAACAGACTGAGTCACCCAGGCAATCCAAAAGACTAAATATTCTGAAGCAGAACGTCTCTTCTTTATAGAAGCTAAAAGATTTGAATTAAGCAAGTATGTCAAAGAAAAATTAGTGAAGTTGATATACTTCTGTTGTTAAAGGAAAAGATCACTCTGGAGTTTATTGGACCCCACAATATATCATTATACTTGGTCAGAGTAAGATGCTATTTATCTACAAGATCAAAAGAATTTGTTTTAAAATATTCTATCATCTTCTTAGGGAGCATAGATATCAGTGCAATTAAAAAAAACATTTTTTTACTTTTGAATCAAATGCTTTGCTTATCAAATTTAATTTAAAATGTTCAAGTAGAAGGTATTATATTAAAAGTATAATAAAATTAATAAGATAATGGTCACAAATCAGGACTCAACCGATACCAAAAGACTGAGATTATTCCCTGCATATTCTCAGATCACAATGCTTTGAAACTGGAGCTCAATCACAAGGAGAAGTTCAGAAGGAACTCAAACACCTGGAAGCTAAAGAGCTTAAGAATGCTTGGATCAACCAGGCGATCAAAGAAGAACTGAAACAATTCATGGAAACCAATGAAAATGAAGACACTTCGATCCAAACCTATGGGATACAGCAAAGGTGGTCCTAAGAGGGAAATACATAGCCATCCAAGCTTCCCTCAAAAAAATTGAAAAATCCAATTTTTCAATTAAAGAACTGGAGAATCAACAACAAATCAAACCAACTCCACACATAAGAAGGGAAATAATCAAGATTAGAGGTGAGATCAATGTGGTAGAAACCAGAGATACAGTAGAACGTATCAATGAAACTAGAAGCTGGTTTTATGAAAGAATCAATAAGATTAATAAACCATTGGCCACACTAATCCAAAAGAAAAGAGAGAAAGCCCAAATTCATAAAATTATGAATGAAAAGGGAGAGATCACAACTAACACGAAGGAAGTAGAAACAATCATCAGAAGTTATTATCAACAGTTATATTCCAATAAGCTAAGCAACCTAGATGAAATGGATGCATTCCTGGAAAACTGTAATCTCCCAAAATTGAACCAGGAAGAAATCGACAACCTAAATAGACTGATATCTAGTAACGAGATTGAAGCAGTGATCAAAAACCTCCCAAAAAACAAGAGCCCAGGACCTGATGGATTCCCTGGGGAATTCTACCAAATTTTCAAAGAAGAAATAACACCTATTCTCCTGAAGCTGTTTAAAAAATTGAAGCAGAAGGAAAACTTCCAGACTCTTTCTATGAAGCCAGCATTACCCTAATCCCCAAACCAGGCAAAGACCCTACCAAAAAGGAGAATTTCAGACCAATATCACTGATGAATATGGATGCTAAGATTCTCAACAAGATCCTAGCAAACAGGATCCAACGGCACATTAAAAAGATTATCCACCATGACCAGGTGGGATTCACTCCTGGGCTACAAGGATGGTTCAACATTCACAAATCAATCAATGTGATAGAACAAATTAATAAGAAAAGAGAGAAGAACCACATGGTCCTCTCAATTGATGCAGAAAAAGCATTTGACAAAATCCAGCATCCGTTCCTGATTAAAACTCTTCAAAGTATAGGGATAGAGGGAACATTCCTGAATTTCATCAAATCTATCTATGAAAGACCCACAGCAAATATCATCCTCAATGGGAAAAAGCTTGCAGCCTTCCTGCTGAGATCAGGAACACGACAAGGATGCCCACTCTCACCACTCTTGTTCAACATAGTATTAGAAGTCCTAGCAACAGCAATCAGACAACAAAGAGAAATAAAAGTTATCCAAATTGGCAATGAAGATGTCAAACTCTCTCTCTTCGCAGATGACATGATACTTTATATGGAAAACCCAAAAGACTCCACCCCCAAACTACTAGAATTCATACAGCAATTCAGTAACGTGGCAGGATACAAAGTCAATGTACAGAAATCAGTGGCTTTCTTATACACTAACAATGAAAATACAGAAAGCGAAATTACAGAATCGATTCCATTTACTATAGCACCAAGAACCATAAGATACCTGGAAATAAACCTAACCAAAGAGGTAAAGGATCTGTACTTGAGGAACTACAGAACACTCATGAAAGAAATTGAAGAAGACACAAAAAGATGGAAGACCATTCCATGCTCTTGGATTGGAAGAATAAACATTGTTAAAATGTCTATACTGCCTAGAGCAATCTATACTTTTAATGCCATTCCAATAAAAATTCCACTGGTATTCTTCAAAGAGCTGGAGCAAATAATCCTAAAATTTATATGGAACCAGAAGAGACCCCGAATCGCTAAGGAAATGTTGAAAAACAAAAATAAAACTGGAGGCATCACGTTACCTGATTTCAAGCTTTACTACAAAGCTGTGATCGCCAAGACGGCATGGTACTGGCATAAAAACAGACACATAGACCAGTGGAACAGAGTAGAGAGCCCAGATATGGACCCTCAACTCTAAGGTCAGTTAATCTTCGACAAAACAGGCAAAAATAAACAGTGGAAAAAAGACAGTCTCTTCAATAAATGGTGCTGGGAAAACTGGGCAGCTATATGTAGAAGAATGAAACTCAACCATTCTCTTACACCGTACACAAAGATAAACTCAAAATGGATAAAAGACCTCAACATAAGACAGGAATCCATCAGAATCCTAGAGGAGAACATAGGCAGTAATCTCTTCGATATCAGCCACAGCAACATCTTTCAAGATATGTCTCCAAAGGCAAAGGAAACAAAAGCCAAAATAAACTTTTGGGACTTCATCAAAATCAAAAGCTTCTGCACAGCAAAGGAAACAGTCAAGAAAACAAAGAGGCAACCCACGGAATGGGAGAAGATATTTGCAAATGACAGTACAGACAAAAGATTGATATCTAGGATCTATAAAGATCAACAAACTCAAACTCAACACTCACAAAACAGACAATCATATCAAAAAATGGGCAGAAGATATGAACAGACACTTCTCCAATGAAGACATACAAATGGCTATCAGACACATGAAAAAATGTTCATCATTACTAGCCATCAGGGAGATTCAAATTAAAACCACATTGAGACATCACCTTATACCAGTTAGAATGGCCAAAATTAGCAAGACAGGAAACAACACGTGTTGGAGGGGATGTGGAGAAAGGGGAACCCTCTTACACTGTTGGTGGGAATGCAAGTTGGTGCAGCCACTTTGGAGAAGAGTGTGGAGATTCCTCAAGAAATTAAAAATAGAACTTCCCCATGACCCTGCAATTGCACTACTGGGTATTTACCCCAAAGATACAGATGTAGTGAAAAGAAGGGCCATCTGTACCCCAATGTTTATAGCAGCAATGGCCACGGTCGCCAAACTGTGGAAAGAACCAAGATGCCCTTCAACGGACGAATGGATAAGGAAGATGTGGTCCATAGACACTATGGAGTATTATGCCTCCATCAGAAAGGATGAATACCCGACTTTTGTAGCAACATGGACGGGACTGGAAGAGATTATGCTGAGAGAAATAAGTCAAGCAGAGAGAGTCAATTAGCATATGGTTTCACTTATTTGTGGAGCATAACAAATAGCATGGGGGACATGGGGAGTTACGAGAAGGGAGTTGGGGGAAATTGGAAGGGGAGGTGAACCATGAGAGACTACGGACTCTGAAAAACAATCTGAAGGGTTTGAAGAGGTGGGGGGGTGGGAGGATGGGGGAACCAGGTGGTGGGTATTAGAGAGGGCATGGATTGCATGGAGCACTGGGTGTGGTACAAAAACAATGAATACTGTTATGCTGAAAATAAATTTTAAAAATGATTAAAAATATATATCAAAAAATTAAATTAAAAAAATATATAAAAGATAATGTTAATTATATATATAAATATTTTTAATAAATTATGTTTACTGATACTGTTTTCCATAATATTGAAAATGCCATGCCTTCTAAAAATTAAAGTCATTCTAAAATATTATAAAACTTCTTACTTTAATATTAGGTGAGACCTAATTTTCTGAAGCCCTGAATAATAATAAAGCTGAATTTACTGAGCCAAACTGAATTGGAAGGTAAAGTCATTACATGCTAAAATTTGAATTATCTGCTATCAATTTTGCTAAAATTCTATTTTACTTAGTGGTCCACTCAGAGCCCTTAGTAGAGATTTTAATCTCAACACTTTTAGCCACTGTAACGTGAGGAAACACCTATAAAATTAAGCTACTTCTTCACTTCCCAAAGCTGACATATTTGCAAAAATGACATTATTAAGAATATTTTTCCCATTGTGAGTCACATGATTTATTAACAAAGATATAGACTGCTTAGTATTAAAAGAGAGAATGATATTTTATAGAGGGATAGTCATATTGTTTGTATCATATTTGTAACATAAATCATTGCACGGTGGAGTAGTATTCTGGGAATCGGTATATGACAGTAATTTATGAACTTTTAGTGGTCTCTCTGTGGTCAATAGGAAAAAAAAATTAATCAGTCTAACTTTGTCTAATAGTTAACATTCATTCTTCAGAGGTGACAGAAGAGCTTTGTTTTTTAACAGTCTTTACTTCAGACATTATAACCTCCTAAAAACCTCTACAGCCATGTGGTTACAGCCCACTATATAAATGATGGCTGATTTATTTATTTATTCCTTCATTTATTTATTTATTAAGCATTCAAACTGGTCTGGTTGCTGTGCTAAATCTGAGAGATATAGAGGCACACAGAATGTCTAGCAAAACCAGGCTTTAAACAAAAGAAATGAATCCATTATGAATTATCTATGACAATTTTGAATTAACTTTTTTTAAACAAACTAAAAACCCAAACATCTAAACTGTTTATGCTATTTAAGCTTTTAAACAATGCAAAATGGTGAAAGTCTTACTGACTTGAGCAAATGTGAGATAGATATTTGAAGTAAACACTTTCTTAATATATTACCACATTGAGAATAATACTAGTTTACTTTTTAGCTAGAACATACAATGTATTGAGATAATCTCATGCTGACTGTAGGTATTGTTTTAAAATAAAATCTAGTGTATGTTTAGGAAATATAATTATAGTTTTGTTTCTTGCACTTTTGGAGGAAGAGCACAAAATCCATAACTAAAGAGCAGTAAACTTTTCTCTAAAATACCTAGAACACTGCTAAGTTTTAGGCACATACATATGTATTGTTTGCAAACATAAATGACAATCTTAAGAAAATATATATCTTTCTACCCAATCTTGAAAGTGGAAAAGGTTCACAATGGAAGGGAAAGCAAAGAGCTAGAGAGTTAGATCAGAGGTGTCAAAGCAAAAAGTGCACTGGATAAAGTTGACAAACAAGGAAGAATTTATTCAAGGTTATTGCAATAAGGGAGAGGTACTAGAATGAAGTCTGAATTCAACTCTGTTGAAAGGAGGTTTTTAAACTTTGGGTTGAGAGGGAGACCACTGGCCCCTCATTTCCACTAATTTCTATTACCCAGTGGAAAAGTAAGTTTTCTCCTGTTGTTGTGACAGAAGGTAGTTTTACCAGTTGAAGCAAGGCTGTAAATGAAATTAGGCTCCAACCCTCCCAAAGAGACCGGGAATTAGGGAAGCTATCTAATTTAATTACCTTTTGGAAGTTGGCTCCCAGGTCCCAAAAACATTCCTGAGTTGTAAATCTGGCAATAGGCTTTTCAGAAGACATTTCAAAGATTCAGAGAAATAATTTTCAGGCATTAGGTAAATCTCTAAGAAAAGAAGAGTCAGAGGTCGAGAGTCAGCAAAAAGACTCGAAAGGTTAGTCAATCCCAAGGGAAATTTAAGGCCCTTTTGGTCATATGGCAGAGTAAAATCTGAGAGATATTAATAATTAAGTGTCTTTTAACAGTGAAATGGCAATGATAATTTTGATTCCAATATTGATTCTCTACATAATTACTTTTATATCCTGTTAAGCCTGCCACTCCCGCTGCATTTCATTACCCATCTACGTATCTATATTGCAACTGCCAGAAATTTAGCCACTTTGAAAAAACCGGGTTCCAATGTCAATCATTATTTTTCTCAAACTGTCTTCATGAATTTAGTCATTGTTTTAAGTTATTTTATTTGCTTAATTTAATGCAACAGTTTTAAAAGTTATCAGTGCCTTAGTATAAGTCACTGCTGCACGTGATAGGGAATTAAGTGTACAGGAGATAAAATTTAGTGCCAAAAGGGAAACTGTGGGAAATTAAGAGCTTAAAAAGGAAATAGAAATTTTAAGTTGTTGGATCATTCTTCCAGTTACACCAAATCATATCACTGTAATGGAACTTAAATTCTGTGTGGTCAATTATGTATCAAATATAGACAAAATGTAAAGCAATGTCTACAAAATGTCCATCCATGTAATGCTTTAAAAAGTCACTAGTGTCACTAACCGATCCTTCTGGTTTTCTTACTTCAAGCTACCAAATACGTAGACTTTCTCTGCACCCTTGAAGTTAGGCATGTATCCATATATCATGCTTTGGCCAATGAAATGTGAGAAATATAAGTGGTGCTTGTCACTTCTGGATGAAAGCATGTAAGAGATGCATAATTTTCCATCATTGTATTCCTTTGCTGAGGAAATCATTACAGCATATGTTGATGTAGAGGCTTTATCTGCCTGCATTGTAAGTGGTAAAGGCAAGCTGACTTCTCTGCCAGGCAGCATTGACTATGTAGTGATAAGACTTGGTTTAGGGGTGCCTCGGTGGCTCAGTGGGTTAAGCCTCTGCCTTCAGCTCAGGTCATGATCTCAGGGTCCTGGGATCGAGCCCCATATTGGGCTCTCTGCTCGGCGGGGAGCCTGCTTCCCTTCCTCTCTCTCTGTCTGCCTCTCTGCCTACCTGTGATCTCTGTCTGTCAAATGAATAAATAAAATCTTAAAAAAAAAAAAAAAAACTTGTTTTAAGCCCCTGAGATTCTGTGATTGTTTATTATTGCATTCTTACTTAATCTATCAGTTAATATCTTTGTTGTCTGACTGTTTTATAGATTCTACTTAATTTTGTGTTTTTGAAAGTCAGACGTAACAGCACAACATCAGTGTCCAGAACGGAATAATCCAGCTGATATGTAAAATCAGTCCTTCTAAGAGTCTGGGGTGCTTGTGCCAAATCCAAGTAATCAGGTCAGAAAACATCTTTTTCCTGACCAGTCACCCTTGAGAGTTATAGTGTTCATTCCTTCTAGAAGAATTTGATGATAAACACTCAGGCTTCTTCTGAAAGATTTTCTTAACTTCCAATCCCAGAAAGCAAGGGTTGTATCATTAGTCTTTCCTCTCTCAGAAAGCCATTGCTTTCTTTATTCAAATTATCTTTTTTCCCTGTGTTCCAATGAATCTTGGAGAATGACAACTATAATAAAATTATAGAACACTTAGTTTCAATCTTTGAATACCGTAATGGAGCATTCTTATTTCACATTTGCCTAGTTAAGAGGAACATTCACGTGGTCCTTCCCCATAGTAAAGAAAACCTTCCCAAAGGTGGATATTGTTTTCTCCTTTACAGCAGTGAAATTAAAAAAATTCTCTATCAGACAGCTGGAATATAGCACCCATCTAGCTAACTATTTTCAAGGGTATTTTGCATTATACTATCTGGGATTATTCCAGAAAATAACTATCTTGGAAAAATCATGAAAATAGAATTTGTACCAAAAAAAAAAAAATTAAAAAATCCTTCCCCACAATTACCGTATCAAGTATCCCCATGACAGAATTCTCACTTCCTCATAAGGCCATTTTTTTAAATGTTATTTTTAGACAACATAGATTATTTAATTTAAGTAAACACTAATCAATAACAAGAGATAAAGAACAGTAGGGTCATGAAATGTTAACATTAGGTAAAGACAGGCAAAGAAAACATAAAGCAAAAACATGAAAGAAAGTAATACATAACAAATTTGTTTTATGATTTGAACCCAATATTAAGTAGTTCCAAGTACCAATTTGATTTATAATTATTGAGTTTTTAAGGTCTGTTAACCTTATTATCTGGTCGTGTGGATGAGGATTATAGAAAAAAAAAATGAGGCACAAGGTAAGACATGCACTTATTACTGGTGGGAAAAAAGTGAAAAAACAAGAATATAAAGATAATTACAAGTAGAGAACAAATATATAAACATTCAGCATAAGGAGAAACAGAAGATTTTTTAGCAAACATAATAAAACATTAACATATGATCTCCTCACTGCTCAATTCCACAAAATACTTGCAAAGACTGAGAAATTTCAAGCTTTGCTGCTTTTTACAGAAGTCATACAGGCAAAATAAGTGCTAGGATAAAATGTTATATGTATTATTAATAAACAATACATAAAGAACAGTAAGAATAGGAATTCTTAACATTAGCAAGCTCTACACAACTTCCAATATAGGAAAGACCATAAGTGGTCATTTATGAGAACTTAAGAAATATTGCAGATTATACAGAAAAAAAATGAATAAATTTTTTTTTGATTAAAGAAGTTATATTTTTGGTAACAGGTCATGCAATAGCATATCCCCCAACTAGACTGCTCAGTATGTGAGAAGGTATCTTACAGTCAGTGTTTCAAAGGGATTTAAATGAAAAAACTGAGAAAATCATCCTCCTAAATAATCTTACCCAGTTTTTCATGAGCAGATATTCAATAATCATGCAAATTGTTTAAGAAAGACAGATTTAGACCAGATCATGGGGAAACGAAATAGAACCTTTTATCAGTTTCAGAGTTAAAAATAACATCACTCTGGAAATACCAGGAACACTGGGGAGAATATTTACGGTTTATTTATTTATTTATTTATTTACTTATTTATTCATACCAGATAAGCCGGATAAGGTGCAGCAAAAGCCAACTCAATTATATACTCAAGTATATACTCAAGAAAATTTAAAACACAGGTGAAAAAGACATTATTATAAAATCAGGGGCATCTTAGGCCATTTGACGGGCTAAGTGATAGGAAAAGGAAGTAGAAACAGAAGAAACAAGAGAATGACATGTAACTAATGTTAGCAGCTTAATGCCAGATCGAACACTTACAGTTGTATCATAGATTATTTGGTTTGTTATCTGCCAAATTTCTCCAGCTATGCTGATGAAGATTCTAGAAGCAACTGAATCACAAGAGAAAAAATAGGGGAAAAGAAAATTATAATGACTAAGGAACAGCAAATATCTCTTTTGCTTCTGTTGAGATCCAAGTAGGTAAGTCTTCCACTCTAGGGAGAAGTTTTTATTTATTTATTTATTTATTTATTAATTATTTTTTTAAGTTTTTTTTTTCCCATTTTTTAAAAAAAGTTATTTATTTATCAGAGAGAGAGAGAGAGAGTGTGTGTGCTCACAGGCAGGCAGAGGCAGAGGGAGAAGCAGGCTCTCTGCCGAGCAAGGAGCCCGATGCAGGACTCTATCACAGGACGCTGGGATCATGACCTGAGCCGAAGGCAGCAAATTAACTGACTGAGCCACCCAAGTGTCCCAAGGGAGAAGTTTTTTAAAAAACTGTATATATAAACTGAGAAAAACATAACGATGAAAATGACAACATAGAAGCTAACTATTCAAGATCTAATAGGAACTACAGGAAAGAAATTTCTAATGTATCATTGAAAACTACACTTAAAGAGTTGGAATTGATTGACTAGAGAAGGAGGATATTGAAATCATCTCCAAGTGATCAGAAGATATTAAAAAAAAATAGAAACAAGCTATAAGATGTTTTTAAACATAAATAACTGCAATTTCAGGTCAGAGATTCAATGTCTATATAAGAGATATGTATGGAGAGGAGGACACTGAAGAAGAAAACATTGCCTTCTGATTGGAAATAACAGAACTTTTTGAATCTATAAAAAAAAATCAACAGAAGGGAAGACAGTAGGTGCTCTGTAGTTTAAAAAAAAATTTCTTACACATAATCAAAAGGAAAGGGGGAAGAAGAGGCACAATCTTAAGGATAATGTTTTCCTGCAAAGGTAGAAATAACTGAAGAACCTACATGTATTTAAAAAACATCAGAAAGTATGTCTTTAGAAGAAATTAAATTTCATAAAAGGAAGAATGAAATAATTGAACTAAAGGCAATAACATTAGAGACTACTGGTTCTATTAGAATTATTTGTGCATGAAGAGAAATTATAATACATAAAAAATATTTCATTATAAATATATGAGGATAAAATATTTATTTGAGATGAAAATTCTTCTAAAGTTATAAAATCCTGCCAAAATCTAAGAATTTATTATTATTATTGTCACAAATGGATTCCTTTTAAATTATAGTTACAGCACTTCAGATGTCAAATATTTTGGGGAATGAAAATGAATAAGAAAACCAAATGAAAAAGCCTAAGGAAAAATATATTCCAGACAAGTTTTGTGAGATATTAGTTGGCATGTAACATGTCAGAAATAATTGAAATACTAAACTACCCAAATGCATTGCAGTTAAAATAAAATGGAAACCAATGTATTTATTTCTGAAAATGTTTAAATGACATATAGTAATTTCTGTATTTTACAAGCCCTGACATAAGGTAATTTCTATATTTTACATGAAAATGATTGAGATTTTCAACTTGCAAACGTTTAGTCTCTTGACTCTGTACTAATTTTGCCATTAATTTGAAAATACTTATTAACATTCCTCAACCCTAATATTGTTAAGTATGTGTGTGTGCGTGTGTACATGTGCATATGCATGTGTGTGCTCACACGTGTATGTGTGTGAGTGCATGTGTGCTAACTCCTTACATCGATAGTTCATAAAAACTAGCCTGCCTTAAACCATTGCATTCACATTAAAAGCAAAATTCTAGTGTATTGACTTCACTGAATCCAGAAAAAAATACTTTAATAGTACTTTTTTTTTTTGCCACAATAACCCATTTTGGCCTTCCAAATGTAGATTTATGACAAGTTATAATTATGAGTTGTTCATCTAAGGTCTTGAAGCTATTTAATAAAGAACAAGGACTTTACCCAAGGATTCAGATCCCCTGTTCATTGTTTCTTTTTCAACACCAAAGTGTCATTCATCTCTTGGTTTCAGTGATATCCAACTACAAATTTATTAACCTCTGTTAAGATAAAATATTTGTAAGTGAACTTGACATTGAGATACAGATATATAAACCAGACAAAATGATTGAGCAAACTGCATATTATCTCTTTATAGGAAGGGAAGAAAATTTAATTCAAAGGTCATCCATCTTTGGTATACTTGCCGATAGATTAATTTACTTAATTCTTAATGGTGCTATCATTTATTAAAATTAGAGTGTATTCCTTTAGCACTATGATAGCAGAATTGGGTAAGGCAGATGATACTGTGAACATATTACACATACCTCATTTGATTCTGACCTTTAAAATAAAAACCAGATACCATTTTTGTCTCAATTTTAAAAATAAGGGAAGTGAAATTAAATTATTTTAGTTTAGACTAGTAATCCTAAATCTGGTTTTGTATATAGTGAAATGATGAAGCTTGATTAAAGTGAAGTAAATAAGAATATAGGGAGAATCCCAGACACCGGTAAAGCTACTCTTACCTTTGAAGCAAACCACACAGAGCTATCTTTACTACAGGAAGCATATTAAGATCATTAGTGCATCACAGCGAGTATTGGGTATCTTCGTTTACACCTCCAGATCCTCTCTCCACTTTTCCCCTCCCTGCTTTGTGTCATGAGAGGTGAATCAGTATATGGTTTACATTAGTGAACTTCTTTGCCCTCTGCCTTTTCACTGGGTTCAACCGCGAGCATTAAGAGGATGAAGGAGAGTGAGGTCTAGAAATGTATTCCTCCAGTTCATGCGTGCAGACAGGGGTCTGCCTGAGGCCCCTAGTGAGAGGGCAAAGCTTCAGCCATGCAGTCCTCTCCACACAGCAACCTCTGATTGTGCGCACCAGTCATTGTTTTCTCTCCTTACTCTGTTGTGTCACTGCGGCCCATCAGACTCTATGCTGAGGGTGGGTGATGGTCCAGTGAGGCCCGAGAAAAGACCGGTAGACAGCGATCAAGACACAGGTTTATGGGCGAAGTAACGTACAGCAAGGCCAGGAGCAGCCCACTGACAAAGCATTCCCTGCTGGGATCTGTGTGTAGCAAGTTTTTATAACCTAGCAACTTAGCCTAGCTACTCTTTCCCCCTCCTTACAGGGCCAGCATGACAAGGAGATCAAGGCCTACCATCTGGGCACTTTTTTTTTATATATATATTTTATTTATTTATTTAAGAGAGAGAGCACAGAGGGAGAATGAAAAGGAGAAGCAGACTCCCTGCTGAGCAGAAAGCCTGATGCTGGGCTCCATCCCAGGACCCTGAAATAATGACCTGAGCCCAAAGCACACACTTGACTGAGCCACCCTGGCACCCTGGACACTCTTCATTACAAAGGAGAGGCACTAGGTTGGTGACCCCTGGAGCCCCTGACCTGGGACACTGAACATATTACTCCACATATCCTGCTTGATGGGAATATGGAGGAAGGATGGGATCTCTACATTCTTAAGACAGAGACTAACAAGGGCATCAGGGTGTGTCTGCACAAACTAGTTATCTAGCACAGACCATACACCTGGCTTGAAGCCCACTGGGTTAATGACTTCCTCTTTTTACTGCTTTACTTCTTATAGATTCCTCTTCTTGAGCAGACCTGTGTGAATATTCATTTTCTTAAACGTTTCCTAAAACAACAATTTTTATTGTATACCAGCCATGATCCTGAGTGATATACAGTAGAAGAAAGTTGAAAAAAGTGTTATAAACTCCTTAAGGACAGAAAACTATGTTTTTTTGTTGTTTGTTTTGTTTTGTGTTTTTGCTTGGAGGTCTCACCTATGTCTAGTACACGACAAGAAATCAATATATTATCTTGCTGTTCAAAGTCACACCTCTAACTGGGATCTGCTTTGGTTTAGGTGGGATGCTTAAAACTTCAAAGGATAGAGAGTAAACCTGTTAAAATAAGTCCATTAAGATCATGATACCTTTATAATTTATGTAAATAATACAAATTTTACAAATATGTATGTCAAGATACCAAAAAACACACTGAAGCATCTTATCAGCATTATAGTTGAAGCATAATAGCATAAATATCATCTGCTAATTAATTAGATACATTGCAAGGTTAATATCTGACTTTATATAGGAATCATGCCCCTTTTTTAAGCAGGCCCTTTGCATCTTTTAATGGCTCCACTGTTCTAGGATAAGGCCTGCCATAGATTAGAACATTTATCCAAACAATGTTTTATCTCTAGAGTAGTAATGGAAATGTGTAATAATTCTCATGGGTGTTTTGAAATGAAATGTTATTGAAATTGGTATGTATTAGATTAGGGAAGTATAAGGTACAAGTTTCACATCTATGCCATCATTAAATTAATTAGCAATTTTTTAAAGCATCTTTATATTTAAATATTCTTAAATGAAGTTAGGATTTTTCAATTCAGTACATGTAAAATTACTTTTTTCCTTATTTCTGCTTATTTTTCCCATTTATGTTTTGAAAAACTGGTTAATTCAATTTTCCAAGATCAAGCATTTTTTTACTGACATACACTCAAAGAGAAATACTTCTTTAAACTCACAAATGAATATTTTAACCTTTCATGATGGGAATATTTATCAGGAATCTGACATGAGTTTTTAGAAACTTTGAATGGGAAATTGAAAACCTTTTATGATATAATCCTATCATAAGTGTGTATCAATAAAAAAATACCATTTCCAAGTAAAGCTGAGAAAAATGAAAAAATATAGTAACCTAATTTCATTGACAAGTAGTCACACTGTTGAAAGTCTATTTTTCTTTAAATTTAATTCTGTAAGAAATAACTCAAGTAAAAAATATATTCATAGTCCCCCAAATCCAGCAATCCATAGGCTATGATAATGTGGAAAATATCTCATCACAGACATCTAAACATGCTGAATAAAATAGAACAAAAACTATTTTAAATGCATAGCTGAACTCAGAAAATATGAGATAAAGCTTCATGTCTCAGTAAGAAGAAAGATCTGACAACTAGACAAGTAGGCACTTTGTTTGAACCTGTGGCTGGATTGGATATGGGTTTGGGAGGAAGGGAAAATGTTATCTATACCCATTGCACAAGGTACATATTTTCATAGTCATTCACATGAATTTGTAGTTTTTAATTTTTTTTAAATTTTTGAGATAATTATGAATTCACATGCAATATAATACAATGTCATAAGCAGGCCATTGCACTGATACAGTCAAGGCAGAGAATATCCATCACCATAAGGATCCCTCATGTTGTCATTTAATTCATAAATTCTCTTCTACCCTACTACCACCCATTCTTTAAAATGTGGTTACCACTAAATTGTAATTCATTTCCATAATTTTGTCATTTCAAGACTGACTCTTAAATAAATTGAATCATATAGTTTCTAACCTTTTGGGATTGCTTTTAATTTAATTTAATTTAATTTACTTAA
Organism: Lontra canadensis; assembly: GCF_010015895.1. Taxonomy (NCBI): domain Eukaryota; kingdom Metazoa; phylum Chordata; class Mammalia; order Carnivora; family Mustelidae; genus Lontra; species Lontra canadensis. The sequence goes on along the minus strand of NW_022631031.1, from coordinate 7,197,999 downwards.
TTCTTTGTAGACTCATCCAGGTTACTGCATGTATCAATAGTTTATTCATTTTTATTGTCAAAGAGTATTAGAATATATCATAGTTCATAAATCATTATCCCATTAAAAGACAGTTGCACTGCTTTTAGTTTTTTGTTATTATGAATAAAGCAGCTATAAACATTCATGTACAGAGAGCTGGGTGAGCCTACGTCTTTAATTGTCCAGGAAAAATGACTAACAGTGTAACTATTGAATAGTATAGTGGTTGTGTGTTTAGTTTCATAAGAAAATGACTATAGTTAACAATAAAGTACTGTGCACTTAAAAACTTGTTAAGTGGGTAGCTTTGGTGTGCCTGGGTGGCTCATTCAGTTGAGTGTCTGACTCTTGGTTTTGGCTCAGATCATGATCTCATGGGTCCTGGGATCAGGGCCCCATGAGGCTCCACACTCGGTGGGGAGTCTGTTTAAAGATTCCCTCTAGTCCAAATCACACATCAGTCCTCTCTCTCTCTCTCTTTCAGATAAATAAATCTTTTTTTCTTTTTTTAGGGTAGATCGCATGTTAAATGTTCTTACTACAAAAAGAGCTAACAAAACTAACAAACAGACAAAAACCCAAAGAGATATAAGGAGACTTTTGGAGTGATGACGGTAACAAGAGGGCATACACACACCCAAACTCAGTGAATTGTTTATATTAATTATGTGCATTTTGTTTTGCTTTGTTTTGTTTTAATATCATTGGTACACAATGTTACATTAATTTCAGGTGTACACTTAGTGATTTGACTATTTTATAAATTAAGCTATATTCACTGCAAGTGTAGTTAACATCTGTCCTATTACATCACTATTACAATGTCATTTACTGTATTCTTTATATTGCCTTTTATTCCCATTATTCACTCATTCCATAATTGGAGACCTGTATCTTCCACTCTCCTTCACCCATTTTGTTCATCCCCTCCCCCTCTCTTTTCTGGCAACCATCAGTTTGTTTTCTGTTTCTACAGGTCTGATTTCTACTTTTTTTCTTGTTTATTCTTTTTTTTAATTTTTAAAAAAATTTTTTTTAGATTCTACTAATGAGTGGAATCATATGGTATTTGTCTTTCTCAGTCTGACGACAAAGTGTTAATCAAAATAGTATGGTACTGGCACAAAAATAACTCAGATCAATGGAATAGAATAGAAATCTTAGATATAAACCCAAGATTATGTTGTCAATCTACAATAAAGGAGGCAAGAATATACAATGGGAAAAGACAGTCTTTTCATTAAATGGTCCTGGGGAAACTGGACAGCTATATGATTTCAGGGTTATGAGATCAAGCTCTGCACTGGGTGTGGAGACTGCTTAAGATTCTCTCTCTCCCTCTCTTTAGGGCTCCCACAAAAAAAAAAAAAAAAAAAAGGCAGAAGATCTGAACCAATATTTTTCCCAAAAAAGACATGTGAAATGAACAACATGTACCTGAACTATGTTCTACATCACTAATCATCTGGGAAATGTAATCAAAACCATAATGAAATAACAGTATCAAATTCTAGAATGGCTAGAATCAAAAAGACAAGAAAGCAACAAGTTGGTGAGGATGTGGAGAAAAAGGAACCCTCTTGCACTGCTGGTGGGAATGTACAGTGGTAAAGCCACTATGGAAAATAGGAATACCTGTTGATCCAATAATTCCACTATTAAGTATTTATGCAGAGAAAACAAAAACATCAAAAAGATGTATATTTTTGTAGCATTTTTTACAACAGCCAAGGCATAGAAGCAACCTAAGTATCCATCAGTACATGAGTGGGCAAGTAAGATGTGGTATATATACATAATGGAATATTACACATTAGAAAGGATGAGATCAAGCCATTTGAGAAAACATGAATAGACCTAGAAAGAATTATGCTAAGTGAAATATGTCAGATGTACAGGTTTGGTTTTTTTTTTTTTTTTTTTTTTGGTTAAGCAATTATACCTCAATAAAGCTGGGGATAAAAAGAAAGATAGAAATTGCTAAGCTGTTTGTCCAGAGTGGCTCCACTGTGTTTCATACACATACCAGAAACACTTTAGTAAACTAGTTTTGTTGCATGTTTGCCATCATTTGCTATTATCACTATTTCTTTATATTAGCCATCTGGATAGGTGTGCAGTGATGGTTCATTATGGCTTTAATTTGTATGCTTAACCTCTTTTCAAGGGTTAATTTTCCATCCAGATGTCTTCTTCAGAGAAATATCTTTTCATGTCTTTTGTCCACCTGAAAGGAATTTTTTTTTCTTTTTTCTCTTCCTTCTTTTGATATATATTTTTTAATATAGTTGACACACAATGTTACATTAGTTTCAGGTCTAAAACATATGGATTTAACTTCTCTATATGTTATGTTATGATCACCACAAATGGAGATACCATCTGAGTTTGTAGAGCTTTATATGTTCTGAGTGCTCATCCTATGTCAGATAAGTGTTTTGCAAAAATTTCCTTCTTTCACTGTTTGATTTTTCTTTTCATCCTCTTAATAGGGTCTTTCACAGAGCAAAAGGTTTAATATTGTGAAATTCAATTTATCAACTTTTTTATCTTTTATAGATCATGCCTTTGGTGTCAAATAGAATTCTTTACCTGGCTCTGGATTCCAAATATTTTCTTTATCTCTTTTTATTGTTTGCTTTTAAAAACATTTATAGTCTTATGTTTTATATTTAAGTCCATGATCTACTTTGTGTTACAGCATTTTTAGTCATTGGTCTATGTATCTAGTAACCCAGGAGGGATGGAAGTCAAGATTTTCCATTCTGTCTCTGTTCACACCTAAGGGGACGGGCTCCTTGTCAATCCTGGGTAGAAGTGAAACTTCTGGCTTCTCACAGGTTCACCACTGATTTGAACACATACACACAAACACTATGTGTTTGTATTTATAATAACTAAAAAGATAAATAAAATGAAACTCTAATAAATAATATTTTATTTTCAAAAAGTGTTCTATTTTTTTTAAAAGAGCGAAATAAATTATCTAGAAATAAAGACCACCTCATTGAAATTTGAGATACCACCACAGATGCTGTAAACTGCAATTTAGAGTAAGCTAAAGAGATATTATATATTCTAAATGATAAAGCTGAGGTAAATATCCAGAACTGATTATAGGAAAATAAGGAGATAGAAAATAATCAAAAAAGAGGTTAAGAGTGTTGGGGTCCACTATCAAAGGAACGAGACTGAGACAAAGTGAAAGTTATGCAGAGTTTTATTCTATGCCAAGCATTAGAAGTCAGACTGACCGGCCAGGGCCATCTCTGAAGAGAGAGACCCTGTCGTGATCTCACAGTGGTTTTATAGGGCATAGCTGCAGACCCAAGGTACGTGGCTTCTACTGTTAAGGCGTTTATTCCTGGAATCAATACCCAGAACGGATACCAGGAACTACTGGGGCGTTTATTCCCGGAATGAAGTCTGTGGATGTAAACAATATGGCTACCTAGGCAATATGGAGTCGCTCTGGCTAAGCAGGCCCTAATAGTTAAACAGGTTTTGACATTAAATCGGCCCTAACATTCCCCCCCTTTTCTTTGGAGATTAGTCAATTCCTTGACTTTTCAGCCAGTTTTATGTCTTCCTGTTATAAGGGGTTATATTGAGTTTGTAGGACTAACATTTTTATTGCCCCAATTTTTTTTTTTTCTTGGTACAAATGACATTAGGATGTTAATACCCAGAAGCAGTATTTCTCTCTCAGGGCCATGCAGAGCCCCTTCTTTTTTAGGAATAGTATGTTAAGTCCTCCTTTATTAAAGCTGTGGTTCCTATTGTTGTGGACCCTGTCATCCCTGCCACAACTAGTGCTGGAATTAGGATGGGAACCACACGCTTTGTCCATTTTATTCCTGCAGTAAGATGTTGGAATCTCTCAGGTCCTCCATAGGTTGACAGTAAATGGTCCCTTCCAACAAGGCTTCAAGTCTCCCACTTGGTGTCGGCGTACCTAGTCTCCGGGTTGGTAAGGATGTGGTTTTATTTCTATCTCCATCTCAGTGTAGGCAGCTCAGATCTCTGTGTGCACTCTTTTTAAGACAGACTGTAGGCCTGCAGTGAATGGAGTACAGACTGATCAGTCATTTCTGCTAGGGCAACCTCTTGTAGCCATGGGTAGAGTGGAGAGGGTCTCCTGAACATTATTTTAAATGGGGTAGCCTTGTTTAAGTAGGATGTACATTGCACCCTAAGGAGGGTGAAGGGAAGAAGATCCACCTATCCACCAAGAGTCTTTAGAATTAACTTTGTCAAGGCTTCTTTAAGAGTCCGGTTTATTTTTTCTACTTGTCTGGATTTTGGGTCGGTAGGCACAGTGTAGTTTTTAATTAGTGCCCATGGCCTTGGCCAGTGCCTGTGAGACTGAACTCACAAATGCAGGGCCATTGTCTGACCCAATTATGAGAGGCAACCCAAACCTAGGAATTATTTTCTCTAGTAGCTTTTTGGCTACTATTCCTGCCATCTCATGTGTGGCAGAAAAAGCCTCTACCCAGCCTGAAAAGGTATCCACAAAAGCTAACATATACTTGTGTTCATATTTTCCCGGTTTCATCTCTGGAAAATCCATTTCCCAATAAATTCCTGGTTCCTTACCTCTTTCTCTTTTCCCTCTTCACATTTTCATTACTCCTGCATTGATCATCTGACATTGAGTACATCTATCAACCACATCCTGAGCCATACACCCTAATTTAGAAACCTGGAACTGCTTGACCATAAGCTCCTTAAGCTTGTGTGTCCCCAAATGAGTGCCCTGATGTATTTGGCTTACTAATTTTTTCCTAGTCTTTGAGGAAGAATTAACTTTCCTGTTCTAGTCTTAGCCCAATCCCCTTCATAGTCTAATTTAGTCCATTTCTGTAAATATACTTGCATCCTTGCCAGGAGGGCTGTGGCAGCAATTATGCAGAGGCAAGGGGGGGAAACCAGACACTACTAGATCTAGTTTTTGCTAAGATAGGCTACTGGCCTTTGCTAAGGCCCCAGAGTCTGAGTCAAAACTCCTTTGGCTATCCCTGTCTTTTCATCCACATACAAGTGGGAGGACTTGGTAACATCTGGGATGGCCAATGCTGAGGCACTAAGTAAGGCTGTTTGTAATTCCCAAAATGCTCCTTCTGCCTCAGCTGTCCATTCTATCATAGTGAGTCCTCCCTTAGTTCGTAGAGAGATCAGGCACTCTCCACAAACCGTGGTATCCACAGCCTACAGTAGCCCACCGTCCCAAGAAACTCCCTCACTTGCTGGGGCATGGTGGAGCTGGGGTTTCGGGTGATCACCTGTTTCCTGGACTCAGACAGTGAACGCACTCCTTTATGGAGATCAAAGCCTAAATAAGTGGCGTGGCTCTGACAAAGCTATGCTTTCATTGCTGACACCCGATACCCTTTATCCTGCAGAGTCTGTAAGAGAGCTCTCGTCCCCTGCAAGCATGACTCATAGTCCTCAGCGGCTATCTCTGCTATTCCCACTAACCCAGTCAGATTCTTCCTTCAAATCCTTCAATTTTCTGAAGTTCCCTCCTTATATCTGGGGCTGACTGACTGGCAAAATCAAGATCGTCTAAATGAGCTATTGTGCAATTTCTCTGAAGTTTACCTCAAGTTGTCTAGCTTAGGTAAACAAACATTTAAAGACAACAAAATCTAGAACTTAATATCCACAAAGGTGTGTTACTGAAACATATTTTTTTTCACTAGAATAACCCTCATTTCCAGAGATAGACAAATCAGGACTAATTTATTTGAAAAACAAGTCCAGTTTTAACAAACTTGGCCTAATTATTTACATAAGCTCAGCAAGAACAGTGAGTGATCATATAGATCTTTTAGAATCTGCTTTGCTGGAACTTTTTATAAGGAATCTCTAGGTTGAATTTGTAATAGCCTCTCCAGGCCAGAAGCCAAGCCATATACTTGTCATCAGACATGCTTGCAATACCATTCAGTTTGGGCGAATTCCTCTTCCTGGGTCCCCAATGTATCCTGAGGTTCCTGCACCTGCCAGGAACTAACATTCTTTACTTTACCCAGGTGAGGCTGCTGGGAACTCTGTAAGCAAGGTATCAGGCCAACAGTTTTAAGGGGCTTTACAGCTCCAGGTTTTATAAAGTCAACCTTAGTTCCTTTAAGCTGTCTGGTCATATCTGAGTCTTTTTCAAGTATGACATTCCAGTCAAAGCCTTGGTAAAATGACCAGTGTTTCCAATGGTGTCCTGTTACAAGGAGAACAGATTCTTATTGAACTTATGCAAATGACTGATTGTCATGGAAGAAAGGATATTTACTGAGACCTTTTGAGTTTTAGAGCGTTCAGATAGAAAAGTTGAATGCCTTGATTTGTTTATAAGTGAATATTTTTACATTTTTGTAAGTTACAGATAACTTAAGAAAAGTTTCCCTAGTCTGGAAGAGTAAACATTACAGAACCAGTAATGTTTAAAATAAGACAAAACATTAAGAGACATAACATTACAATCTTTCAGTTCATCTAGTCCCACCTTACTAATTCTGGTTTAGTTCAAATGCAGCTCTTACTTCTGGAAATTCTTAACCATTTCAGTTCTAGATTTAAACATATCAAAGACCTGTATTTGTCCTGAAAGTCTCCCATATGAATTTTCTTTAGGCGGAATTCATTTTACAAGAGAATTAAAACAATTACAAATGACAAAAACTCAGAATAGATATGATTAATATCAAGTGATGACCCTACCAAAACATTAAAACTTTAGGAAATGTATAGAACTTCTAGAGTAGTTATAGCATTTACCCAAATGTAACCCAAGGTTTATCATTGGTTTAGCAACACTTCCTGAGTAACTTAGCATATCAAGGGAAAGCCTTATGAATCAAAGAGATCTCACTTACAATTCTGAACGGGCGAAGAAAAAACCATTTACATTTTCTTAGAAACATCTCAATCTCTAATGAAGACTAAATATTAACCAATTGTGAACTGTTACAACGGAATTCTTAGAAGGCAAATTTATGAATCAGTTAAGCACAAAACATGTTTACTGTAAGGACCTATTTAGCCAGAGTGCTTCCATCCAGGTTAAACAATAACCTTGTTGTTTAACCCTTAAACTGTCCCTGTCCCCCTTCCCCCAGGGGACTTACTTAAAAACAAGTCCTGGAAACCAGTCCCAGGTAACAAAGCCCAAATACCAGGGTGGGTCAGGCCAGGTGGAGACATCCGATCAGTGGGGGGACACACACTGTCTCCCTAGTTACCAAGGAGTATGGGCCCCACCCTCTGGGTGCCTTTTGGGTGCCAATTCTGACCAAGGTGATAGGCTGGTTCAAATATCTATTAGGGTAAATTGTAATTCAGTTGGTCACTTATGTGTGACCTAACATGACTGTGCAGCTCTCTCTGTGTGTTATAATTTCATTGGCCACCTGTGTGTGGCCAGGCCCAACCAAATGGCCTTTGCCCTTAAAAGCTAGTCTGTGAAGCAGAGAGAGGTCGCCCTCTCTGTAAGAGGTGCAGCCCCGAATGTTAGGTCTGATTCTTGATTCTTGGCTCTGAATAAAGCTTTGCTTGACCTTTGCTTTATATCAGTCTTGCTCGTTTAATCATGGACCCATTACTGGGGGACCTAATATTTACCAACAGATTTCAAAAGCACAAACCTAGTTCCAGCAACCAATGCTTTAGCATTTTATCCCATTTGGTTAAGACCTAGATGTCCAACAAATTTAATTCCATTTGTCATCCAAGCAAAACTTTAAAGTTTCTGGTTACCAAAGACTTTAACAGCTACTTTAACAATTATCCATTAAAACTTTGAGACAGACAATAATCATCAGTTCAGTTATTTCTTTGCTAACAGATTTTAACAAATAACATGAGCTTATTTGACCTTTAGTAAACTTTGATTAAAGTTTCACTTTTACTGCTGTTAACTTTAAAGACATGTCTATCTTAATTAAGCCAATAAACTTAACTTAGTTCAAATACTGATTTACACATTTCACCTGGACCCACTCCACTTTTAATATTTACTTGAGACACGGATGGGAAGATCTGGAGTGGGGGGATGTTAGGTCCAGGGGCTGCTCTTCTTGCTCCTTGACAGTGAAGAGAGAAGGAACCGTGGTGCAGGAAGCACCGAGGATGGTCTAGAGGCCAGTTATGCAGGCCGTACCCAAGCTGGTGCAGAAACAGGAGGGGGAGACAGAAGAACAAAGTGCTGCCAGAAGGCAGAGAAAGGATTCCCAGTTTTAGAGAGTTTTCCTGGGTAAACCTTGTCACCCAACTGGGTGGTTTTACCTTGAAAATCCTTGAAATGCTAGAGAACAAGACTTAGTGGTGTCACAGGTCCCTTACTCTCAGCTTGCTCCATTTTTTCAAACACAACAAACAACATAGCAGACAACAAAAAGACAAGACAAAGACAACTGCAGACCCAGTGGTCCTTTCTCGACCAGATATCAAGTCTAAGGGTGTGCAAGATGTAATCCTAACTCAAAAACATACAACCTGCCACTGGTGGGGATTTTCCCAGTCCCCTCACTGCCTAGGGGGACTCGAACCCCCAGTGACTGCCTAGGGGGACTCGAACCCCCTGACCGCCTAGTGGGACTGGAACCCCCTGGTAGGTCCCTTGACTGCCTAGGAGGACTCAACCCCCCTGGTGATCTACCAGAGGAGAGATGGGGCATCCCTGCAACCACTCCAGCCCTGGGGAGCAATACTGCATCCAGTTTCTCCCTGGTGGGCTATACCCTGGAGCTCTGCAACCAGACAGACAGACAGGATCTTGAAGGATGGAGTCTCGAGATCTTACCTCCAGAGGCTTTTCCCAGAAATTCTGATGCTGGCTCAGGTCTCATCATTTGATCACAGACGAGCCCCCAGAATGTTGGGGTCCATTATCAAAGGAACGAAACTGAGACAAATTGAAAGTTATGCAAAGCTTTATTCTATGCCAAGCATTAGAAGTCAGACTGACCGGCCGGGGGAATGAGACTGAGACAAAGTGAAAGTTATGCAGAGTTTTATTCTATGCCAAGCCATTAGAAGTTAGAAGGACCAGCCAGGGGTGTCTCCGAAGAGAGCGAACCCGTCCCGATCTCACAGTGGTTTTATACGGCATAACCACAGACCCAAGGTACGTGGCTTCTATTGTTAAGGCATTTACTCTTGGAATCGATAGCCGGAACCAATACCAGGAGCTACTGGGGCGTTTATCCTGGAATGAAGTCTGTGGATGTAAACAACAATATGGCTACCTAGGCAATATGGAATTGCTCTGGCTAAGCAGGCCCTAATAGTTAAATGGGTTTTAACATTAAATTGGCCCTAACAAAGGGATTATATAAAATGAAATTAAAAGATTAATTATGACTAACAGTATTTCAAAAGATAGACAAGAATAGAAATATTAGAACTGAGCAACATTCAGAAGATAAGGACAATATGTTTGGTCTTAATAAAAGTCTTAAATGAGATTTGTGAAGCACAAATCTTAAAGAACAAAAATAAGAAGCAATCACACTTGAGAGCAGTCCAATGTAATTGCAGAAAGTGAACCAGAAAACAGAACAAGAATGTACTTGATCCAGATTTGTAGTTGACTTGGTGTATATGCACTTAAAAAAATATGGTAAATGTAGTTCATGTCCAAATAGAGATTCAAAGGGGTACATGCACCACAATGTTCATCAGCTTTATCAACAATAGCCAAACTATTGAGATAGCCCCAATACATCAACTGACAGATGGATAAAAAAGAGATGGTATATGTACAATGAACTATTACTTAGCCATTAAAAAGAATGAAATCTTGCCATTTGCAATGACATGGATGGAGCTAGAGTGTATTATGCTGAGCAAAATAAGTTAATCAGAGACAGATACCCTATGATTTCACTCATTTGTAGAATTTAAGAAACAAAACAGATGAACATTTAGGAAGGGGAAAAAAGAGCAAGAGAAACAAACTGTAAAACATTTTTAATGGTAGAGAACAAACAAAGGACTGATGGAGGGAGGTGGGTGAAGGATGGGCTGAATGGGTGATGGGGATTAAGGAGGGCACTTGTGATGAGCACTGGGTGTTGTATGTAAGTGATGAATCACTGAATTCTACTCCTGAAGCCAATATTGCACTGTATGTTAACTAAAACTTAAATACAAAATTTTAAACACTTATTTATTTTAGCTAGAGAGAGAACAAGAGTGGGAGGGGCAGATGGAGAGGGAGAAAGAACCTCAGGCAGACTTTGTGATGAGCCAGAGACTGATGCAGGGCTCTATCTCATGACCAAGAGATCATGACCTGAGCCAAAGCCAGGAGTTGGACACTTAACTGACTGCACCACCCAGGCACCCCTTAAATAAAATCTTTTAAAAATCCACTTGGATATATGATGATTATTTTTCCACATTCCAAATAAAATAGAAAAAATACATTCTATGAAACAGATGTCAGTGTTCATGTATGCCCTGGTTCTCCTTTTTTTCTGTGACTATGGAGATCTAAAATTCTCTGTTCCTCAAAATTTTGGTGTGGCTATATGTTTTTCAGGACAATGAAATAAAAGCAGACATAATATTTCACATGTCATAGTATAAGCATCTAATTTCAAGTTCTCTACTATCTTTTTTTAGATTTTATTTACTTGAGAGAGTGCATACTCATGCACAAATGGAAAAATGGGCAAAGGGAGAGGGAGAAGAAGACTCCCTAATGAGCAGAGAGCATGACGTGGCTCAATCCCAGGACCCTGAGATCATGATCTGAGTGGAAGGCAGATGCTTAACCGAATGAGCTACCCAGGAGCCCAAGTTCTCTACTATTTACCCACTGTTCTCCTGCCCTAGTGATGGTAGAAGTACATGTTAATATGGAGGTTCCAAATGATTAAGCAGCCTTTGATTCAAAGGTGACACATGGAGGGTAACAGCTCTGGAGAATGACCGTGATGCACAGATGCTGGCAGTGAGTGAGAAACATACGAGTGATGTAAAGAGCCACTGTTCAGTTGCTCGGTTATAGGGTAGTTCTATTTTTAACTTTCTGAGTAACCTCTATACTGTTTTCCAGTGTGGATGCACCAGTCTGCATTCCCACCAATGGTATAAGAAGATTCCCCTTTTTCTGCATCCTTGCCAACATCTGTTTTTTCCTGTGTTGTTAGTTTTAGCCATTCTGACTGGTGTGAAGTGATACCTCATTGTGGTTTTAATTTTTATTTCCCTGGTGATGAGTGATATGGAGCATTTTTTCATGAGTCTGTTAGCCATATGGCTGTCTTTTTTGGAAAATTGTGTATTCACATTTTCTACCCATTTCTTAACTGGGTTATTTGATTTTTGGGTGTTCAGTCTTATAAGTTCTTTATAGATTTTGGATACTAACCCTTTATCAGAAGAGTCATTTGCAAATATCTTCTCCCATTCTGTAGACTGTCTTTTAGTTTTGTTGATTGTTTCTTTCTCTGTGCAGAAGCCTTTTATCTCAATGAAGTCCCAGTAGTTCATTATTGCTTTTGTTTTCTTTGCTTCTGGCAATGTGTCCAGTAAGAAGTTGCTGTGGCTGATGTCAAAGAGGTTACTACATGTAATCTCCTCCAGGATTTCGATGGTTTCCTGTCTCACATGTAGGTCTTTCATCCTTTTTAAATTTATTATTGCATATGGTGTAAGGAAATGGCCCAGTTTCATTCTTCTGCATGTGGCTTTCCAATTTTCTCAACACCATTTGTTGAAGAAACTGTCTTTTTTCCATTGGGTATTTTTTCCTGCTTTGTAAAAGATTAGTTGACCTTACAGTTTTGGATCCATTTCTGGATTTTCTTTTCTGTTCTGTTGATCTATGTGTCTGCTTTTATACCAATACCATACTGTCTTAATAACTACAGCTTTATAATATGGCTTGAAATCTGGAATTGTGATGTCTCCACTTTTTCTTTCTTTTCACAATTGCTTTGGCTTTTTTAGATCTTTTGTGGTGCTGTACAAATTTTGGGATTGTTTGTTCTAGCTCTGTGAAAAATGCTTGTGGTATTTTCATAGGAATTGCATTAAAAATGTAGATTGCCTTGGGTATGATAGACAATTTTAATAAAGTTTATTCTTCCAATCCCTGAGCATGGAATACTTTTCTGTTTCTTTGTGTCCTCTTCAATTTTTTTCATAAGCGTTCTATAGTTTTAAGTGGATTTTTTAAAACAACAGTTCCTCCTAGTACAAGTTGAGTCCTTTTAAATGTCATGCTAATGCTTTGCTTCAGCTCACCAAAAATGTTTTCTAATAATTAGTTTATTCATTATCCTCTGTCTGCCATTTTAGTTTTTTGGGGTATTATAACTTTATTTTTTTTAAGATTTATTTATTTATTTATTTGACACAGAGAGAGAGATCACAAATAGGCAGAGAGGCAAGCAGAGAGAGGGAGAAGCAGGCTCCCGGCTGAGCAGAGAGCCCAGTGCAGGGCCAATCCCAGGACTCTGAGACCATGACCTGAGCCAAAGGCAGAGGCTTAATCCTTTGAGCCACCCAGGCACCCTGTATTATTATTTTAATATTAGATCTGTTAGATCTGTCTTCAATACCCTCTCTTTCCTTGCATAATTCTATATCTCAATGATTTTGTACTATGAATTATATTTTTCTATTTACTTTTTTAAAAAGATTATATTTATTTATTTTGGAAAAGAAAGGGAGGGAATGCAAGTGGGGAAAAGGAGAGGGATAAGCATACTCTGCTGAGTGTAAAGCCTGATAAGGGGCTTAATCTCAGGATCTTGAGATCATGACCTGAACCAAAATCAAGAATCAGAAGCTAAACTGACTGAGCCATCCAGGTGGCCTCTAATTTTCTAAGCTACTGATTATGGAGGAGGAAAGTAATTACTAGCAGGATCTAGTTTGCTAAATGAGAGAGAATTACTCTGCTTAAACTACTCTTTTTTTGGAGATTTGTGTTAAGGACAGTTGAATCAATTACAGTTTTAGCCTCCATCATTCTCCTGATAACTGCTAAATTTCACTATTTTATGTACCGGCCAAATAGCCAAACGGATGATGTGGAAGGACAAGAGCTCCTATATTTTATGACCTTTCACAACACAATCCCACTTCTATTTTTATATCTTTGTATGTCTACACCTAACACAAGGGAGTATGGAAAGTATTATTTCTAACCAATATACATGTGTACAACTACACACTGTAGTTTTTTATTCTGTTATATGCCAGGAGAAGGGAGTGGGTATTAGGAAGATCTAGCACAATTTCTGCTATAATATGTTTGGAAGATTAAATCCCAAGGGGGTTATTTTATTTGTCTAGTAGTCTTAAATAAAATTATATTTTCTAATATAAAATTTCACTATTGCTGAATCATGAAATTTAGTTTAAAAATGAATGCATAAAGTGTACACTAAATTAGTAATAATAATTACAAATTACATTAATCTGTAATATGCACTGTGTTATCTGTTATCTAAAACTAAAATGGATTGAATATGGTACCAAGAATAGTAATTGTTCTCCTTTGCAAAATATTAAAGAATAATTAATTCCAGAAACATACTTTTGGCTCTATTGCTGTTGTCTGTGTATTTTCTATTTTATTAGATTTCAACCACAAAAAAAGTCACACATCTAATACAATAGTATTTTTGTTGGTTTTGAGTTTCTCTTCCTGTAAAAATATTTTCACTCTTGTGTGGAAGGTCCTTTAGTTATGTATGTTTGTGAGACAGATTATAGATTACTCAAGAATACAAATGAAAATAAATAAAATTACTTGTGCTTTTATGATCTATGAATAGGAGGAACATACTATGATTGGGAGAGCATAAATTTTGGAATCAGCCAGACCTAAGTTTGAAATAAAGTTCTGTATATACTGTGTCCACATGACCGCCTTAAGCCTTAACTTCATTGTCTGTAAAATGAGGCTAATAGAAATTACCTCATTGATTATTATAATAATTAAATGATATAATGTATGTAAAACACCTAACACAATGATTGGGCTGTCACCTCCTCCCAAATTATATGGCAAAACAGATCAAAGTAAGGAATATTTACTTTGGTATTCTTAGTCAAATATCAAGTGGGAACAATATCATTGTTGACTTCTTTCTGAAGACATGGTTAAAAGAATAAGTAACTCAGCTTTATGGTAAAACATCCATACATTCACAGGCATCATAATAACTTACCTCACATAAAAACACCACATGCATCAACATCCAAATATATATTTATATAAGTCTAATCTAAATTTAGGCCCTCCACCAATCTAATCTCCTGAAAGTTGGAAGATGAAATGTTAAAATTGCAATGATTCTTATCTCTTGTTTCACCTCAGAATTATCCATGTCCTTAAAAAGAGATAATGGACTCTTGCTTCTGGCTAAGATGGATTAATAAGGACTGGATATACCCTCTTCTCTGAAATAGCCAAGAAACAAAATACATGAAACGATGTTTTTCAAGACATTGGAATGATTGAAAATCAGTAATTCCCAAAAGATAGGAAACAAGTAAGAGGATCACTGTGACTGTCACTCCTTACTGCCTTGAGAGGGGCTCCAGTCCATGACAAGGGAGGCCAAACCAAGCAGAGCATGGCCAACTCCCTGATTGAGGAGACAGGGCAGAAAGTCTGAAGAAACTAACCTGGCTAGAATTAACAGGGTGTGTTATGGGTTAGGAGAAAACAAGCAGAGAAAACTCTGACATCTACAAAGCTACCCATCTCCCTCCAAATCAAGTGGGGAAATTAGAGAAGGCTGGGGAAAATATACCTGAAAGGATGCTTGGTGTTCACACTGGGTTGGAAAATTGCCTCTTCCCACCAACCAGACTGGAAAATCTCATGTTTCACAGGGCATTATCTGCAGCATGCAGAACGAAAATAATGAGCCCTAGGCTGATTGCTACTCTAGTCCTGCCTCTACCAACTCCACCCCCCACACCCAACAAATTTAAAAAAGGAAGACGCAAAAGGATAAGCCTATTTCTAACTAACTTAAAAATATTCCAATACAAATTCAAGACTACTTAGAAGGGATTGAAAATAAGATAACAAAAAAGGGTAAAATTCACAAGCTCTGTAATCCAATGGAAAAAAAAAATGGCAAGGCATGCAAAGATAAGGGAAAATAAAACCCATAATGAGGAACAAATTTAATCAATCCAGCACCAACCTAGAATTGACACAGAATTTAGACTTAACAGAAAAAAGCATTAAAATAATTTTTATCACTATATTTTACATGTTCATAATAGTAGAAGTTTGGAAGAGAGCAAAAAGTGCAAGTCATGTTTACATCTAAAAACTACAATGTATGTGGTAAAGCATATGCTGGGTAGGATTAACAGTGGATTAGGTATTTTAAGGATTAATAACCTTGAACAAACTTCTAATTAATTTACAGGTCAAAAAGTTAGTCATAAAAGTAACTGAAGGAAAATGAAACACGCAAATTAATCAAATGTAAAAGAAATACTCAGAGGAAACACAAAGCTTTAAATGAATCTATTAAAAAGGAAGAAAGGCCTCAAGTCAATAAACAAACATCCTCCTTAAGAACTGTGAAGAGAAGAGCAAAGTAAAACCAAAGCAAGCAGACAGAAGAAAACAATATGGAGTTAAAAAAAGGATTAAAAACCAGGATGCCTGGGTGGCTCAGTCAGTTAATTGTCTGCCTTCGGCTCGGCTCGGGTCATGGTTCCAGGGTCCTAGGATCAAGCCCCACATTGTGCTCTCTGCTTGGCAGGGAGCCTGCTTCTCCCTCTCCCTCTGCCTGCTACTCCTCCTGCTTGGCACTCGCTCTCTCTCTCTCTCTCTGTCAAATAAATAAATAATATCTTTAAAAAAATAAAAAATAAAAATAAAAACCATAAAAATAATAAACCACAATGAAACTAAGCTTTTATTCTTGAAATGATCAACAAATTCAATAATCCTTTAGCTAGAATGATCAAGGGGGAAAAAAAAAGGAATGACATATTTTAAAAACATGGAAGGAGAGAACATCACTAGCTAATTTATAGTAATTAAAATATTTATGAGGGAAGATTATGAGCAAATTTATACCAAGTAGATGATTTAACCAAAGTAGAAAAATTCCTAGAAAGATACGAATTATTAAAACTGATTAAAAATGAATTAGAAATCTACATAGACTTATAAAAAGCAGAGGAATTGATTATTAATTTAAAATGTTTCAACAAATAAAAGCCTTGGGCTAGGTGGATTCATTGTGAATTTAATAAGGAAATGGTACAGATTGTACACAATATGTTCAGAAAATATAGAAGCAGTAAATACTTCCCATCTTAGTTCAGGCTGCCATAACAGAATACCATAGACTACATGGCTTAAACAACAAACAATAATATAACCATTATATTGGGGATTAGAATTTCCACATGTGACGTTTAGGAGGACACAAACATTCAGTCCATAACGACATCTTATTCTATGAGTTGTATTGCTCTGGTATCAAAACCAGAAAAAGTCATCTCAGGAAACAAAAATTACAAATGAATATCAATCATGAATATAGATATAAAAATCCTTAACAAAATATTAGCACACTGAAAATAGGTATTTATAAAAACTATTATATATTTCTTACAGAATTTCCAATTATATAGATTTATACCCACGCCCTATCCAGGAGCTTGGCACTTCCAAAATTCTCTCCCTTGACTTTGTGACATACTTTCAAAGACTAGAGTAAGAGAAGGAAAAAATGGCAACATTGCAGTATAGAAAACTAGGAAACTACATTAAAGAAATGGTGGTGGTTAACATAATCATAGGTGTGTGTGTGTGTGTGTGTGTGTGTGTGTGTGTGTGTGTAATATCTATATCACATGCCCTCTGATATACAACAAGGTACAAATACAAGGTTATTTGAGGGCACCTGGGTGGCTCAGTTGGTTTAACAATTGTCTTTGGCTCAGGTCATGATCCTGGAGTCCCAGGATCAAGTCCAGCATCAGGCTCCCTGCTTAGCAAGGAGTCTGCTTCTCCCTCTGAACCTCTTCCTTCTAATGCTTTCTCTCAAGTGAATAAATAAATAAATAAATAAATAAATAAATAAATCTTTAAAAGAAGAAGGAAGAAGAATAAGAAAAAGAAGGAAGAGGAGGAGGAGGAGAAGGAGAAGAAGAAGGGTATTTGACATTACATAAAACACCAGGTAATAGTCGGCTTTTACAGCATTTTACCTGGCTGATCACTTAGCTGGATTAGCCATTACAGGCTACCTTCTGCTACCTTCTGTAACTCCAGAAGTGTGAACAGGCTAACACAAAAGGTATTAATTTATATTCAAGAAAGTTCTTTCATTACAGAGTTTTTTTCCTAGCAGCTCTTCTCTGTGTAAGAACTCAGGCTCTATTGATCTCATGGTACTATCATCTGTCATGAGTCTTTTCAGATTTTTGCAGAAGTGAAGGGAAGAATAAGAGTCTTAAGACCAGCAATTACATGTTTATTTAAAAAATAAAATCACTTCTGCCTCCAACCCGTTGGCCCCATATACCTGCAATAGGGAGAGTAAAAGTTTTCTTGTTGTAAAGTGTATCCAACCCATAAAAGGAGGATACCTTTATGTGCTTGAGCACTAGAAGTATATACTAAAAATACCCTTAAAATTTTGTAAAGTTAGGGGTGCCTGGGTGGCTCAGTTGGTTAAGCATCTGCCTTTGGCTCAGGTCGTGATCCCAGGGTTCTGGATTGAGTCCTGCATCAGGCTACCTGCTCATCAGGGAGCCTGCTTCTCCCTCTCCTTCTGTCCCTCCTCCCTGCTTCTGCTCTCTCTTACTCTCCTTCTCAAATAACTAAATAAATCTTTTAAAAAATTCTGTAGGATTATAACCAAACATCCAAATAAAATGTGTTTGCTATTTGTTTGTGTCATAGAAACATTTTATGGCCAGTGTCCTAAAGGTTTCCTCTCCATACAGTTGTTTTAGCACCATCCATAGGTTGAGTTGTTTTTCGTTCGTTTGTTTGTTTGTTTTAAAGATTTTGTTTATTTATTTGACAGACAGAGATCACAAGTAGGCAGAGAGGCAGGCGGAAGCAGGCTCCCTGCTTAGCAGAGAGCCCGAAGGGGTGCTCGATTCCAGGACCCTGGGATCATAACCTGAGCTGAAGGCAAAGGCTTTAACCCACTGAGCCACCCAGGCACCCCCATAGGTTGAGTTTTAACAGTTGTCTAAGGATATTCTTGTTCTTAGGGGGAGGTATTTAGCTTTTGGGAATCCCTCTGGGATTCTGTATCAAACCAACTTCATTTATGTCTTGATTATTTGTTTGTATGTTAATCTGGCCCTGATTTCACATATCATTTTTTTTTTTAGATTTGTATTTCCATCTTATTCTTACACTCATTATTAAATTTCCATTGAAAAAATATGTTATGCACACACAATAACAATCTGGGATATATCGTGAGATAAATATTTAAAATAATTTTGAAAGCATAAAGACCTAGCAATAAAATTGAATGAGAATTGTGAAGCAATTTGGGGGAGGGAAAGCTTTAAAGTTCTTCGGCAAGAAATTAAATAAAACATAAATAAATGTAAAAACATAGCCACTTATTCAATAAGTAGAAAAGACACTATGAAACAGCAATTTGTCCTTATATTGATCAATATTTTGAATGAAAGACCTCTGGCTTTCCTGACAAAATAGTGATTTATCACGTATCGATGGCTCTTTTCCTCAAATCCAAGTCAAAGGTAATAACAGAAACAAGAGGATGGTTGGAGCCAAGATTGATGGAGTTGAGAAACTTATTTCAAAACAGTGAACAACCCTGAAGAGATGGAGGCAGTTGATTCTCGGCTGGGTAAAGAAAGAAACAGCAGCCCAGATCAGAAGCAGGAAGGGCACCCAGGCAAGAAGGAGGTTTGTTTTGCCTCAGGGTAAAGAGTTCTGGAAGAGTTGTGGCAGAGGAGGAATGGCATTTCTTATTCCATTGGTTAGTGTCTGTCTTGTTTTGTACTATTAAAAACCATGTGTGTGCTAGTTTTCTAATTGTACATAAAATATAGGTGAAAAATTCCCATAGTTTTGTGATCCTTACCATTTTGCCTAAGTCCAGATTTTTAAAAATATTTATAAATTCAGGTTACTCCTTTTTTAAAAAAATTTTTAAAATAAACATATAATGTATTATTAGCCCCAGGGGTACAGGTCTGTGAATTGCCAGGTTTACACACTTCATAGCACTCACCATAGCACATACCCTCCCCAATGTACATAACCCACCACCCTCTCCCTACCCCTCCTCCCCCCAGCTCCCCTCAGTTTGTTTTGCTACATTAAGTGTCTCTTATGGTTTGTATCCCTCCTGATCCCATCTTGTTTGATTTATTCTTTTCCAACCCCCAAACCCCCCACGTTGCATCTCCACTTCCTCATATTAGGGAGATCATATGATAGCTGTCTTTCTCCGATTGACTTATTTTGCTAAGCATAATACCCTCTAGTTCCATCCACGTCATCGCAAATGGAAAGATTTCATTTCTTTTGATGGCTGCATAGTATTCCATTATAGCTATATAGATATAGATATAGATATAGATATGCCACATCTTCTTCATCCATTCATCTGTTGATAGACATCTAGGTTCTTTCCATAGTTTGGCTATTGTGGACATTGCTGCTATAAACATTTGGGTGCATGTGCCCCTTTGGAGCACCACATTTGTTTTCCAGAGTGGTTGCACCAGTTTACATTCCCACCAACAGTGTAGGAGGGTTCACCTCTCTCTGCATCCTCGCCAGCATCTGTCATTTCTTGACTTGTTAATTTTAGCCATTCTGACTGGTGTGAGGTGGTATCTCATTGTGGTTTTGATTTGTATTTCCCTGATGCTGAGTGATGTGGAGCATTTTTTCATGTGTCTGTCCGCCATCTGGATGTCTTCTTTGCAGAAATGTCTGTTCATGTCCTCTGCCAATTTCTTGATTGGATTATTTGTTCTTTGGGTGTTGAGTTTGCTAAGCTCTTTATAGATTTTGGATACTAGCCCTTTATCTGATATGTCGTTTGCAAATATCTTCTCCCATTCTATCAGTTGTCTTTTGGTTTTGTTAACTGTTTCCTTTGCTGTGCAAAACATTTTGATCTTGATAAAATCCCAATAGTTCATTTTTGCCCTTGCTTCCCTTGCCTTTGGCAATGTTCCTAGGAAGATGTTGCTGTGGCTGAGGTCGAAGAGGTTGCTGCCTGTGTTCTCCTCAAGGATGTTGATGGATTCCTTTCTCACATTGAGGTCCTTCATCCATTTTGAGTCTATTTTCGTGTGTGGTATAAGGAAATGATCCAATTTCATTTTTCTGCATGTGGCTGTCCAATTTTCCCAACACCATTTATTGAAGAGGCTGTCTTTTTTCCATTGGACATTCTTTCCTGCTTTGTCGAAGATTAGTTGACCATAGAGTTGAGGGTCTATTTCTGGGCTCTCTATTCTGTTCCATTGATCTATGTGTCTGTTTTTGTGCCAGTACCATGCTGTCTTGATGATGACAGCTTTGTAATAGAGCTTGAAGTCCAGGATTGTGATGCCACCAACTTTGGCTTTCTTTTTCAATATTCGTTTGGCTATTCGAGGTCTTTTCTGGTTCCATATAAATTTTAGGATTATTTGTTCCATTTCTTTGAAAAAAATGGATGGTACTTTGATAGGAATTGCATTAAATGTGTAGATTGCTTTAGGTAGCATAGACACTTTCACAATATTTATTCTTCCAATCCAGGAGCATGGAACATTTTTCCATTTCTTTGTGTCTTCCTCAATTTCTTTCATGAGTACTTTATAATTTTCTGAGTATAGATTCTTTGCCTCTTTGGTGAGGTTTATTCCTAGGTATCTTATAGTTTTGGCAATCTTATAGTTATAGCAATTGTAAATGGGATTGACTCCTTAATTTCTGTTTCTTCTGTCTTGTTGTTGGTGTAAAGAAATGTAACTGATTTCTGTGCATTGATTTTATATCCTGATACTTTACTGAATTCCTGTACAAATTCTAGCAGATTTGGGGTGGAGTCTTTTGGGTTTTCCACATATAGTATCCTATCATCTGCAACGAGTGATAGTTTGACTTCTTCTTTGCCTATTTGGATGTCTTTAATTTCTTTTTGTTGTCTGATTGCTGAGGCTAGGACTTCTAGTACTATGTTGAATAGCAGTGATGATAACGGACATCCCTGCCGTGTTTCTGACCTTAGCGGAAAAGCTTTCCGTTTTTCTCCATTGAGAATGATATTTGCGGTGGGTTTTTCATAGATGGCTTTGATAATATTGAGGTATGTGCCCTCTATCCCTACACTTTGAAGAGTTTTGATCAGGAAGGGATGCTGTACTTTGCCAAATGCTTTTTCAGCATCTATGGAGAGTATCATATGGTTCTTGTTCTTTCTATTATTAATGTATTGTATCACATTGATTGGTTTGTGGATGTTGAACCAACCTTGCAGCCCTGGAATAAATCCCACTTGGTCGTGGTGAATAATCCTTTTAATGTACTGTTGGATCCTATTGGCTAGTTTTTTGGTGGGAATTTTCGCATTTGTGTTCATCAAGGATATTGGTCTGTAATTCTCTTTTTTGATGGGATCCTTTTCTGGTTTTGGGATCAGGTGATGCTGACCTCATAAAATGAGTTTGGAAGTTTTCCTTCCATTTCTATTTTTTGGAACAGTTTCAGGAGAATAGGAACTAATTATTCTTGAAATATTTGGTAGAATTCCCCTGGGAAGTCATCTGGCCCTGGGCTTTTGTTTGTTTGGAGATTTTTGATGACTGTTTCAATCTCCTTACTGTTTATGGGTCTGTTCAGTTTTTCTATTTCTTCCTGGTTCAGTTGTGGTAGTTTATATGTCTCTAGGAATGCATCCATTTCTTCCAGATTGTCAAATTTGTTGGCATAGAGTTGCTCATAATATGTTCCTATAATTGTTTGTATTTCTTTGGTGTTGGTTGTGATCTCTCCTCTTTCATTCATGATTTTATTTGTTTGGGTCCTTTCTCTTTTCTTTTTGATAAGTCTGGCCAGAGATTTATCAACCTTATTAATTCTTTCAAAGAACCAGCTCCTAGTTTCATTGATTTGTTCTATTGCCTTTTTTTTTTTTGTTTGTTTCTATTTCATTGATTTCTGTTCTGATCTTTATTATTTCTCTCCTCCTGCTAGGTTTAGGCTTTCTTTGTTGCTCCCTTAGGTGTAGGGTTAGGTTGTGTGTTTGAGACCTTTCTTGTTTCTTGTGAAAGGCTTGTATTGCTGTATGTTTTCCTCTCAGGACTGCCTTTGCTGCATCCCACAGATTTTGAACATTTGTGATTTCATTATTATTTGTTTCCATGAATTTTTTCAGTTCTTCTTTAGTATCCTGGTTGATCCATTCATTCTTTAGAAGGATGCTGTTGAGTCTCCATGTATTTGGGTTCTTTCCAAATTTCCTCTTGTGATTGAGTTCTAGCTTCAGAGCATTGTTGTTTGAAAATATGCAGGGAATGATCCCAATCTTTTGATACTGATTGAGACCTGATTTATGACCCAGGATGTGATCTATTCTGGAGAATGTTCTATGTGCACTGGAGAAGAATGTGTATTCTGTTGCTTTGGGATGAAATGTTCTGAATATATCTGTGATGTCCATCTGGTCCAGTGTGTCATTTAAGGCTTTTATTTCCTTGTTGATCTTTTGCTTAAATGATCTGTCCATTTCAGTGAGGGGATTGTTAAAGTCCCCTACTATTATTGTATTATTGTCGACGTGTTTCTTTGATTTTGTTATAATTGGTTTATATAGTTGGCTGCTCCCATGTTGGGGGCATAGATATTTAAAGTTTTTTGATCTTCTCGTTGGACAGACCCTTTGAGTATGATATAGTGTCCTTCCTCATCTCTTATTATAGTCTTTGGCTTAAAGTCTAATTGATCTGATATAAGGATTGCCACCCTAGCTTTCTTCTGATGTCCATTAGCATGGTAAATTGTTTTCCACCCCCTCACTTTAAATCTGGAGGTGTCTTTGGGTCTAAAATGAGTTCCTTGTAGGCAGCATATTGATGGGTTTTGTTTTTTGATCCATTCTGATACCCTGTGTCTTTTGATTGGGGCATTTAGCCTATTAACATTCAGGGTAACTATTGAGAGATAAGAATTTAGTACCATTGTATTGCCTGTACGGTGACTGTTACTCTATATTGTCTCTGTTCCTTTCTGACCTACTACTTTTAGGGTCTCTCTTTGCTTAGAGGACCACTTTCAATATTTCCTGTAGAGCTGGTTTGGTGTTTGCAAATTCTTTCAGTTTTTATTTGTCCTGGAAGCTTTTGATCTGTCCTTCTATTTTCAGTGATAGCCTAGCTGGATATAGTATTCTCGGCTGCATGTTTTTCTCATTTAGTGCTCTGAATATATCATGCCAGTTCTTTCTGGCCTGCCAGGTCTCTGTTGATAAGTCTGCTGCCAATCTAATATTCTTACCATTGTACATTACAGACTTCTTGTCCTGGGCTGCTTTCAGGATTTTCTCTTTGTCGCTAAGACTTGTAAATTTTACTATTAGATGATGGGATGTGGACCTATTCTTATTGATTTTGAAGGGGTACTATGCACCTCCTGGTTTTTGATGCTTGTTCCCTTTGCCATATTGGGGAAATTCTCTCCAATAATTCTCTCCAATATACCTTCTGCTCCCCTCTCTCTTTCTTCTTCTTCTGGAATCCCAATTATTCTAATGTTGTTTCGTCTTATGGTATCACTTATCTCTCAAATTCTCCTCTCATGGTCCAGTTGTTTGTCCCTCCTTTCCTCAGCTTCTTTATTCTCTGTCATTTGGTCTTCTATATCACTAATTCTTTCTTTTGCCTTATTTATCCTAGCAGTGAGAGCCTCCATTTTTGATTGCACCTCATTAATAGCTTTTTTGATTTCAATTTGGTTAGATTTCAGTTCATTTATTTCTCCAGAAAGGGCTTTTGTTTCTCCAGACAGGGTGTCTCTAATATCTTCCATGCCTTTTTCAAGCCCGGCTAGAACCTTGAGAATCATCATTTTGAACTCTAGATCTGACATATTACCAACGTCCGTATTGATTAGGTCCCTAGCCTTTGGTACTACCTCTTGTTCTTTTTTTTGTGGTGAGTTTTTCTGCCTTGTCATTTTGTCCTGATAAGAATATATGACGGAGCAATTAAAATACTAAAAGGGTGGCAAAGACCCCAGGAAAATGTGCCTTAACCAAATCAGAAGAGACCCCAAATCATGGTGGGGGGGGGAAGGGGGTAAAAAGAAGTTCAGAAAAAAACATTTAAAAAAGAAAACAAATAAAGAAAAAATATAAAAAAGAAAAATATTTTTATATTAGACTGACGACTAGAACAGGGTCACCCACTTAATTTTGGGAGTATTTTGGTCTTAGAAGAAACTGCCTCCCAAAAATTTAAAGAGTGAAAACCCTATATAGGGGTAATCACAACGAAGGGATGGGATATGACTATAAAGATGAAAAAAAAATTTTTAATTTCTAAAAAAAGGAGTTAATAAGGTAAGTTGGTTGGGAGAATAAAGAAAGAGAAAGTGGAGAGACTTTGCTTGCGCTGGAGACTAGAACAAGCCTGGTGCTAGATTTAGGGTGTATTTGATCTATTAGAAGAAGTTGTACCCCAAATTTTTTAGATGAAAAAACCCTATGTATATACAAAAAATAAATACGATGAAGGATAAAATATGACTATAATAATGAAGGTTCAAAAAAGATTTTTTTATGAAAGGTATTAAGGTAAACTAGTTAAAAAAAACATTAAAATTAGCAAAAGAAAAAATTAAAATTAAAAAAATTAATTAACTTTGCAAGACTAAAGATTCATGGGGAGAAAGTCCTGAATTCCATGGTTTGCTTTCCCTTCCTCTGGAATTCCACTGTTCTCCTTGGTAAGTGAACTTGGTCTTGGCTGGATTTGTTGTTGATCTTCTGGGGGAGGGGCCTGTTGTAGTGATTCTCAAGTGTCTTTGCCCCAGGAGGAATTGCACCAGGGGCCAGGCTAAGTAATCCTCTCGGGTTCACTTTCCAGAGCTTTGGTTCCCTTAATGATTTCCATAGAGTTCCAGAGGACAGGAATGAAAATGACAGCCTCCCAGTCTCTGGCCAGTAGGAGACAAGATCTCGGGGCCCCATTCCTCAGTGTGCCCTCAGAGAAAAGTGCTCAATCACTCCCATCTCCCTGGCCTCCGGCTGCGCTCCAAGCTCACACAGCCTGTGAACAAGCATCTCTGTCTCTGGCACACAGCTTCGCCTGGAGTGTCTGAACACTTCAGATCCCTGAGCTCTTCTGGGGGGATCTCCCTGGATCTTGTGTGGACCCCACTCACAGAACAGTGGCGTGTGCCATGGATTATGGTTCAAGGTAACCCTGAGTTGAGAGCTCACTCCTCTGCTCTGTCTCTGTAGCTGGCTTCCCCACTCTAATACCTGTGAGCTCCACGACACTCAGACACCCCTGATCCTTCTGTGACCCTGTGGGACCTGGGGCCACATTGTCCCCACATGGGCTTCACCCCGGTTTAGCCTCTGGAGCAATGTTCCTCAGTGGAGCAGACCTTTAAATGTCCTGATTTGGGGGTTACCTGGGTGGTTCAGTGGGTTAAACCTCTGCCTTCGGCCCAGGTCATGATCTCAGGGTCCTGGGATTGAGCCCTGCATTGGGCTCTCTGCTGGGCAGGGAGCCTGCTTCCCTTCCTTTCTCTGCCTGTTGCTCTGCCTACTTGTGATCTCTCTGTCTGTCAAATAAATAAAGAAAATCTTTAATTAAAAAAAAAAAAAAGTCCTGATTTTGTGCTCGGTTGCTCGGCTGCTTGCTGGGAGCTGGCCCCTCCCCACAGTCTATCTTCCTGTGGCTTTGGATTCACTTCTCCGCCGGTCCTGCCTTTCAGAAAGTGGTCATTTTTCTGTTTCTAGAATTGTTGGTCTTCTTCTTTTCAATCTCCTGTTGGATTTGCCCGTGTTTGCAATGGTTTGATAAGCTATCTAGCTGAACTCCTGCTACCTGAAGTCATCTCAGCCTGCTACTTCTCTGCCATCTTGACTCCTCCCTCCTTGATTCAGGTTACTTATATTTTATTCCCTGCTAGGTATCCTTTGTCCAACTTTTGAAAATTTCATTTAAAATTAGAGATTTCTCAGTGTGGGTGTATTTGCTTGCTTAGGAGAGAATACATTTTCTTCTTCACTGGAAATATTTGAATATCATATTTTAATTTAAAATTTTCTCATTTATCTTGAACGACATTTTGTTAAGTGGTTTAAATTATTGAAAATAAAAATCAATAGCCCTAGATTATTTTTCATAATCTTAGGAGCTTATCGGATTTATCCTTTAAAAAGACAATGAACGGGACTGGAACTTTTCCTGATGTCTAGAAATGATCATGAAGTCCCATAATGAAGGTAGAACATGTTCTGATGTGTGGCTCTATTTGTAGAAATCCTTTTTTTTTTTTCCCCAAGGAATATAGTACTGTCTTTAGAAAAGTGCCTTAGGGACATTAATGATTAACTTGTAAGGAGAATGGCATCCTCTATGACAAATGGATGGACAGAACAGCAAGCCACCTTGTAGTGTTGAGACACATTGTATTGGTCTGAGGCTATTTTACTTCCTGTCCAAGTTGTTGCAGAATCTGCAATATTTCAGAATTTCTGAGCATGTTATCCTCCAAGTTCTACAAAAAGTCTTTGTTAACATAATGACACAGTCCATTCTTACTGTCAGGTCTGCATTATTAAAAATTCACAATTACAAAAAGTCACAATTATAGCTGTCCAACACGTTACCAATGACAGGAAAAGAGAAGATACAACTTTGTACATTACACTAGTATTATATGTAGTCAGCTATAAAGAATAATGCCAAACACTTTTTTAAAATAATCAGTTCATTTTCCCATATAGTTAGTTCTATTCTTAATACTTCTTAATATTAAACAAATCAGAAATTCATTAGTGTGCATCAACTCCTTTTTCTCAGTAAAAATTAGCCATGCTATAATACAGTTAAAACAGTACACACTGAAGTTGAATAATTGCAAGTCAAATATTACCCACTTATTCCAATTAAAATACATCCTGGTTTATTACTTTTGATAATCACCACTGTATTCACAAATATTCACTGTATTCACAAATATAAATATAAGATCATATACACATACACACCCACACAATCCATATATTTATAAGTAGCTTTGTGTTATATACTTTCTGAAGCATTTTCCTTTACATATATTAAGGTAAATTGTAAGTTAGAGAGCTCTATTCAGCCATGCACACAAAAAATGAATTATAGACAGAAAGAAAACTGGTTTTGGAGAGAAGAAAGAAATAGATTCGTATTTGGCTTCATAATATACTTTATGTTCTTTTTTATTAAAACTTTTTTTTTTTTTTAAGATTTTTCTATCAGAGAGAGAAAGCACAAGCAGGGGGAGTGGCAGGCAGTGGGAGAAACAGACACCCCACTGAGCAAGGAGACCCATGTGGGACTTGATTCCAGTGCCCTTGGATCATGACCCAAGCCGAAGGCAAACAGACACTCAACAAACTGAGCCATGCAGGCATCCCTTAAGACTGTTTTTTTTTTTTTTTTTTTTTTTTTAACAGCAATTTTAGGCTTACAACAAAATTGAGAGGAAGGTACAGAAATTTCCAATAAACCTGCTGTCGCAAATATGCATAGTCTCCCAATTATCAACATTATTCACCAGAATGATTTTTTAACCAATGTTTATCTTTTTAACCCAAGATAAACCTATATTAAGATGTAATAGTTACCCGAAGTGCATAGTTTACATTTTAGTTCACTCTTGGTGGTGTACATTCTATGAGTTTGGGAAAATGTAAAATCACATGTATCCATCATGATATCATACAGAATATTTTCACTGTCCTCTGTGTTCTGTCTGTTTATCCCCTACCTCTTCAGCCTCTGATAATCACTGATCTTTTTTACTTTCTCCATAGTTTTGTCTTTTCTGGAATGTATTATAGCTGAAATCATGCAATTAGCAGCCTTCTAAGATTCACTTCTTTCGCTTTGTAATATGGATTAAAGTTTCCTTCACATCTTTCATGATATGGTAATTCATCTCTTTTTCACACCAAATAATGTTTAATTGTCTGTGCCATAGTTTACTTTTTTTTTTTTAAAGATTTATTTGAGAGAGGAGAGAGAATGGGGTTAGCACAGAGGGAGCAGGAGAGAGAATCTTCATCAGACTGTGCTGAACCTGGAACCTGATTCAGGGCTCAATTCCACAACCCAAGTCAAGACATGAGCAGAAACCAAGAGTCAGACACTTGACTGACTGCGCCGTCAATGTGCCCCTGGATATACCATAGTTTTTAACCAATTCACCTCATTAAGGACATCTTAGATGTTCAAGTTTTGGCAATTATGAATAAAGTTGCTGTAAACATTCCTGTGAATGTTTTTGGATGGACTTCAGTTCTCATCTCCTTTGGGTAAATATCAAGGAGAGTGATTGTTGGATGGTATGTTAAGAATATGTAAATTTTTAAAGAAACAACCAAACTGCCTTCCAAAGTGACTATAGCATTTTCTGTTTCTACCAGCAATTGCTCCACATGTGTTGCTCCCCATCCTTACCAACACTGGGTTTTGTCAGTGTTGTAGATATTGACCATTCTAATAGGTGTGTAGTGGTATCTCATTTTTTAAAAATTTGACTATAGTTTGCCTACGATATTACATTAGTTTCAGATATACCACATGGTGATCAGCATCTCTGTGTTATGCTGTGCTCATGACAATCAGGTTACCATGTGTCACCATGCAACACTATTAAAATATCATTGACGATATTCACCATCCTGTACCTTTTATCTCTGGTGATTTTTTTGTTTATTCATTTGTTTTGTTTTTTAGATTCCACATATAAATGAAATCATATGCAATTTGTCTTTTTCTGCCTGACTTATGTCACTTAGCATAATGCTCTCTAAATCTACCCATGCTGTCACAAATGACCAGATATCACTCTTTTTTATGGATGTATAATAATTCATTATATATCCATTTATCTGTCTTAACCCATTTATCTGTCAAAGGATACTTGGGCTGCTTCCATATCCATGTATCTTCTTTGGTAAGGCAAAATATTGATTTAAAAATTTAGATCATGTATTTAAAATATTCTTGCTTCATTTTAGAAGTATTTATGAATCTCCAAGATGGGTAATGATGATGAACATTTTTTCATGAGTCTGTTAGCCATTTGTATTTCTTCTTTGGAGAAGTGTCTGTTCATATCTTCTGCCCATTTTTTGACATGATTTTGTTTTGTGTGTATTGAGTTTGAGGAGTTCTTTATAGATCTTGGATATCAGCCCTTTGTAGTTTCATTTGCGAATATCTTCTCCCATTCTCTGGGTTGCCTATTTGTTTTGTTGACTGTTTCCTTTGCAGTGCAGAAGCTTTTGATCTTGATGAAGTCCCAAAAGTTCATTTTCGCTTTTGTTTCCTTTGCTTTCAGAGACATGTTTTGAAAGAAGTTGCTGTGGCCGATGTCAAAGAGGTTACTGCCTACGTTCTCTTCTAGGATTTTGATAGATTCCTGCCTCACATTGAGGTCCCTTATCCATTTTGAGTTTATCTTTGTGTATGGTATAAGAGAATGGTTGAATTTCATTCTTCTACACATAGCTGTCCAATTTTCCCAGCACCATTTATTGAAGAGGCTGTCTTTTTCCCACTGTATATCTTTTCCTGCCTTGTCAAAGATTATTTGACCATAGAGTTGCGGGTCTATATCTGGGCTCTCTACTCTGTTCCACTAGTCTATGTGTCTGTTTTTGTGCCAGTGCCATGCTATCTTGGTGATCACAGGTTCGTAGTAAAGCTTGAAATCAAGCAACGTGATGCCCCCAGTTTGGTTTTTCTTTTTCAACATTTCTTTAGCAATTCAGGGTCTCTTCTGGTTCCATAAAAATTTTAGGATTGTTTGTTCCAGCTCTT
Organism: Lontra canadensis; assembly: GCF_010015895.1. Lineage (NCBI taxonomy): Eukaryota > Metazoa > Chordata > Mammalia > Carnivora > Mustelidae > Lontra > Lontra canadensis. The sequence continues at coordinate 7,167,927 of NW_022631031.1, read as the reverse complement.
TGAAAAATGCCAGTGGAATTTTGATCAGGGTAGCATTGAAAGTATATATTGCTCTAGGCAGTATAGACATTTTAACAGTGTTTATTCTTCCAATCCAGGACCATAGAATGTTCTTCTGTCTTTTTGTGTCTTCAATTTCTTTCATGAGTGTTCTATAGTTCCTCGAGTACAGATCCTTTACCTCTTTGGTTTGGTTTATTCCCAGATATCTTATGGTTCTTGGTGCTATAGTAAATGGAATCAAGTCTCTAATTTCCCTTTCTGTATTTTCATTGTTAGTATATAAGAAAGCAATTGATTTCTGTACATTGGTTTTGTATCCTGACACATTACTGAATTGCTGTATGAGTTCTAGTAGTTTGGGGGTCTCCATATAAAGTATCATGTCATCTGTGAAAAGAGAGAGTTTGACTTCTTCTTTGCTAAGTTGAATACCTTTTATTTCTTTTTATTATATGATTGCTGTTGCTAGGACTTCTAGTACTATGTTGAACAACAGTGGTGAGAGTGGTTCCTAATCTCAAAGGGAAGGCTGTTAGGTTTTACCCATTGAGAATGATATTCACTGTGTTTTTTTGTAGATAGATTTTATGAAGTTGAGGAATGTTCCCTCTGTCCCTATACTTTGAAGTGTTTTAATCAGGAATGGATGCTGTATCTTGTCAAGTGCTTTTTCTGCATAAATTGAGAGGACCTTATGGTCCTTCTCTCTTCTCTTATTGGTTTGTTCTATCACATTGATTGATTTGTGAATGTTGAGTCACTCTTGCATCCCAGTGATAAAGGCCACCTGGTCATGGTGGATAATCTTTTTTTTTTTTTTTTTAATTATTTATTTGACAGAGAGAGACACAGCAAGAGAGGGAACAGAGCAGGGGGAGTGAGAGAGAGAGAAGCAGGCTTCCCACCAAGCAGGAAGCCCAATGTGGGGCTCAATCCCAGGACCCCAGGATCATGACTGTAGCCGAAGGCAGACACCCAACAACTGAGCCATCCAGGTGCCCCTGGTGCATAATCTTTTTAATGTACTGTTTGCTCCTATTAGCTAGTATCTTGTTGAGAATCTTAGCATCCATATTCATCAGGGATATTGGTCTAAAATTCTCCTTTTTGGTGGGGTCTTTGCCTGGTTTGGGGATCAGGGTATGCTGGCTTCATAGAAAGGAAGTATTTATGAAAACTTTAAGCAAATTTCATAAGTTTTATACAAGGTGATAAATTCCCTCATTTTCTAATCATATAAAATGTTTGGATGTCTTAATTTAAAACAGTTTTAATTCTCATGATGTAAAGGTGAGTTTGGAAAATATTCATAAAATCCCAAGTAGTGGGATATTGACATTACAAGTTTTGAATATTTCCATAGTACCTTAGAAAGTTCACCTCATATTTGGTAATTTTATATTTCATTTTTATAAATTTACACTTTTATTTGCAGTTATCTTCACAATTTAAAGTGAACTAATTAATATCTAAAAAAGCCAATATTAATGGCAATATGAAATTTCACAATGATAATCTAGTCCAGACCCTATACCTATGTTTAGTCACTTAAGTTTTATTTTTCTTTCAGAGTACTTTAAATGAAAGTCATATCAGAAATCTTTAGGTCTTTTCTTGGGGCACCTGGGTGGCTCAATAGGTTCAGTGTCTGCCTTCAGCTCAGGTCATGATCTTGGGGTCCTAGAACTGAGCCCCACATTGTGCTCTCTGTTCAGCAAGGGGTCTGCTTCTCCCTCTGTGCTCTCCCTCTCTTTCTCTCTTTCTCAAATAAATAGAATCTTTCTTTTTTAAAAAGGTGTCTTTAGACCTTTTCTCTAAGATCATATTTCTAAATTCTTATCCTAGATCCCACTAAATTCCATCAATAGAAATTAATTCTTTTCTCCCTATATTTCCATGGAGATCTTATGAATTTTCATGAAAAGTCAAGGATACGATCAATTTACAGATACTACTAGACATTAACTTAGCATACTTGTTCATTATTACAGATAGAGCAAAATGCTCTAGGAGTTAATATGCCAATACTTGTTAATTCTACAACCATTTTATAACCCCTGTATATAGGGGTAAAGGTTTAGTAGGAAGTAAACTACAGATGTATGGAAAGTAAAACCCTCCTCACATAATAGAATAAATCTCTGAACGCTAACATGGCCTTCAACAACCTAGCAGAAGACAGCATGTCCATCATCCTTGATTCCTTTGGTCTTGAGGATATCTCACTCCACATTGGCTGTATTGACCCCTGACCTTTGGCTATGGCTCATTAACAAATTCTGGATGCATTGGGGGACTGCTTTCACTCACATGCATGTTTGTTCATGAGTATGTCCTTTGCACAGCTTATGTCATGACTTGGTAATAAAACAAAGTAAAAATAACTTAAATCAATTCCAAGTTACCATTGTGGTCAACCTTCAAATCCAGGACAGTGATTTGGGTATAGTCAAGTTCAGAGATGATTTTTACTTTATTTTTTTGTATTTTCAAATACAAATTTGATTTGTACAAATACAAATCCCTTTATTTGCTTTAAGGATTACACAAAATTTATTTTAGAATATGACATTAACCAATAATTACTCCTAATTTTCTAAGAAACTAAAATTTCAGTGAATAAAATAGTTTGTGATTTTCTCCACTTTGGTGAAGAAATCATTCCTATCAAAAACTTGGGGCTCCTGGGTGGCTCATTTCTTAAGTGTCTGCCTTCTGCTCAGGTCATGATCCCAATGTCCTGAGATTGAGCCCCACATTGGGCTACCTGCTCAGTGGAAAGCCTGCTTCTCCCTCTCCCACTCCCCCTGCTTGTGTTCCCTCTCTCACTGTTTCTCTCTCTGTCATGAACAAATAAATAAAATCTTAAAAAAAAACTTATATAGAGTTTTATATATAGTATGTATTGTTCTGTGCAGGCTATCTGTATGAACACACATAATCATTACAATACTTCTATGATTTAGAGATACTACTATAATGTTCTTTTCACAGATAACAAAATTGAGGCATTGAGAGGTTAAGTATATTGCCTGCATCACACAGCTAGAAAGTGAGAGAGGTGAGATTTAAGGTCAGGCAATGTGATCCCAGAGTTTATTTTCTTTCTTTCTTTCTTTCTTTCTTTCTTTCTTTCTTTCTTTCTTCTTTCTTTTTTTTTTATTTCATTTATTTATTTGTCATAGAAAGAGAGAAAGAGGAAAGAGAGAGAGAGAGAGCACAAGTGGTGGGGGTGGCAGGCAGAGGGACAAGGAGAAGCAGGCTCCCTGCTAAGCATTGAGCCTGATGAGAGAGCCTGATGCTGACAGGCTTGGTCCCAGGACCCTGAGATCATGACCTGAGTCAAAGGAAGACACTTAAACGACTAAGCCACCCAGGCATCCTCAGAGTTTATGTTCCTAATAAACATACTCCATGCCTTACCAAAGGTATAGAGCCCCAGGGACTACTGATAGCTAATATTGCAGAACGATTGCAGAATTGTCCAGAAATAAAATAGTCTGTCAAGAGGGATATTCCTTTCTGCTTTACTTGCCTTTAGTTTTTTAAATCAATAATCATCTTAATCTCTTAATCTGTTTTTGCCTTTGATTTTCTCCCTGAAACTGAGACCATGCTTTCCTTACCTGGTCCTGGATTTCTCCTTGTGGTTCCTGTCTGAGTACTGAGATCATGCTGACTGATTTCCTGATGCAGAGGCCCTCAGTGCTGACCTGAACAGCACCTATTCCTAGTTTTTCTCCCCTGAGTGAAGGACTGCCTTGTGTCATAAGGCATGGCTCCTAATATCAGATACTTCTTAGAAGTATTTTCATGGCACACACTGATTGAAGCACCTGTAGGTAGGGGAATCACCATAACCCTTGAATTGCCCTCAAAATGGGCATTTGGGGTCTGATGGACTCCACTATGGCATCCACTATTCTGCCTCCATACATAGACCACACAATGCTATACTCTAATCTGCATCAACTACATTGTCTGAACTTTGATTTAGTCGTGACTTCAAATATTTTGTATATGGTCATGTATCAGTCTATTTGATTGATTTGAAAATATATTTGATTTATTTATATGGACTATATTAATATAGTCCAATAAACATTGGCCACCCTTAAGGAGAATTTTGCTGAGAGCACATTTTTGAAGCCCATATCTTGTCAGTCTTAAGTTATTTGTCATATAAATAATGAATTTACTTTTTTTTTACCCTCAAATAGATCTCTCTACTTGTTCGTTTGTTTGAATCCTCTCTTACATAAAATACATTGCTAAATTTAAAAATCTTGTTATTTCTACAAAATATTCTATTAATATTCACTGTAGTCATAGAGAAAGCAGCTCACAGTGAGATTGCTTTGTGAAGCACATCGGAATATTTTATCATAATTATATTAAGTGAAGAAAAAAGAGAATTGTGAGATTCACTTAGATTGATTTATTTTGTTTGTTGGTAGTAACATCAATTATCAGTTCCAGGTTGCTTTATTAGAATACGACTTATTAGAAAGCCTTGACTAACTCAGCATGTGCACTGCATGTGCAAATGAAAATGCTATTAGGAACATGTAAGAGCTTAATATTCTGAACATGCACATCAATCACTGAAAGAAGATTAGAATTCACCGTACATTCTGCAAATCTGAATCTTTAAATTGCTAATTGAACTTTAATTGGATTTCATTCTAATTTAATTGTTAACACAAATCAAAAATGTTTACTTAAATATGAGTGTTCGAGAAATTTGATGGTCAAGTAATAGATTCTCCTTAAGTCTATTAATTAGGCATAAGTCCCTGGTTTCTAGGGACTTAAATTCTATTCAGAATACAATACCACTGAGTAGATTTGGACAATATTTTTCTTAGTCTATAGGTGAAATCATTTGTTCATTAAAGTAGCGCTGTTCAATGAAAACTCATCACAGGGAAAGTTAATATTACATAAGTCTATTTCTTATGGATGTCCCCAAGTAATTAAGATTTGAAAACAAAGTAATTAAGGTTTGTTTAATTCAATACCTTCTTTTATTTCTGAAAACTTAATATTCAATTTTGTTCAGGTGCCTATAGGACTTTATCCAGTTTTTCTCTTTTTCTCATTTTTAACCTAGGAAATTTATATTTCAATATAATAAGAAATTCTTGGAAGGGAATAAACACGTGTTATCAGGTATTCTGACTAATCAAGATAGTTTATTGAAAATAATACATTAATGTGAATTTATATATTTAGATCTAAACCCCTAAACCAGCTTCCTTGTTCAGAATATATTCAGCTCTTACTTATAAATGAGAAATGTACCTAAGAACTTCAAAGTGCAAACTACTCCAGCCACAAACATTCTCCCCTTTAAAAAAATTTTGTAATATTAAAACCTTACAAGAAATATTGACCCCAAATTCATAAATGTTGTAATAATTAAGAAACAGAAAGTATAATATTATGGAGAATTAAATTCTTAATTTCAACAGCACAACTCTGAAAATAACATTTTCCCCTATTTTGTAGATGAGAAAACTGAGGCTAATAATATTAAATCTGTCTAAGATTATGAAGCAGATGTAACAACTACCCGATCAGCCCCTGGCCCTGTGCTAATGATTAAGTTTTTTGTTTTTTGTTTTTTGTTTTTTTTTTAATGTGGGACAAATAAGCAAGAATGGTTCCTTATGAATTATGAACTATTCCTCATAAGTAACAGAAACTACCAATAAGCTCTGTCATAAACTGCCACTCTCAGTAATGGTTGGTAGTATTGCTGTTTCAGCAGTTTGGGATTTTTTTCTTTCCTTTTAGTAACTTCCAATCTCTTGATGCATTATTCAGGTGCATACTGCTGACAGTTTTTATGATCTGTGCATTTGGGAGGAAAGTGCCTAAGCAAGGCAGAAAAGTAGTGGAAGAGTTCAAGATGCACTTTCTGTTTCACTGTTGGTTTTGTTCTGAGATCAAGATTATCTGGATCCTTCCCTAACCTTGAATCTACCCATCAGGTGTTATCAAATCTGCATTATCCTACTGACAAGAAGTTTTCTAGATCCTCAGTCTCCTCCTGTTACCTGTTCACTGAAAACATGATACACCTAACATTTGCCTGCCTCCTCACAGTATATTTATGTCTTTCATATTGTTTATTTAAACAACTCTGGGTGTTCAGATTCTGTTTAAAAAAAAAAAAAAAGTCATGTCTTGCAAAGTAGATAGTTTGAAACTTTGCCTGGTCTAAGGTTTATAGCATAGTAGCAATTCATTTGCCTTGCTCTGAGAAAAAACAAACAGAAACTATTATGTGTACCCTACCCCAGGTAATGTACGAACATACATACCTTAATTAGCTTTTGAAAAACAATTGTCTACCAGATAAAAATTAAGAGTCTAAGAATTTATGCAGGCAGAAAATATGACTTCTCTAACATATATATATATGTATATATATATATATATATATGTATATATATATATATATATACATATATATATATATTTTTTAATGTCTTTGTCTTTTCTTGAAGTTACCATTCTGTCTAGTTGTGAATTACTAAGTCTTTTGGCTCTTGAAAAGAAGTTATGTCAGAGTGTAGTGACTTTCCAGTCATTTCAGTCATAAGAAGATTTCCTTGCTACTGTTTATTGGGAAAGCACAGAATCCATGTCCATCTTCTGCTAACACCTGCCAAAATGTACAATCTTCTCCTCTGGCTACTTTCCGCCAGCATAGGCTCATGTTGGCATTTGCAAGAGTCAGAATCTTGATATACTGTCACCTGATTAAGTAGTCTTGCCTCATGTGACATCCAGCTCCCGTGTTCTATTTGCTACTGGTTATCCTGTCACACCATGGAACACTTTCTCTAGCTCACTTCTTTGCTTTTATTTGGGGCAAAAGGAAATGATTAATCAACGGCTTAGGAGCAGAACTTCCTGCAAGGCTGCCTCCAGCCTCTCTGCATAGATAACTCATGTAAGTTATTCTATAGTGAGTGTTTTGGAACAATGGTCTTTGGTTTCATCAGCGAGCTTATTATTCCCTGGATCTTCATTTGGGAAACAGGTCCAAACCCCTCTACTCTAATGTTTCCCAGAATTTACTGCCCAATCCCCTCCCTAGAGACAATCAAAGATCCCCTTCTCAGGTATGCAATACTATGAGTCTTCCTAGAAGTTCTTTTATTGGTCTCCCTGTCTGATCCCGGGGAGGCCATGTTCTTCCCTGGACTACAGAATGTTAGCAATGGAGGATTCTACCTTCTTCCACTTTATTGTTCAGGCTAAGACTATACTCATGAATACTCACAAAGTGCTTTCATTAAACACATTGCTATGGGCTGAATTTTCTTCTCTCTAAATATATGTGTTGAAGTCTTTAACCCTCTGTAACTCAGCATGTGACTGTTTTTGGAGATAGTGCCTTAGAAGGTACTTGAGGTTCAATGAGGTTATTTGGGTCCAATCTGACTGGAGCCCTATGTGTGGAGAAATTTAGACACACAGGGATCATAAGCAGAGAGGAGAGGCCATGTGAGGACACCATGAGAAGGTGGTCATCTACAAGCCAAGAAAAAAGCCCTCAAGAGAAACCAAATCTGCCAGCATCTTGATATTGGGATTTTATACTCCAGAATGTGAAAAAATAAATTCCTGCTGGTAAAGTCACCCAGTTTGTTATAGTCCCCCTAACAAACTAATGCACTAATATTTTAATCTTGGGTTTCTTTCTTTTTTTTTTTTAAGATTTTATTTATTTATTTGACAGAGAGAGATCACAAGTAGGCAGAGAGGCAGGCACAGAGAGAGAGAGGAGGAAGCAGGCTCCCTGCCAAGCAGAGCGCCCAATGTAGGACTTGATCCCAGGACCCTGAGATCATGACCTGAGCCAAAGGCAGAGTCTTAACCCACGGAGCCACCCAGGTGCCCAATCTTGGATTTCTTAAGTCTGTTTTGAATCTGAAAAACTGAGCATTGACTGTTTCTCTTTAAATGTCTGTTATATCATTCTTAATCTTCCACAAATCAGTGACTTCTTCTAAATAAACAAGGACAAGATCATATACCAGAAAATAGGAAAATATAAAATAGACTTCATTTAATATTTTGATTATTTTTATATTTTCATAGGTTAGGTATAGTAGAGTATAAATAAAAATATAGTAGAGTATATTTAAAAATTTGCCATCAAATGTTAAACTATAAACACTAAATCTAACTCTAGAACCCAAAACATGCAGTTTACAGGACTAAATTTATAACAGTCTCAGAAATTCAACAGGATTTAAGTTAGCAGTAAAGAGTTTTAGCTGTTATATAAATTTACTAACAATCTAGCCTACTCCACCTCATTAGAATTATAAAACAATATGCTGTTCTCACTTACCTACATCTATAACACCCCAAATAGCAAAAGAAGTGAGCGGAAGAGTGTGAGACAGCATTCAAATGTAATTTGAATAAAGGAAGACAATGCATTTGTAAGGGTTAAATACTAGGAAAACAGGATGCTGAAGAGATAGAAATCCAGGCTTAAGGAGGAGATTTCATACACGATGTTTTCTCCAATATTGTTCAATGATTATTTCACATAATTCAATTCTACTTGTCACATGACCTTCATCTCAAACAAACCATAATTGGTAACTTCCACAAACTGTATCTGGGTAGGCTGTGTGGGCATCCTGATAAATATTATGTGAGATTGTGCCCTGAATAATGGCTTTGACATTCATACTGGGCTTTTATTTTCAAATTTGGGAACATAAAATAATAAACCTGGAAGAAGCAAGTTACATATAAAATGGCCTTGTAACTTGACCTCCTTAAATGACAAATCTCCTTAAATGACAGCTCTTAGTGTAGAGTTGGAGGATTTTGAAAAGCAGCCTTTACAGATCCATATATCATTAACATGGAGGTAATTTTTATTGGGTCAAATATATGCATTTATAAAGATCACTGTGCCATTAATAAATAACAAATAAAACTATTTTGAATGAGCCAACTTGATTTTTAAATGTAACCCTAACAAATGTTTTTTTAAAAATCTTATGTTTGATTTATACTCTAAAAATGTGATTTTTCTCAAATGAAACACAGTTCAAATCATTTTCATTCTAAATAAGTAACATTGAGTAACAAAGTGAAACAAAGCAGAGTTTCCATTTTTTGTTTTGTTTTTTTGACAAGGACAATTGGTGCCTGGTTTCAAATTGAAGAATAAAATGAGGATTTTTAAAGATTGAATGCTCCAAGAAAGTTGAGTAATTTTACTTTTGAGTAAAATTTTGTTTTTACTCAAAAGTAAAAGCAACTAGAAAATGGTAACCATTAGCACATTTACAATTCTGTTTTTTTCTCTGTACAAAGAATATTTGATATAGGGATAATGTGATGATATTTTAGATAAATCCTTGATTTTCAATTACCATAAGAGAATTATCATGAATCCAAATGACATGACATATAGTAAAATCCTGTCATGCAGGCACTATAGGTTTGTTTTAAAATGTAAAGAAGCTTGAAACAAATAGTCAAAGTTTTCTATTAATGCAAAATTATTGAAAATGTTGACTAGAAAAGGACCTATGTGTTTTTAGCAAAAATAATTTGTAAAATAATTTGTGAAATGTATTGAACAATTTGAAAAGATGAAAATAAGAATAATTTTTACTGATATGGTGAATACCCACTTTTGATTTAGAGTCACCTTAATTTTATTATCTGATCTAGGAATTATTCTATTTTTTACAAATCCATACCCATATCCATATGTATGTACATATATGGTCTTTGAAACTTGAGACAGCTATGTCAAGCATGGGCAGAAGAGGACTAGAAACCCAGGTAAATTCTTACGTTTATATAAAAGTCATGAATCTAAAAATATACCATTAAAATGCACTAAAATAAATGTTATGATGGAAGAAAACACAGGGTGCCATAGAAGTCTGAGGAAGAACATCAAATTAGACTAAATGAAACAGGAAAAACTGCTTGGAGAAAGCAAGTTTTAGAGACATGTAGGACTAGCTATATGGACAGAGGAAAAGCATTCCTCATACAATAGCAGCACTTGGGAAAAATCAAAGGTAAGAGAGGAGTGGGATTTATAGGCGAAGAGGTCCTTGGACTTTATATATTTGACACTTAAGTTTGACTAGACTGTGTTTTTGAGCAACCCCAAAGATCCCCAGATGCAAAACTCTCCTGGTAGCTAACACTATAGATTGATTTTATTCCTTTTTGTCTCATTCTATTTTTGAATTTTGAATTTTGAATTATATAAATTTTGAAATTTATATAAGTGGAACCATAGGCATATACCCTTTGAAACTGGATACTTTTGCTCAGTATTGTGGATTGGGATTTATCCATGTTGTTGTGTTTAAGAGGTTGTTAGTTTAGATTGCTGTATAATATTCCATCGAATGAACATCCTAGTTTATTTATCCATTCTACTGTTAATGTACAATTAGGTTATTTTCAGATTTAGGCTATTAAAAATAGTGATAATATACACATTCTTATACATTTATAATGAGAACATGTTCGAGTACTTCTTAAAGGAGAAGTACATAAGATAAATATAATGAAAGTTCTTGATACCAATTTTGATATTGTATTATGATCCTGGTAAAGCATACCTAATTTGTTGACTATTAGAATCTGTTTCTTCAAGAGCAATATATGAGAATTCAAGAATAGCACATACCATATGATTTCTCCTATATGTAGGATCTAAAAAACAAAACAAATGAGTCAACAAGCAAAAAAACATAATCAGACCTAAACATACAGAAAATAAACTAATGGTTGCCAGAGGAGAAGGTTGTAGGAGGATGGAAAAAATGAGTGGAGGAGAGTGGGAGAGGCTTCCAGTTATGGAATTCCAGTTATGGAATGAATTAGTTATATGAAGAAAACGTACACAAGAGGAAATGTAGTCAATGGTATTGTGATAGCATTGTAAGGTAACAGATGGGACCTAGACTAGTGCTGAGCACAGCAGTAGGAATAGACTTGCTGAATCATTATGTTGTACACCTGAAACTAATGAATACTGTGTGTCAACTAAACTAAAGAAAAAAAATAGAACAGCATATATTTCATAACACTCATTTTGTAAAATCTAGTCTAATCTAATCTAGACTTAGGAATTAAACTACATGGGAAGAATTTTAAAACACGAGGATAGATTAAAAATAGGAACAAAATCATAAAGATCTTTGTTTATAATATGAAAGGCCTAGCTATATTTTCAGTGATTTGTAGTGTCTTTGGACAATTCAGTAAAAAAATACATTTTTTAAAACTATCACTTTATTCCTTAAGCTCCTCAAGTAAGTGAAACAATATGATAATTGACTTTCTCTGCTTGACTTATTTCACTCAGCATAATCTCCTCCAGTCCCATCCATGTTGATACAAAAGTTGGGTATTCATCCTTTCTGATGGAGCCATAATACTCCATTGTATACATGGACCATATTAAGGAGGGCACATATTGCATGGAGCACTAGGTGTGGTGCATAAACAATGAATGCCGGAACACTGAAAAAATAAAATAAAATAAAAAATAAATAATAAACAAAGAAACAAAAACTATCACTTTATTGATGTCGATGATGACCTGAAAAATATGCAAAGAAGAGCAGTAAGAGGTGTTTCACTAATTCTGAGTAGAGTGTGAATGAAGATGGGCAGGAAAAAGAAAGGAGTTAATATGTGGATCTCTGAATAATTTGAAAATGTGATGACTTTATATATTCATATATATATATGTATATATATATGGGACATACTTATAGCACTGCATTTTTAAATTTTACATGCTGCCAAAGGGATCATAGATCCTATGAAATTCACCAACAAACTATGTTCAGAAACTTTGGATTGCATCAGCATCAATTAATAATAGAATTTTACAAGTGGCAGAGAGGGAGGTGTTGGTATGATGTTTGGCTTTTAGCAACAATAATTACCTACACCTCTCTCTTCTGTGATTTTAAATCTAATAGAGAAATAAAACATAAGAATCATAAGTAATATTCAAATGTCAAGTACTTGCAAATAAAGCTGTTTGGAAATGAAGCCTGGATGAGTCCACACTTAGATGCCTTAATACTTCGATTGAAATAAATTTAACTGCTTGGTCACAGGAAAGACATAGACTTTCTGAGCATGGAAGGCATCAATTTACATCATTTTGCACATAAAGAATCTGTATGTCTACCTGTCGATCACCCCTGAAAAAAAAAGAAATCCTAGAAAGAATTCAACTGAAAAACGCTTAGTTCTTCCTATTAAATTCAGAAATCAAGAGATTTTCTTGGGGGTAGGGAGAGGCTGTTATCTCTAGTACTTAGAAATGGAGGGTACTCTTAATTTATGTGCTAGGGTAGAAAAGCTATTAGGGAAAAAGGATGTCTCCTATCAGAAGCCCCTATCAGTTCAGTCAGAAAGGGACAGAAAGGGCAGTCAGGAGAAGAATCTCCTCTGGAAAGAAAATGGGGGAAAGAAAAAAAGAATGAGTCTAGTTTTATGTTCAGTTTTAATTAAAGTCACTAGATTTAGCACACAAAATACATGATATCCAGTTAAATTTAAAGTTCAAACAACAAATAAATTATTCAGTGTATACAATACCTGCTTCACTGGTTTCAGTTAGCTGCAGTCAACTGCAGTGAGGAAGCAGATAATCCTCCTTCTGACATATCGTCAAAAATTGAACATGGTAGGCTAACGTCAATCCCCACGCCGAGGTCAGTCACCTCCCTTCGCCTCATCACGTGGGCATTTTATCATCTCACATCATCACAAGAAGGCTGAATACAGTGCAATACAGTATTTTGAGAGAGACAGAGACCACATTCATAAAGCTTTTATTATGGTATATTATTATAATTCTATTTTATTATTAGTTATTCTTGTAAATCTCTTTCTGTGCTTAACTTGTAAACTGAACTTTAATATAGGAAAAAACAAAGTATGTAAAGGATATGGTACTGTCCATAGCTTCCAGCATCCACCGGATGGATGGATTATGGAACATAATCCTCAAGGATATGGGAGAGGGGACCACTATAAGTACATCTCATGCAATATTTGGGACATATTTATTTTAAAGGTAGTTTTTAAAATGTAAAATTCAAATTTAGGGGTGCCTGGCTAGCTCAGATGGAAATTCAGGCAACTTTGATCTTGGAGTTGTGAGTCTGAGTTTCATGGCAGGGGTAGAGATTACTAAAAACAAATGAATAAATAAATTTAAAAAAAGAAAACTTATCAAAAAAATAAATAAGATGTGAAAATCAAATTTAAATGGTTGTCCTGTATTTTATCTGGCAAACCTTATTTAAGAGGTAGAGAGCACTGGGTGTTATACACAACTAATGAATCATTGAACATTACATCAAAAACTAATGATGTAAAGAAAACTAATGATGTATTGTATGGTGTCTAACTTAACATAATATATATTTTTTTAAAGGTAGGTAGATGGTGATGAGAAAACTGGGTGCTTGACAGGCAACAAACTGATGGGTTACTGAAATAAGGTTTGAAGTTTAATTTGATCTGAAGCTTTCCTGGGAGGAAGTAGATTTTCTATGTTGGAGTATTCTTAAAGAAGGCAGTTATGCTCATTAATCCATGTCCTATCAAGGGGTTCTTTTTAGATAAGTGAAATCTTAGCAAACTTGACCTCTAGGGAATCACTGGTGTTTAGAAAAGTAAACATGAGATCCCCCAGGAAATTTTCAAGGAGAAGCTTAACGTATATTCTATAACATAGCTAAGAGTTTCTTGTTGGCACAAAACTAGATACAGTACCACTGAAACGCTCACTTTAAAATGACTAATATTATGTTATATGAATGCTACCTCAATCAATTTAAATTAAAAAACACCAGAGATATTAAAACTCTTTTTTGGTCCTTATTCTGTGAATGTGGACACTATCTGTAACCTTTTCTTCAAATGCCCTTTCCTCAGGAAATCCATAGTATTTGTTCTATTTTATTTTTTAACTTTATGATTTGTAATTCAGTTTTGCTCATCATGTCCTACTTCTATGCCGTTAATATTGGGGTTTTCATTATTCAGCCTGAGGACTTTAAGTTCTCCCATTTTTATACTCTGTCCTTTGGAAACATATGCATGATCTTAAGGAAATACTAATTCTGATACAATTTAACTTGGTATATCATTACGGATAAAAGGCACTTAATAATATTTCCATTTTTATTGATAGCTCTTTTAAGAAAAAGAAAGGCAGTGCCTGCCTGTGTATGGGGCTTTGCGGAGACATCTATGGAGTCAACTATACGATGACTATATAACAATGACTATATTAATACGGGGAAAATGAGTATATGTTGACTTAATAAAGCTTAGTCAGTGTTAACTATTTTAAGAATTTCTAGCTGGCCATAAATGCATTAAAGAAAATAATTGTACATTTTGTTTTCATAATTAAAACATAGTTTTTGTGCTAAATACTACCACAGAGTGGTTTAGTCTTTCAAATAAATAAACCAGGGAAAGCTATGCTTTCTGTTGCTGTCCTAAGGTCTCAGAGAAAAATGACTAATAGAACTGAGGCTCTGCTCTGATGTGTGTGAGGGAGGGACCATATACAACATTGCAGTAGGTGTATCACATCTCTCCTATTTTTTACAATGCTCTGAGAAACCCAGAAGCATTTCTTGAGCTCTCCCTGGGAAAGAAAGTTGAAAGCATTTGCAATGATACACGGCAGTCATGAACACCATATGAGACATTAGTCACAAGCATCTGTATAGAAAGAACACCCTGATCTTGGAGTGGGTAGTTGAGGTAGATAATGTCACTTCCCTTTTTGTTTAAAAACCTCCAACACTGTCTTTTTTATACTGCTTGATAATAAGTGTTTGCTTTATTTAATATATTGTGATTGGATGAGTGAGTATGAAAAGCCTTCCATCGCTAAAAATTCTGCTCTTTAAATAGGTAGGCATTTTTTAAGCAGGCTCACAGTCATTTGCTCCAAGGATTTGTTTCCAGGTATATCTTCTGTTTCCGTAAAAATGCTGTAACGTGGCAGACCGTTCTATCTCATTCTTGAGGTAAAAATTTCTCCCAGGCTTTGGCTTTCACGACGCCCTTCCTTTGCTGTTCCAATTTCAACCACTTCTTCAAGACTTCCCAACAACACTTTTTTCAGGTCACCTCCTTCAGATGACCTTAGTCTGGAGTGATCTTTTATCCTTAGTAGTTCTGTAACAATATGGCAAATAAATTTCTGAGATATTTATGCATAAACTGCAATGCAATGTAGCTCTTTGGAAAATTTTCTTCATGGTAGTATGAGATTTGCCTCTACCTTTAAGAGGAGAAAGAATAGTTTGCTGAATATAATTTTGTTGAGACATTGACTTACTTACTTATTTATTTTTTACAGAGAGAGAGAGAGAGAGAGTCAGAGAGGGAACACAAGCAGGGGGAGTGGGAGAGGAAGAAGCAGACTTCCTACAGAGCAGGGAGCTGACATGGGGCTGGATCCCAGCTGAAGGCAGACGCTTAACCCCTGAGCTACCCAGGTGCCCCTATGTTGAGACTATTTTATACCAACCTTTTGTGTAATTGATATATTTTTTAGTCATTTTAGTGATTTATGAATTCATTACAAAAAAAGTTTGAATTCCTGCTTCAATCTTTTTTTTTTAATCTCTGTCACAGATTAAAACATTTTAATCAGTAATGGGGATGTCTCTTTGACTTTGTCTACTCCCTATTGTCTATCACTTAACTATCCCCATGCTCATGCTGGGGGAGCACCCTCAAATTCTTTCTGAAGAGCGAAGCATATTTCTCTCTCTGGGTCTTTGCACTCAGTAGCCTTTCTATTTAGAATACTCTCCCTATGGGTGTTTTCTTCTGATTATTTATGTCGTAATTGAAATATCAGCTCAGAGAAAAATTCCCTGATCGTTTTAAGCTAAAATAACTCACTACTTTCTCTCATCACCTGGTTTTATCTTCTTCATAGATGTTATCTTTCTCTCCCTCCTTCCTTTCCTTCTGTTTTGGTTTATACCCATGCACTGGAAGCTAATTGAGGAAAGGAACTCTATCCCATTTGCCATTGGACTCTCAGCATCTAGAACTGTGTCTACTATATAATAAATACTTTTAAAATATTTGCTGAATAACTGATGGACTGAATGCCTGGCTCTGAATGATCCTGAGGGAGAAATAAGCCAATTATAAGCAAAATTAACTTCTGATTAAACAGCTTTGGGAAGAACATGTTAATGATGTAGAAGCCCTTCCTTATGGATTTATGTGTAGAGTATGGGGTAGAGTCTGGAAGCCCTGTAATAGAGCTGAGTCAAGAAGGTCAGGAGAGGGGGAAAAAAAAAAGGTAAAGGGAGAGGAATACATTATTGAATATATTACCTGTAGAGGTGATTCTTTGAAACTTAACCCTTTGACTTCTCCTGTAGTATAGCTTGTAGGGTTCCTATGAGTCATTGTCTATAGCCAAAGTGGACATTCTGTAAGTGTTTGCTGTTAGCAATATGAAAATGACTGTATGGACAAATGAAGCCTCTTTTGTGAATTTATGTGTGTGCATGTGTGTAAGTTGGGAAGAGCATTGTAAAAGTTACTCTTAGCTTGAGTACATACAAAAACAAGATACAAACTAGATTTGGCCCAAGGGCCATATTTTGTTTACCTCTGATCTAGCTCATTCTTCAGTTCTTGAAATAGGATTACTCTCTTGGTAACTGAGTCTCACTTCTTGAATTTATAACCTCTCTGGTGTACCAGTACTTCTTGGATTACTTGCTGCTTTATTCTTTTTTATCCTAGAATTCCTGTTTCCATTGTTCAACAACCTGCTTTGTTCTTTTCTCAACTTCTCATTCTTGTCCTCTAGCAAATAAATAGCAAAAGTTAACATAGTGAACAATGTCTCATAACTCAAGACTGATGTTGTTCTGCTTCCATATTGTGGCTTCCAAACTGGATTCTTCCAAATACCTGTAGATGAATCTGTCACTTGTTGTCTGCCTTCTCATTGTTGATGCATTTTTAGTTCCAAATAGTTTTTCTTTTCTAACTTATGATCTCATTTTATTCCTCAGTGTTTTGCCAGGATGTTCCATGACATATGATCTTCACATCTCCACTTTTAACACTGAAGCTGTCTTGATATCATGAATCTGTGTTCCTTAGGAATATGTTCCTATATAAACTTATTTTCTTCTATGATTTACCATTTCTTTTTCTTTTAAAGATTTTATTTATTTGAGAGAGAGAAAGCGCAAGTGTGGGGAAGGAGCAGAGGGAGAGGGATAAGCAGACTCCCTGCTTGAGCACGGAGCCCTATCCCAGGACCCCAGGACCGTGACCTGAGCCCAACACAGACGCTTAACTGACTGAGCCACCCAGGTGCCCATCTGATTGGCCATTTCATCTCTATTGACCATTTCATTATCTATATTTTGATATTCTTTATCAAAATATTTAAAAACACACAATATGTCTTCCATTTGCAAAGACATGCATTTAGTTCCCAATCAGCAACTTTCAATTCCAGCCAAAGGTCTCAAAAGTATTGATGAGTATTAATGAATTCAAGCTGATTAATTTAGTTCCATCCTTCCATTATACCCAGTGATTCATTAATTTTGTGAATATGAAAATGACATTCTCATTCTTCCCCTACCCAGCCACTCTAAGACTTTAAATAATCATTTCTTCCTCTGATTTTCCAAATTATTAGATACTGATCAATTATTTAGATGTATCCGTTAAAATGGTTTTAACTTTTAAAAAATCATACTAAAGATAAATTTACTAAAATATCCAAGTAGGGCTCCTGGGTATCTCAGTGGGTTAAGCCTCTGCCTTTGGCTCAGGTCATGATCTCAGAGTCCTGGGATTGAGCCCCTCATCGGGCTCTCTGCTCAGCGGAGAGCCTGCTTCATCCTCTCTCTCTGCCTGCCTCTCCGCCTACTTGTGATCTCTCTCTCTGTCAAATAAATAAATAAAAAATTTAACAAAAATAAATAAAGAATAAAAATAAAATATCCAAGTAAAATATTTGCATGTTACATTATATTTTGGTTTTATCATGCTATCATAATGAATGAGAAAAATAAAAGATAATAAGTTATATACACCTCATTATATTAGAAAAAATAAGACACTGGTGGTTAATCATCACATGTGTCAAAAAGCAATGAAATTTTATCCCAAAGCAGATAGTCATATGGCCTTAGCAAGGTAACCTTATGTTCAATTTTGAGGTAAGATGAAAATATTTCATATTATGTACAAAATTCTGTAAGTTTTCTAATGAATATTAAATCTGAAAGTGAAAAAGGAAGAAGAATGTCCTTAATTGTACATTTCTGTGAATATAAGCCCCTCTGACTTGTCTCATAAAAAATATTTTCATTTTCAATATTATAATTGTAATTAGAAAATGAGTATATACCAGATTAGGATTTCCTTGAATCTGCCTTTAGAATAGATTATTTTCATTCTTCTAATAATTTGGCTTCATACGGGTGAAAATTAGAGTGTTCCAGTTTATGTTATTTTTTAATAATATTAGAAAGTATGTTATGTAGAAATATTATATAATATAATCATCAGCATTTTGAAAGTAATGATTGCTATTCAACTACCATTCTACTAATGATGAAATAGAGATTGATTTTATTTCTTACCTCAAGATTTAATACACAGCTATTTTAACCTCATTAGAAACAGCTTTCTTTTGATTCATAATAGCTTCAGGATACTTTGTTTTAATGCTCTGGTACTGTGCTGTATTTTAAGAGATGTAAGAAATAATTTATTCATTCTGAATTTCTTAAGACCATATTTTGGATTACCTCAAAATGTAATCTGAAACAGATTAGGATGTTAGGTGCTTTTGACCACTAACCTTCTAAAATGGGAGGAGAACTTTATCAATGCAGGTTTGAGATCAAATTCCCTTTTGTTTGTGAAAGAATCAGTTACCTAAGTAGTGATGCAACTTATCATAGATTTTGAATAACATAAGAATGAAATTATCAAGTACCACATTTTGATTACATGTATACAGAAATCAAACTTATTCATAAATGAAACCCACACAACCAAAATGCATTTGTATATTCTCACAGGCTTTTCGAGAGGCATAAATGAAGTAATGCTTGGGAAGTTTCTTTGTAAACCATGAAACACTGTAATAATAAAAAACATTATTAGTAATTCCTTAGGAGTTAATACCCACAACTGAATTGCTAGAATGATTTTGAGTTTTTGTAAATAAAAATTGCATTAAAGACATATACCTATTATTAATAAGATTTTAACATCTGTTAAAATTTAAAAGTTGTATATCTTCTAAATAATTTCTAAATATAGAATAGATTCTAAATAATTTGCTATTTTGCCCACTGTCTATACCCACATAACTATATATGTACACAATTCTGGAAAATGTGTATTATGAACTTTTTTGCAGAAAACTATTTAAAAAGGAAAATAAAGCCCAAGTCACAGGATTTTTAACTTTTGGACAAATTTTATATTACATAATAATGATTTTTCCTTGCAAATTCTACTGGCCTTCATCAAAAGTATATACAAGATACCTTTTTTCACAACTAACTGAAGTCTAGGTAAAATTGCCATCATAACTAAGCTTATACTTAACCTTATTATATTCACAGATATCTTACTATACTAGCTAAATAAGAACCTGCAGAGTATAATCACAATTTATGATAAAATGCAACTACCATACTTATTAATAAGCTGGTAAGCAGGTGATTATTAGTTGGATTTAGATTTTAATGCTAATTTAAATGAATGCTCTATAAAAGTATATTGACTTATGATATATATATCTATATATAAATATATAGATATATATAGTACCTTCTTAAAGCTTCAAACTATTTATCATATTTTATCTAATAGGCAAACACTTCAAAGCTTAATTCCCAAAAGACATTATACATTAAAGCAGTTATGTGTCTCTTAACATCCAAATTGCCTTTGAGTTCCTCGAATCCTCATTCTTATAGAACATTTTTACATACAGAAACACACACATGTATCAGTTGGACATTTAAACTACAGTTATTACTTTTTGTTAAAAAATGTAATGGCTGTTTATTTTCCCTGTGTTTTAACTATACCAAAACATCATCTACTTACTACAGTTTGTTTCTTATGATCATACACAATATATTATTCACTGATCATTAAAAATCACTGGTTACAGAGAAAAATTTAGTAATGTCTAATCAAGCTATATAGGCATTGACTCTTTGACCTAGTTATCCGGTTTTGAGGTAAATACCTCAAAGTGAAAGTCCACCTCAACACACATAAAATAGAACATAGACATGTTATTTACACAGTATTATCTGAAATAGAGTATCAAAAACCACTTGTCTACTCACAAGTCTCTGCTAAAACAAAACAAATTTAAAAATAGAAAAATATGATTTATCTACTCAATGGAATTTTTTGTTTTTAAGAAGGAGAGAAAGGAGAGGCAGAGAGAGAGAATCTCAATCAGGCTCTATGTCCAGTATGGAGCCTGATGTGGGGCTTGATCTCACAACTCAGAGATCATAACCTAAGCTGAAATCAAGAGTCAGATGCTTAACTGACTTAGCCACCCAGGTGTCCCAGCTAAGTGGAATTCTATTAAACAGTTAAAATTTAGGAAGATATCTGTCACCCAATTCCCAGAAATAAACCCACACATATATGGTTAGTTAATTTAGAACAAAGGAGCCAAGAATCTATACTGGAGAAAATATTGTCTCTTAAATCAATTATCTTGGGAACATGGGACAACTGGCTACATGCAAAAGAATGACCCTGGGCCCCTTTCTTCTACCATACAAAAAAATTAACTCAAAATGGATTAAAGACTTGAATGTAACACCTGAAACCACAAAACTCTTAGAAGAAAACAGATGGTAAACTCTTTGACATAACTCTTAATGATGCTTTTGTGAATCTAATACCAAAAGCAAATAATAATAATAATATTAAATAAAAAGTAAACAAATAAAAAGCCTCTGCCCAGCAAATGAAATCATCAGCAAAATTGAAAGACAACCTACTGAATAGGAGAAAATATTTGCAAATTATATATTTGATAAAGGGCTAATAGTCAAAATATATAAAGAACTCACAGAACTCAACAACAAAAAATCCCAAACAATCCAATTAAAAATGGGTGGAAGTTCTGAACAGACATTTTTTCCAAAAAAGATATACAGATGGCCAACAGGTACATGAAAAGGTTCTTTACTTTATCAATAATCAGAAAATTGTGAAGCAAAACTGTAATGAGATATCATCTCAGAGCTGTCAGAATGCTTAATATCAAAAAGAGAAGAAATAAATGCTGGTGAGAGTATGAGGAAAAATGAATACTTGTGCCCTATTGGTATGATTGTAACTTGGTGTAACCACTGTGGAAAATAGTATGGAGGTTCCTCAAAAAATTAAAGATAGAACTACCTTACAATTCAGCAATCCCACTTCTGGGTATTTATCTGGAAAAAAAAAAAAAAAACAACAACACTAATTCAAAAAGATATATGTACCCTGATGCTCATTGCAGCATTATTTACAATAGCAAGAGATGGAACCAATGTAAGTTTGCACAGATGGATGAATGGGTAAAGAAGACGTGAGACATGGATGGACTACAAAAGCATTATGCTAACTGAAATAAGTCACATAGAGAAAGACAAATACTGTATGACCTCTCTCGTATATAAAATCTAAAAATAATAGTAATAATAAGTTCATAAATACAGAGAACAGATTGGTGGTTGCACGAGGCAAGGTGTAGGGATAGGAGAAATTGGGGATTTTTTTTTTTTTTTAGTTTAAATAAATGGAATAAAACTTTTAAAAAACTCAACTCACTGGGCAGAACTGATCAAATGACCCTAGCTTACCACAGGCCTGCAGAATCAATTCAAAGTCTAAAAGTAACAAATATTTAATGCATAGCAGTAATGACAACTGCACTGCCATTCTTTTTCTCCCCTTTATATTAAAAAAAAATTAGGAAGTTAGGAAGTACATGGATAGAGCTAAAGAGTATTAGGATAAGTGAAATAAATCAGAGAAAGACAAATAACATATGATTTCACTCATGTGTTGAATTTAAGAAACAAAACAATTAAGCAAAGGGAAGAAAAAGAGAGAGAGGCAAACCAAGAAACAGATTTTTAAGTATAGTGAACAAACTGATGGTTACCAGTGGGGGGGCAGGTGGGGAGACGGGTTAAATAGATTATGGGGATTGAGGAGGGCACTTGTGGTGAGCACAAGGTGTTGTATGGATGTTGAATCACTGTATTGTACACCTGAAACTAATATTACACTGTATGTTAACGGCTAGTTAAATTTAAATGAAATTTCAATGAAAGCTTAAAAAAATTAAAAAAAAATAATGGGAAGGTTTCCCTCACCTGATAAAGAGATTTCTAGGATACACACTTAAGGAAAATTCACCGTGGTATTATTAAATAACTATATAAATACCTTACAAAGGAAATACCAGAAAGTCTAAAGCAGAAACTGAAGAAAAAAATTATCTAAAGAGATTGCATTATAGTGGGGTCTAAGAGTTAGTTGTTACTCTGATGTTGTCTTTTTATACATGCTAGATATAGCCTTTTTTTTTTTCTTTTAAGATTTTATTTATTTATTTCAGAGGGAGAGGAGGAGTGCATGATTGTGCGGGGGTCGGAGGCAAGGAGGGCAGAGGAAGAGGGAGAGAGAATGTGAAACAGATTCTGCACTCAGCCCAAAGCCGGACTGAGGGCTTGATCCCATGACAGAGAGAGAGATCATGACCTGAACCAAAACCAAGATTTGGTCACAACCAACTTTGTCACCCTGGTGCCCTCCTCCTTTTTTGTAATAGTAAATTCTTTCACAGGTGTCTCTTCCAACAGTGGAAGGACAAACAAAACAAAACAAAAACAAAAGCCAAAAAACTGCAAGGGAGCCTTGAAAAATTCTTAGCACACCTGTTTGTTATGATATTGGGGTAGTAATTCTGAAATATTCTATTTGTATTATAAGCTAGAGTAAACATGTTTTGGCATTATGGGAAAGAGATTCTTTAGTATAGGAGAAGGGATATAAAAATACAAATCTGGGAGATGTAGAACTGTATGGTGTTGAATTTCAGTTGTAAGATTCAGTATGAACATATGAGTTTGTCAATGAATGGTCCCAGAGGCATGAAACAACCTAACATCCAGTATTTCTCTTTGGAATACCATTTCCACTAAAAAGAATCAAGCCTTCTTTAAAGAAATAGCCAACTCTGGGTTTGGAGAAGGAAAAGTATAAAGGAATGTATTTATACCTTTCCTTAATTACAATACCTTAATGTGGAAGAAAGCACAAAGATGTTAGAAAGAAAGGCAAACAAAAGAGAGAGAGAGAGAGAGAGAAATGAGGTGGGGGAGAGGAGGAGGGAGAGAAGGGGGAGAGAGAGAGAGAGATTGAGATCTCCTCCACCCCACCCCAACATCTATTAAATTTTGGACCCTACACAGATCTTAACAGGATACCAAAGAATTCGTGAGGACTCAATGACACCCAAAAAGTAGGGAAGGGGCATTTCTTTGCTTAGGAAAGTTTGCATAATAAATATAAAAGTAATGACAAAACTTGAAAATCACTATTTTACAATTGCCCAAGTAGTTAACTGTTTTCAGCAAAGGTAACCAACGGATGCTAAATTCATTGAGTAGAAATTTGTTAGGGAAAAGAATATTTCATGCTCATAAACACAAGGAGAAATTACAAGATTTCTCATCTCTTAATTACAAATAGGGGAAAAATATATTTCTAAGGGAGAGATGTTGCAATGCTACCTTATACAAATGATCAAACATAGATCACTAATTATTTAATAAAATAATATTATAAACTTCTGCTGAGATTCAATAGAACATATACAAGTAACCTGTTATGTTATTGTGACAGTTAACCTGAATCTTATGAGCTAACAGGGAAATTTGACATATTTGACATTTTGACATACTGTGCAAGAGACTTGGTTTGGGTCCTTCAGAAATTAAGGGGCACCTGGATGGTTCAGTTGGTTAAACTTCTGCCTCAGACTGGGGTCATGATCCTGGGGTCCTGGGATTGAGCCCCGCATCTGGCTTCCTGTTCAGCAGGGAGCCTGCATCTCCTTCTCCCTCAGTTCCTCCTCCTCTCTCTCTCTCTCTAATAAATAAATAAAATCTTTAAGAAAAATATCAGTGTGATTTAAAAAATGTTGGGGATTCTTTTACAGTAAAGGAGATTCAAATAGATCTCAACCAAATGTTACTGGTGATATTTGATTGGGTCCTCAGTCAAAAATATCCCCCCCAATATAGCTTTTGGGGTAGTTGGGTAAATTAAAATTATAGACTTTAAAATAGATTTTACTGTTACAGATTATCATGTTAAATTTCTGGGTTGCAATAATAAGGTGGTAAGAAATAATGGAATGAGACAGACTGCTAACCATTGGTAATTCAGGTGAAGAATGTATGAGCGTTCTTTGTACTACTCTGAGTTGTAAAACTTTTAAAATAGAGCATTTTGAAAATTTTGGCATCATATTTTTATAACTTGTCAATTATTTAATTGGTTAGTTTGGCTGATCAGTTTACCAATATATTGTTAGTGAAGTCTGATCTGTGTAACGATAAAATACATACAAAAACAAATAATTAATCTTAATGATAAAAGCTTATTTAAAGTATAAACTCAATGTAAAGCTTCTTTTCTGTTGCCATGGGAACTTGCTCAGCCTCAAGGGTTTGACATCACCAGGCACCAAAGCTGGAGAATAATCAATCTACCTTCTGAATCCATAATACAAAGTTCTACATTCTACTTCACATCACCTAGTTGGATGGAGCCCTCATTGACTACAGGGGAAACCTGTTTGTCAGTGCATCCTTCATTGGTCTTTCTCCTCACCCTGTCTTTTTCTCTATTTCCTCACTTGTGATTCCTAGAACCAGCTCCCTGATAAATTACCAATACTAAATCCTTGCCTCAGGTTCTGCTTTTAGGGAAACTGAAACCAAGGCTAACTGACAAAATATCAGGAATTTCTAATAATTTATGTTAGAAACAATGCAGTTATCTTATCAGTTTTGAAAGTGTGTTGTTATAAAGGTAATGCTGATGTAATAAACCTACCTCCAACCCAAGCCAAAACCAGTGAAGATAAAAGTTCCTGCAGAATTACTGAGTGTAAAATTGGAGTGCTCTTCCTTTTTTTCAAGTAGGGCAATTTTGTCAAGCTTGTTAACCAGAAACTCAGTGGTTATGAGCTTAGGCACATGTCAGCATGGATAGAGCATTGTGATTACTACACTAAAAAATAAAATGATTTCTGTGTAAACTTTTATTCTTACCTCAATAAGTTTTATTATTTTTTCTATTAAATTATCCACTTCAATTCTCCACATTTTTTCTTAATATATTTCATGTATCGATTCCACATTTTCCCTAACACCAAGCCATATAAAGTTTTTCTAAACAAATGTTTTATCAAAGCAGACTTCTATCAGTAAAAAAATGGAATAGCTACTTATATTTCCAAATCAGTTATTTGCCACTGTAATAGGATTCTTGCTAAGATTTTTTTCCCTAATTTTTTATAAACTTAATGTTTTTAGGTATTCACTTTCATCAGTATATGCATACAAAGGAAGTGAAAATTTAAATAAAAAAATTGTTAGCGGACACATTCTAATCAAAAGGACAGAGGAAAAAGTACAGAAAATATATATATATATACACTTATTATATTTATACTAATATAATATAATATAATTGTGTATAACACAGTTCCTTACATTACTATGGAAAATTGGCTCAATTTTTAATCTTTTTTCTGTACTTGAATTATGGAAGAGAGAAAACTGTGATGCCTTGATGTAAGTCAAAGTCAAAGTGAGGCATTCATTGACATAAAAGTATTTGTTATACTGTACCTTCAAATTTATTATAATTTTTTCTTAACTACACAAATTGAGATATACAAATGTTTAATTTACTATCCTAGTCCATGACAATAAACATACATCTGGAGATGAGAGATAGAAAGTTTTTCCTTGGGCAGAAACCAGTGTGTTTAAAATTGGTGAGAATCTTCAGATTTTAAGTTCTTCCTTCAAGAAAAAGTGGGAAAAAAGAGAGAAAAAATATCAAGTCAGTAATAAAGCTTTCCTCCAAACTGCATGACTATTGCGAAGAAATATCTGTGAAAAATCTGAGATGGACAATAAAAATTGCTTCTGGCTATCAAGGGAAAAAGAAAATTTGTTAGTGCTGTAATCAAAATTTCCTCTTCTACTATGGACAGGAAATAGTAGCACTCTGCCAGTTTGCTTTCTACTTTCTTTTACACATCAAATAGGAAAAATGGATTGTAAGAATATTCAAACTTTATATTTCCCTTTATTCATACAAATAATTTGTCTAAAATATCATAGCTTTCATTTGATGGATCTTTCTCTCATTTTCTCTAATAAAGTTTAAATTTTGAGACGACTTTGTAAATTAAATTTTTTTTAAGATTTTTTTAAAAAGATTTTATTTATTTATTTGACAGACAGAGATCACAAGCCGGCAGAGAGGCAAGGCAGAGAGAGAGGAGGAAGCAGGCTTCCCGCGGAGCAGAGAACCCAATGTGGGGCTCGATCCTAGGACCCTGGGATCATGACCCAAGTCGAAGGCAGAGGCTTTAATCCACTGAGCCACCCAGGCGCCCCAACTTTGTAAATTAAATTTAATTAGTATATTTGAAATTTTAAAGTTCAAC
This sequence comes from Lontra canadensis, assembly GCF_010015895.1. Lineage (NCBI taxonomy): Eukaryota > Metazoa > Chordata > Mammalia > Carnivora > Mustelidae > Lontra > Lontra canadensis. Next base: position 7,141,049 of record NW_022631031.1, on the reverse strand, counting down.
CTGACAGACTATATTTATATTAGAGGAAAAACAAAAAATATGTTAGAAGAATTACATGTTTTGTAAAAATTATGAATTCTTATATCTTTCTATTTCCCCCATAAATAAAATTAAATTTCTGTAAATATTATTTAGAAAGTAATAACATCCATGCTTTAAAAAAATGATGGTAATATGTCAAATATTAAAAGGTCAATTCTTTTATCCCCCAAAGCAGTATTTCTATATTTTGAGTAAATGTCTGCTTATGTACTTCTTATCACACTAAATTTAAAAGAAATACTAGAAAATTACACTTCTAGGAGTATAGAAAAAAAATATAGAAATATATTTTAAACACACGTCTTATATCCTTACTAAGACTTCTTTGTTGTTGTTCCAAGCCTCCATTCTTTAAAGAGTCAGGCCATTTTTCAGTCTCTAGACTGAGAAATTGAATCAGTAGGATCTGGAATTACTAAAAGACACAAGTACTCTAGTAAACTAATATGAAATTAAAAAATCCTACCCAAATTTATGTTTCTCAGCATAATCATAGATTTCCTCATAGACTATTCAGCAAGGGGGACAAAGAACTATTTTTTTGCAATGCTCCTGGAGACTGGTAGTCCAGAAAAGGATTTCAGTTAATGATTTCCCTCCTCAGTGTAGCCTGAGTCTTGTCTGCTGCTCCCTTATAATACAATCCAGCAGTATGAAAGAAGTACTGGAAAATTAAGGGGGAAATCTACTGCCATTCTTCAACTCCTGACACAGGTGGAAAGAGAAAATAGTGGCTTCGGCCACCAGTGAATTTGAAAAATACACTTGGCCATGACGAGAACTGATGTTATTGTGAAAAAAAGTAAATAAAAGAGAGATAAAATGGGATTTGGTAGAAAGGATACTAAAAGATACTTGGTCATTAAAGGGAAAAGTCATTTCTCAGATTCTGAAGCCAGAGAAATGCCTCTGAGCCAAGCCAAGTAAAAAAATACAATATTAACTTTCATTGCATAATTTTTAAGAGTAAAAGTTTTTCATGGATGATGTAGAATCTGGTCCATTCATAACTTTTATTGTAATTTTTTCCCAACTTTAAAAACCTCAAATATACTAATCAGAATTTTATTCACAACTAAATTGGTTTAAAATAGATGTTCTTTATACTACCTTTAAATCTTCTAAGAGTTCCCACTAATATTTTGCATTAAAAAACACAAAGGAAACCTTGCTAGATATATGAAATTTGCAACATTTGATAATATAATCTTCCATTATATTGAATGTAAAACTTTACAAAGCATTTTAATAAATATTATTCCTTCATTCGTTTGAGGTTTTTAACACCAATTACCTGCACTTACTGTTTATTCTTTTCCATCTGGCATTTACTTTAGCAAAATATGTCTGAAGAATGCTTATTCCATACTGGACATAGTGATAGGTTCTATTGGTATAATTTCTGCTAGCAGAAAGACTTGCATCCAGTCTCAAAAAACAGGCAATTACATAAAAACAAAACAAAAAACAAAACAAAAAACAGTTCTCAAGGGTAAAATAGTGCTTTCCCATCTCAATGTGCTCTTTTAGTTTTATAAATAAAATCATATTTATTTTCTTGACCAGTTCCTCCATCTCCTGTTATTGTCTCTCTTCGTGCTTTTCCACTTCCTTCTCCTTTTCCTTTTGTCTTTTCTCCTTTCTCCTCCTTTTCCTTTTTGTCTTTTCCTCCTGTTTGTCTTTTCCATTAAACTCAGTAAAAGTAGGGACCAAGTCTTTCTTTTTCTTTTCCTTTTTTTTTTTTTTAGATTTATTGATTTATTTGAGAGAAAGAGCACCTGTGTCCACCAGTCTGGGGAGACAGAGGAAGAGAACCTTCAAGCAGATTCCCCTCCCTGCTGAGCCTGAGGTGGGGCTCGGTCTCAGGACCCATGAAATCACGGCCTGAATCAAATCAAGAGTCTGATGCTACTTAACTGACTGAGCCACCCAGGTGCCCCAATTTTTCTTATCTAATTACAAAACTTTTGAAATGTTACACAGAGCCAGCTACTGATTTCTTGATATGTAGAAACCATAGTGATTCCTTGCCATTTTAACAACTCTCTGAGTTGTGTTCCTATCAGGTAGTAATAATGTAAAATGAAGGAATCAAGTCTCTAGACTTAGAAAGATGTCTTAAGCATAAATAAATACAGAACCAAATCATGTGATACAGTCATCTTTATGGAGATAAAAGAGATCATCTGTTTTGAAAATTATATAAATAGATGATATATATAAGATAATCAATGTTTGTATTTCCTTCACTTTGCTACCTGCTCAGACTCATGAAATTATAGCACCAGCTGTCCTCAGGGGAGCCTTCCTTCTCACATCTATTTCAGTATGCTCCTGGGGTTACAGTTCTCTTTCTCTCTCAAGCTTGTTTTCACTTTCCTTCTATTTGTTTGGTTTTCTCTCATTTAGTGCCTAGCAATGAATTAAACAGTATGTTTTATAGTTGGTTTATAGTGAAACAGACCTTCAGAATGTTCAGAATACTTAGTCCTCTCCAACAACAGTAAGTTGAATTTCTAACTCCTAGGACCTGTGAATGTGACCTTGTTTGGAAATAGGGTGGAAAATATTTCGAAATAATCCACTATGACCGATGCTCATATAAGAGGAAAAGAGACATGACCATGCAGTCACACGTGCAGAATGCCAGGGGAAGTGACTTGTCTACAAACCAAGGAATGTCGAGGATTGCCAGCAATGCCAGAAGCTAAGAGAAGGGCATAAAACAGTTCCTCCTTTAGAGCCTTGAGAGAGATCATGTCCTTGTTTTTAGACTTCTAGCCTCCAGGACGGTGAAAGAAAAAATTCCTTTTTTAGGAATTCATTTTTTTTAAGTACCCAATTTGTGGTCCATTTGTACAGCAGCCCCAGGAAACTAGGACTGCTTAGCTCTATTATATAAGTCAGTTAAAGTAGAGTGAAAATGTCTAAATTGGAAAATCAAGATGTGTCTGGACTAGAATATTTAATCTAAAATTTGTGGGTGCACAAAAAAGAATAAGACTTGGGACTCCCTGCTTTCCTTTGAAAAGGCCTGGTTGCAAGGTTGGCCCTTGTCTGGCATTTGGGAACTAAGCTCTTGGAGTGTTCCCAGGCAACGTTTAACTGACAAAAGTGGCTCACTCTGCCTAGACAGCATAAACAATATGGTTAATGGTGAACATAAGGTTTATGTTGAACACCTGCTTTCCTCTGGGAATCTGGAATTTCGGCACCTGCTAGACAGAGGGTGCCTCTGTGACCAGACCCTGGCAAAAACCTTGGCAGCTGAATCTCTAATGGGTTTCCATGAGTGTAACTATTGTACATATGTTGTTGCATTTTTGTTGCTGGAAGAAAAGTATGCTCTCTGTAAATCCTCATGGGACAGAAGAAACATAAGGAAGCTTTCACGTGGATTTCTCCACACTTCACCTATGTCATTTTCCCTTATGATTTGGATATGTATCCTTAAAATATCACTATAATAAACCCTAGCCATGCATATAGATATATGGTGAATCCTTTGAATTCTTCCAGCAAATCTCTGAATGTTAGGGTAGTTGTGAGAACCTTCAACAAGAAGAGACATGGGAAGTTTTTTGTTTGTTTGTTTGTTTTTAATTTTTAAATATTTTATTTATTTATTTGACAGAAGGAGAGAGATCACAAGTAGGCAGAGCAGCAGGCAGAGAGGGGGAAGCAGGCTCCCTGCTGAGCAGAGAGCCCGATGTGGGACTCGATCCCAGGACCCTGGGATCATGACCTGAGCTGAAGGCAGAGGGTTAACCCACCGAGCCACCCAGGTGCCCTGACCTGGGAAGTTTTTAAATCAACCACTCCATATTATCTCAAAAAGAATACATCTAATTTTCTATCACATATAACCCAAAATATACAGTATATGACTATACGTTTGAATGAATATTTAGATTTTTGTTGAAACTATGAGTTGGTTTTGGTTAAATAAGTTGTCTGTGCAGTATTCTTTATTTTATTCTTTCAATGTAACCTGAATAAAGCTTAATTACTTATTTAACATTTACTTAATTACATATTTAACATTTGCTAACAAGAACATTTAAAAAGTTCTTTAATATATAATTAACCAGTAATGGCAAAACTAGCATATAGTTGTCCATTATGTTGTGGAGAATAAAGTTGCCGTCAAAAGAAAATTATATTAAAGCTAAGATAAAAGTTTATTTCCTCTAAAGCCCCACAAGTAAAAGACAGTTAAAAACTATTGCACAGAGAACCTATAGGAATGCACCCAAGACCCATTTAATTCACAACCATCATTTTTCTCTGGGAGGCAGCTATGCTTCAGCCCTCTGGACTGTGTTCAGGGGACCGAAATCTCGGTACACTTGTAAGTTTCCTTGGTCCCTTTTCCTCTCCTATTCCAATCCCATCCTCACTCTAGACGGTGTAGATTGTGCCTACCTTTTGAAAACTTTAAAAATGGATCCATTCATCTGCTGTTTACTCCTAAAATGATTATGGAAATTGTATACTCTGCCAGCACCTAGTTTTGACATTTAAGTTTATTAGATAATTTTATTAATGTAAGGAACCGTTATTTTTCTTGGCAGCTACTGATGGGGATGGAAGAAAACAACCAGCCACAAATTCTGAAGAAGTAATTGGGGGGGTATAATTAAAGTCCGATGTAGTGATCTTTTAGGAATGCTGTTGCACATACTGTTTTGTAAAAATGTATATTAGCAAGTGAGAAAGTACAAAAGAACATCTGGCACAGTCTTGAGTAGATGCTACACTCACTATTTATTTTACAAAATTTGGAACAATAAAATCAATAGAGATGTTTGCTTTATTTATTTATTTATTTATTTAATTTTCTAAGATTTTATTTCTTTATTTGAGAGAGTGTGAGCAGCCAAGTGAACAAGAGCAAGGAGAGGGACACAGGGAAAGGGCGAAGCAGACTTCCTGCTCAGCAGGAAACCTGATGCAGGGCTCAATCCAGAGACTCCAGGATCATGACCTGAGCCATAGGCAGATGCTTAACCTACTGAGCCACCCAACACCCCAATGTTTGCTTTATTTTTAATAAAAAATACTGTAGTGGAGGCATTATTCTGGGAGATTATCTCAGGCAGTCATTCTAAAATAATGGAACTTGTAAGGGTCCTTAGGAACAGAAACTGTTTTGATTACCTTTGTGTGGTATATATTTAAAATATCTTATTCCAAAAGTGTATTCTTAACACTCATCCTTAGATACTGTTACTAGTAGGCAAACAACATGATAATTTTTATGTATAGCAAAGGTGAGCTGTTAAGTACTGTCAAATGATAATTTGCAATTTGCTATTATAAAAATTATATTTAAACATGATAATGATGGGAGTACAAATCTGAATTAAATTATACATTTAAATTTATTTATTTATCATTAGAAATTTGTTTTTAATTTAGAAGAAATTCACATAACATAAACACCATTTTAAAATAACAATTCAGTGGCACTTAGTACATTTACAATGTTGTGCAAACTTCACCTCTATCTGGTTCTGAAACACATCATGCCTGGAGGAGACTCCACAGCTATTAGTTAGTTACTCCCCACTTCTTTTTCCCCACTACCTCACCTGCACTCCTGCCCTCTGCTGTCTTTTTTATATAATAGAAATATATTTATGATTGTGATAATTTTAACCAAACATGTCTTTTTTTTTTAACTCCAAGTTAGATTTCACTCAACTCTACCACCTGTACAAGGCTATGCAATACAAATTTGTGTATGATAAGGTATAATAGTTGAAAAAATTTATTACCTATGTTCCATCATCACCTTGACAAGCTCAAATATGTACTTTTCATTGTTATTAAAAATATATATTGATAATCTGCCTGAAACCCTTGGCATGTAATTTTTTAAGAATGGTTAACTCAGAAATGGTATTCGGAACAGGTCTCTTTCCATTTGAATAATTAATTAACCAGAGCATGTCATTCCACAAATATGTATGTCTTACCTAATATTTCTAAATAAAGTATCAAAGATTAAAAGTTTAATATATTCCCATCCAAACCTACAAAATATTGTGGCCTCCTGGATCTGGATGACCACAATATATTAGGTTATACAATTTTATTTATATCAAACTGCATTATTTTTTGAGGTGTCTTTCAATGAACAGAGTTGTGTCAGGAACTTGCAGTAGAACTTCAGAAGTAGAAAAATCCACTGAATGAATTTCAATTCACAGATTTAATTTCCAAAGATTCATTGCTTTTTCATTAAATAATTATATATTGGGAATTTTTTATAAGGTCACAAATGTGAGTTATGGATTTATTTTATTGATTTATTTATTTTATGATGACCTCTTGAATTTTATAAAGACCAAACAAACAGAAGGGGCTCTTTGGGTTGAGTAGTTTAATCAAAATTTCCGGTTTATGGATGCATGCTGTGCATTATGGAAGAGCAACTGAGGAATATTCTTAGAAAACCACAAAGGGAACAGGATATGAACTGGGTAAAGGACATTTCTTTGTGACCTAAAGAATTTCTGAGTCACTGTGTAGTGACCCAATGTGGCAGTTTGCCAAAGAATTTTGTTTTTAAGGAAATATAAATTAAATAAAGAATGTAAGAGTAGTAAATTGCCAAATTTGTAGCTAAATATGCATATCTTAAACATTCCAAGTGAAACAAGTGTATGTTCCACTGGGCTTTTTAAAGTATTCTTTGTACACATTAATTTGGAATATAATCATTTGGCCATTGGAATATCAGGCAATTTCCTAAAATAGGAATGATCTCCACTTATCATCATTGGGTCTTTAACCACAGAAAATTATTCCTTGAGATGCCACAAGCAACGCACTCTATATTGTACAAAATTTAAGCTGACACTGTAGAACACCTATTGTGTAGCCTGGGAAGGCTATTTTTTTTAATTTTAAAGATTTTTATTTATTTATTTGAGAGAGAGACAGTGAGAGAGAGCATGAGTGAGGAGAAGGTCAGAGAGAGAAACAGACTCCCCGCGGAGCCGGGAGCCCAATGCGGGACTCGATCCCGGAACTCCAGGATCATGACCTGAGCCGAAGGCAGTCGTCCAACCAACTGAGCCACCCAGGCGTCCCTATTTTTTTAATTTTAAGATCATATTTAAGTCTTAAGTTGACATGTGTCTGTTGGTTTAACATCACGAGTTTTTCTGCACTCTGTTAAATTAAGTTGTCGTTAATAACACAATATTGCTCAAATCCCAATTTAACTCCTTGTTATAATGTATTTCAATTTTGTAATTGTTACCATTTCTGTTCAAAAATATTTTTTCAATTAAAATTCATTTTGTAGTTCACACTCTTCTATGCTTTCAGGGAGTGAGTTTTCAGGTTTTGTTTGCTTGCTTCATTTTATGTCATACTTTTCCTAAAATAAAACTATACAAAATTAACAAATAAGAGTTAACAAATAGAGAAAAAACACAAATTTTTTTCCAAGCAATATTTTCACAGACACACATCACCTTTTCATCTTGGTTAGCTCAGCCATGGCTACGCTAAGTATAGAGGTGAAGGTAGTAGTGAAGCAGCAGCTAAAGAAGAGAGAAGATTCTGAGAAAGGGGACAAGGAAGGCTAAGGCATACATGAGGGAGATGTGAGGTCTGCTGAGTAACTATGAAAAAAATATTAATTAAATACTTACATAAGGAAGTGCTGTGGTTAGATGAACTGGTCAGTATGAGTCAAGATATTCTCAAATTAATAATTTTTTAATAGAATGACCCAGCTGTTTGGGGGAAAAGGGAAATGAAGAGAGAGCTTAATATGAAAGTTCTCTGAGAGTTGGTCTGTAATTTTAGAGAGAGCCTAAAGTAAATCCTTCCTTATTGTTTACACTTACATGTTAATTCTTTCCCAAACACTTTATCGTCAGTACAATCTGGCTTTGTCAGCATGATAAAATCTGAGAACTAAATCTGTGTACAAAAATACTGAATTATGTATTTTTTGTGTTTGTTTTGTGTATCACTTGTGTTCCAGTGAGCAGTATCAGTACATAGCGGAGCAAATTTATCTGGCATAAAGGCAAAAATTAAACTTCCGTTTTTATTTTTTATATTTAATATTCAGTTAGAATAAAGGTTGCTGTGAAATGGTTCTAGCTAATAAACTGAAATTCTACCTAAAAATTTTTTTTTTTTTCTTAAAGATTTTATTTATTTATTTGACAGAGAGAAGCAAAAAGCGAGAACACAAGTTGGGGGAGGTGTCGAGGGAGAGGAAAGAGCAGGTTCCCTGCAGGGAGCCACGGGGCTCATCCAGGACCCTGAGATCATGACCTGAGCCAAAGACAGTTTTAGCCAACTGAGCCACCCAGGCACCCCTCAAAACTTTTTCTAGTTGCTTATTTTGAATGTGGTTTGATCTCTTCCCTTCTCTTCTCTTCATTTGGGATGATTTCCTTGATCAAAAAGGAAGAGGATAAAGCAGACACACCCTACTTCAGGGCATACATTTTATACTAGTTTGAAAATTTGTAATGCAAATATAAACCAGAGAAGTTGGCAACACTCAAGAGAAGAGGGTTTAACCTCTGAGCAAAGAAGGTGGCCAGAATCAAACGGACTGGAATTGTTGATGAAATGGAGCAAGATCATGTTCAGAAATGCAGGAAAATAATCAGGAATGACTAATGTTACAGATTCCAAGAGACTCTTATCAGAGAGACTGAAAGTTTACAAGGTAAAATGCTACATCAAGATGATGTCAGAGTGAAACAATGATCGTCATTGAATTAAAAAAAAAAATCAAAGAGTTTTGGTGTTAAAGCCATGTTTTCAGTGAGCGAGCTAGAAGAAAGATAAGTGTAGTCTGCTATCTCAAGAAACAAGAAGCTGTGATGGAATGAGACTACTAAAACATTAACTAGGTGTAGAAACAGGTTAAAGAATATTTTTCTTTGCTTTGCTCTAAAATGGAAAACCTGAAGTATGTTTATAGATAAAGGGTACACAGAAATAATGTTTTCTCTTGTTGAATGTGAGTGTGAGAATTTAACCAATAGAGCAAGTTCTATTGTAGATGAAATTGATAGGGTTAGAGCTTAGGTAAAAACATATTCTTGTACCCAAGGAGGAATGATATTTATCTCTGTGAAAATACAAGAAAGAACATAATATAATTATATAAAATAAATATGTGAAGGAATTTCCAAAGAATTTTAACTCTATCTGATCATATGCCTCAGTATTTTTTTTCAGAAAATACAGTAGTCATAGACACAGCTCAGTGGGGTAAAATCTCCCGAAGATATATTTTAAAACTTTACTAGTTGGGGTAGTGAACACACTTAAAAGCTAAGTAGTAAAGTCAGGTTGACCTGATTTGAATAGTGGCTCTGGAAGCATGTATGCTTAGATACATTTTCTTTGTTAGTAAAATTAAGATAAAATATGTATGTATACAGATGTTATGAAATATTCTTATGTTGTAAGCACAGTTCTCTCCCACAGTAGCAACTAAGCACATAGCTCGTATCATGATCAATTTTTAAATAAGAATGTGTTGGTGATCATTACTGGGTCTTCTGAGTACACTAAAAATGTTTCTAGCACTTTCCCAGTTCAATGATCTCTTCACTGTTTCTATCCGCCCTCTAACTTCCTCATTTGTCTTCATTGGCCAGGTAGTAACTGAATGTTCTTAGACACCAAAGTTGCGAGGTGTGTGAATAGGAGAGGGGGTCAAGAAGTAAAAATTTCCAGTCATAAAATAAGTCTGTTATGGGGTTGTATAGCATGGTCACTACATTCAATGTTGTATTGCATATTCTGTAATTTTCTACAGTGATGGAGGAAACTAGATTTATTTCAGTAATCATTTTGCATTATACAAATATCAAACCATTATGTTGTATACCTGAAACTAATGTACTGGTATATGTCAATTATACCTCAATAGTAAAAAGTAAAATTCTTAAAAAGAGAAAGAAAACCAAGGATCATTCTTCATATCCCACTTATGATTTATTTTAAACAGTATTCTGTTTCAAATAATCAATCTTAGACTGTTCTTCTCCCCACCCACTTCTCTACTTTCTTACATTGGTTCTCCACTAGAGAGAGACTCTTCAGGAATTCTTTATCCCCCCCAGACCACATCCTGTTACCAATTCTGCTAGTAAAGACACATTTATAAAAAATAAATCACATTAAAATAAAAATAAGTTAATATTAATTATATATTAATATTTCAACTTATAAAATCCTTATTTAATTAGATCATGTTTTAACTATTTAAATATGACCCAAGCTATTTTGAAAATTTTTCTAAATAGTTTTATTCTCTCCCAAATCAGTTATCTTCTCAACTCAATTTGCCAGCTTCAATATTTTATAAAATATTTACTAAACATGACTGATATTCCCACATACTAATATGATTGTATATCATACCTAACCATTCCTTGAAAAACATTTGCTTGGGGCACCTGAGTAGCTCAGTCAGTTGGGCATCTGACTCTTGATTTCAGATCAGGTCATGATGTCCTGGCTAGAAGATGGAGCCCCCACATGGGCTCCCTGCTCAGTGGGGAGTCTGCTTCCCCTCTCCCTCTTCCTCTACTCTTCCACCTCCCCAAACACACATACTCTCTCTCTCCAACTCTTAGGTAAATAAATCTTTTTAAAAAAGTTGTTTGCTTTTGTTTTAAATGTCATGCTTATAGATAGCAAGCTACTAGTAGTCAGGAGCTATCTTTCCATCTCTGTTTACCTAGGTCCTAGTCAAATGCCAAGCGAACAATGAGCACTTAGTTAAATTTGTTGAATGAAGTACTAAACTTAGTATTTTTTTAATGCTTCAGTTGAGCTAATTTAATTATTTATTTCCCAATGGACATTGTGTGAAGTCTTCTCTTTCTTATACACCATTATACACCATCTTATATACCAAATAAATATTAATATTCTTTTTCTTTTTTTTTCTGTTGTTTTTACCTATTGTTTTTTATCCTTTGTATGTCATCTGGTCATTTTTTTAAGTGAAGACAAAGACAGAAAAAGGGAAGTTTTTGAAAATAGAAAAATATATATATAAGGGGAAAAAGTCAAGAATAGGGAGGAAGAATAATAAGGGTGCTCTTTATTAAGCCTAATGGGTATCTAAAAGATTTGTGACTAGTTATTCAATTTGTGAATGCATTTTTGCTCATCCTAACTCATGAAAATTAATCAAAAAGACAGAGGGGATATAGAAGCTTGTAAGGGAATCTAACTTCTAATTTTGTAGAATATTTTTCTCTGGAAACTCTTCTTTGGGGAATGGAATAGTTATCATTAGTGAGGGTGTGGGAACTGCCAAGCATCCAGGGAGATGTGATGAAAAGAGCATTAAGTTTTAGATTTTGGAACACATAAAGTCTATTCAAATCCCTCTGTGAACTGGAGCAAACTTAGCCTCTTTGAATCCCTGTTTCCTATGTCTAAAAACAGAAAAATAACTGTACTCATTCTTAAGGTCAAAGGAGATAATATTTGTGAAAATGCTTTGAAGAAAAACTTTTGAGTATATGCCTGTATATCTATATCTGTATTTGATTTTAAAATATGATGACATTTAACCCTACCTGATTTCCCTTAGTTACGGCATAGAGACAGGAACATTTTCAGCTGTCCTGATAACCATGTCCAATGGGATAAATATGCGGCTGTTGTTTTCCTTTTTCCTCTGCTGTACAGTCCCTTTAAAGAGAAACAGTCCCTTTCTCTTGTTGTCTAGAAGCCTAGAATTCACTAAGGACATCATCCCTCATGTCTGGTATGTAATAAACACCCATCTTGCATTAGGACCAAAGCTTCAGTACCTTACTCTGTCCACTTTCATCTCTGAGGTTACTTTACTGTAGCCGACAGATACGCCTTCTTCTGGTGTGATTACCAGTATTGGTAGCTGATTGTATTGGCTGAATTAGTAGTTCTCCAAGAGCTTTTTTGGACTATTTCCCCTGATGCAGAAACTCTTAGTTTCTCATGGTTTCAGAATCTGATACTTAATATTCTGATAACAGAGAAAAACAAAAACAAAAACTGTTGGTGAATGAAAGGGTCCTTTGGCTTAAAACAGTGATCCAATTATCGCAATTTAGAAATGGATGGAACTGCTGAGATCAGAAGCGTTAAATTCAGCTTTTGCAAAGCTTCCATTATAAACAATCAGTGAAAATTATTAGAGGGGCTTGAAAGTTAAACAACAAAACCCATCTTTATAGTGACATACTTTGGAGAAGTTAAGAAAGCTGATTCATTCTGGATAGCAATCTTGTCATCTCAGTGCTAGAAAACTGCTTTTGACAGCTCAGAACAACAAAATTCCCTTATCAGTACTTTTCATGTAAAATCGTCTTTCAAAAAAATCAATAATAATATAAAATGTACATTTCATAAATGTAAATGATATTAACAACTATCAAATCTAAAATGGAAGAGAAATATATGTTTGTACATTTTTAAATTTTTTTTCAGATTTTATTTATTTATCAGAGAGAGAGAGAGAAAGAGCACGAGCAGGAGGAGTGGCAGGCAGAGCAGAGAGAAGCAGTCTCCTTGCTGAGTAGGGAGCCCCATGTGGGACTCAATCCCAGGACCCTAGGATCATGACCCAAGCCAAAGGCAACGGCTTAACCAACTGAGCCACTCAGGCATCCTGTTTGCATGTTTTTAAAAGGAAGTCGGTGTTAACAATTTTGGGAATGTTACTGGCTGTCCTGGATAGCGAGATATATTTCCATGTGGTTTGTACCATTTTAGACACCCAGAAGTCCTGGTCATACAAAATAATTATTTATTCGGTAGCCGCAGGCGTTTATAATATCAAGCAGTTTAGTTTTTATTATAGTATATAATTTAAGTTACTTCCTTTATCTTTCCTGCAATTAAGCTTTCTGAAAACACAGTCCGTGTATTATTATGAATTGGATGACAATGTTTGTGTTATCTTAAATTTGCATCTACTTAAACTTGCATCTCACTGAAGTGATCCTCAGAAGTCATCAGAATATAACTTTATAATCTTTAGAGTATGGTATAAAATCTATGTTTCTGATCCAAAAGGCCATAAGTCAGTATATTTCTTAACTGTGGTGTTTTATTATTGGTTAGAGTTTGCCTTGTTTTGCAATATTTCAAAATATGTTTATATTCTGAGAGACTTAATCGCCTGCAACACAATCTGTACAAGTCCTTTGAGGTAATTTTTGGAAGAAAATCTTAAAGGAATTGCTGTCAGTAACAAGAAAAATATTCCATCCAGAGAAAAACACCAAGGGTAATATATTTTCTTTACATATCCAATAACATTTTATGGGACAGCTTTGTGAAAGCAGATATTGTCTGATTTTTTTTTTTTTAACAGCTACTGGAATAAACAGAATGTCCTTACTGAAATGTAAATTTATAATTGGAATTTCATGTGCAGTGATTATATTAACTTTTATTTAATAGTTTCTGAACAAATACTCATTTAGTGAATGGTCATATGAAATCTTTCTCAACTCAAGGTATTAGATATTTTGAAGACATTTTGTAGCCCTGTTTTCGGTTGCACAGAAGTTGTGATAGCCAACTATCAACAAACACTCTCTGCTAGCACCACAGAGACAAAAGGTGAAACTCATTTTGCCATTGTCATAGCATGGCTAGAGGCTGTTAGCTGTAGACCAGAGAGAGGGAAAAGTGTACTGTCCACATGATAAAAATTAGGCAGGACTGCACTGAGTGTTAAGAGAGTTAGCTTCTGTGATTCTAAACTTAGGTCAAAGCAGAGAGGATTCATGGAATTTTTCTCTCTTAAATGGTGTTAACAGGAGACTTTTTATTATTTCAGTTGTTGGAAGCTACCTGTTTCTAAGATGTTTCAATAGCAGGGTCCATACCAGCTTTCCCTTTTTCCCCTTTGAAAAACACACACACACAGACACACACCACATACCACACAATAGGGCATATACTAACTATATGTACTAAGCAACTTCGTATTTAGTGTATACATAAGTATCATATATAGATATATATACACACATATATAAGTATAGTATAAATATCATATGATACATACATACTCTATATTATATACTAAATAAAAAGTATATATATATATATACACTAAATATTTAAAATAAAATGTCTATATACTAAGTGGAATGTTATTTAGTATATATATATACACACACATACACTATATATATAAGTATAGTGTATATACTATTTGTATATACTGTATGCAAGTGTGGTGTATACCCTATACTATATGTCATATGTAAGTATACATTTGAATAGATAATCATATCCATATCTTTTTAAACTCTGACACTTGATGAAACAATATTCAGTCTTAACTTAACTGGTTTTCATTGAATAATATGTCTAGCTCCCTTTGAATTTGAGAACCTAACCATGGCATTATGTTAGTAACCTACATTAAGCATCTGATACTTGGAATGCATTATATTAAGCACTTTGTATGGAAAATTTACTGAATCCTCAAAACATAGTGCAAGACAGAATGATTATTATTTCTATATTTTAGGAAAGAAACAAACTGATATTCCCAAATGTTAAAGAAATTTAGCAACTCTATTTAGCTAGGAATTAGTAGAGCCAATATTTAACCTTGGGTCTTTAAAATCACAAAGAATATCTTCTTTCTATTATACCATGTTTTGATAGTAATTCTCAGAGTGCGAAGCCATTGGAAAGTTGAGTAAGGCTGACAATTTGGCTCTGTAATCCATATACTCTCTGTGCAGGCATTTAATGTTTGCTTATCTTCCCAGAATCTCTGTTTATTCACATATAACATAAGTCTTATTATTTTTTAATTTTTTAATAAAGATTTTGTTTATTTATTTGACAGAGATCACAAGTAGGCAGAGAAGGAGGCAGAGAGTGAGGGGAAAGCAGGCTCCCTTCTGAGCAGAGAGCCCAATGTGGGGCTCGATCCCAGGACCCTGAGATCATGACCCAAGCCGAAAGCAGAGGCTTTAACCTACTCTGCCACCTAGGCGCCCCTAACATTAAATATTATTAATTTACTTTACATGGTGCTTGCTTAATAATTATTGAAAAGTAATTAAAGGGACTTTTAATACACACTGTGAATTCTTGAGAAATACCATAGCATTTCATATTAAGATTATGCTCATGTAAACGTTTTCCTAAATGGATTCTATGGTGAATAATTATTCATATGGTGAGAGAATAGTGAAGCAAAGACTCATTAATGAACGAGGAGAAAATCATTCAAATTGTGGTCTTGATATAAATCATGGAGAAAACTGTCAAATACCTGTATTGTCAACTTCACTGACTTTCTGTATTATTTTCTTCTGTTTTATCTTGTGTTTTTTGGGGGGGTTTGTTTTTGTTTTTTGCTTTATCATCATTCTTCTGTAACAGGGTAGAAATAGATTTCAAAGGGAAAACAATTAAAATAGTATAATCTTTGGTATTTGATATAGTCTTTCAAATAAATCATGCAGCGAGTCTCAATTCCCACTTCCTTTTGCAGTTACTTTTTACTAGCCTGTTTCAATTATTGAAGTCTTCTGATTTTGATGGCAGATATCAGAATAATACTGAAAGTTATTCAGTTTATATAATTCATGCTTTTTTTCCAAGTAACCAAGACATGGAAGTAGGACAATTCTTAGGACTTGTCTTTTCAATCTGGTTTGATTACTGTACATGGTAAAGAAATAGCTATTAGTGATATATATGTATGGATATTTACTTTTGTTTAACTTAAGTTCATGTTATTTAGCTATGCTAATTTTTCATTATTTTACTGTACTATGATGTTTTTCACTTTAAATATATTTATGCATTGTTTCATTACTATGTAGTTCATGGTTAAATATTTGTATACATTTTGCATTGATTATGTAAAGATACACATTTCTATAGACAAAAGAAAAAAAATCTAAAATTTTTCACCATTTGACTATGATATGCTTTTATTCAGTAGGAGATTAAGACAGTTAAAACTGAAAATGTTTTGGGACACCTGGGTGGATTAGTTGGTTATGATCTCAGGTCATGATCCCAGGGTTCTGGGATGCAGCCCCACATCAGGTTCCCAACTCAGTGTGGAGCCTGTTTATCCCTCATCCCCCTGTTCATGCTCCCTCTCTCTCTATCTCTCTCAAATAAACAAATAAAATCTTAAAAAAAAAAACCAACCTGAAAATGTTTTATTTTCTATCTTAAGAGCTTTCTTATTCATGTAGCACACTGGTCAAAATATGTGAAAAATAATTTAAGTAATAGTTTAAATAGTTTTGATTTATTTAGTGATCTATTGTGTCCACAATAGGTCCGATTATGTCCACAGTAAACTGTAGTCTTCTAAAATATCCTAGTGGGCTAAAGTGGTGTCTACATTACTTCCAGTCTAAATTACTATAGACTATTGTAGAAATTTCTGTAGACTACTGTATCTGCTGTTCTTGAAAATTCCTCCTCGCTGCTCATGCCTGACTATGACTTAAAGGAAGAGAAAAGGAAACAAGAATCTTGACTTTGGTGGCTAGAGGAAGCGGAAGTTGGAGCTCATGGGGAACTTGAAGAACAAAGACATGTTATTTGTTGTTTCTAAAATTCTATTTAAAGTTTTATCAATTTTATTTTTCTTCAAAGAACCAGCTCCTGGTTTCATTGATTTTTTAAATTTTATTTTCAGTTTCTGTATCATTTATTTCTTCTCTAATCTGTATTATTTTCTTCCTTCTGCTTGCTTTAGGCTTCATGTTTTTGTTCTTTTCCTAGATGCTTTGGATGTAATGCTAGGTTGTTTATTTGAGGTTTTCCTTGACTCTTGAGGTAGGCCTGTAGATACTTTCCTCTTAGAAAGTTTTTGCAGCATCCCAAAGGTTTTGGTTAGTTCTGTTTTCATTTTCATTTGTTTCCATGTATTTTTTATTTCTTTCTTGATTTCCTGGTTGACTTGTTCATTGTTTAGTAGCATTTTGTTTAACTTTCACATATTTGCGGTCTTTCCAAATTTTTTCTTGTTGTTGACTTCCAGTTTCATAGTGTTGTGGTTATAAAAGGTGCATGATGTGATTTCAATATTTTTGTATTTGTTAAGGCTGGTTTGGTGAGTTAATATGTGATCTATTCTGGAGAATATTCTGTGTGCTCTTGAAAAGAGTGTGTAGTCTGATGTTTTAGGATGGAATGATCTGAGCAAACCAATAGAATTGATAAACTAATAGCCAGACTTACAATAAGAAAAGAGAAAGGACCCAAATATATAAAATCATTAATGAGAGAGGAGAAATAACAGCTAAAACCACAGAACCCACAAACCCACAACTATATGGTCAACTAATCTTCAACAAAGCAAGAAAGAATATCCAATGGAAAAAAGACGATCTCCAACAAACAGTGTTGGGAAAACTGGACAGCATTATGCAGAAGAATGAAACTGGACCACTTTCTTACATAATACAAAAAAAAAAAAATTTCAAAATGGATGAAAGACCTAAGCATGAGACAGGAAACCATCAAAATCCTAGAGAACAGATAGCAACCTCTTACTAGATATGTCTCCTGAGGCAAGGAAAACAAAAGTGAAAATAAACTATTGGGACTACATCAAAATAAAAAGCTTCTTCACAGCAAAGAAAACAATCAACAAGACTAAAAGGTAACCTATGGCATGAGAGGAAATATTTGCAAATGACATATCTGATAAAGGATTTTATATATATGAAGAACTTATCAAACTCAACACCAAAAACCCAAATAATCCAGTTGAAAAACAGGCAGAAGAAATGAATAGGCATTTTTCAAAGAAGACATACAGATGGTCAACAGACACAGGAAAAGATGTTCAATATCACTCATCATCAGGGAAATACAAATCACACTACAATGAGATATCACCTTACAGCAGTCAGAATGTCTAAAGTTAACAACACAGGGAAGAAGAGGTGTGCGTGGCATTGTAAAGAAAAGGGAACCCTCTTACTGTGTTAGTGGGAATGCAAATTGGGAAATATTATGGAGGTTCCTCAGAAAGTAAAAAGTAGAACTACGCTACAATCTAGCTGTTAAGCTACTAAGTATTTACCCAAATAAATACAAAAATACTAATTGAAAGGGAAACACATCCCCTGATGTTTATGGCAGCATTATCTATAATAGCCAAATTTTCCTGGAAACAGCTCAAATGTCAATTAAGTGATGAATGGATAAAGAAGAAGTGATATGAATGAAATATTGCATTTACAATAACATGGATGGAGCTAGAGAGTATTATGCTAAGCAAAATAGGTCAGTCAGAGAAAGGCAAATACTACATGATTTCATTCATATGTTGAATTTAAGAAACAAAACAACTGAGCAAAGGGAAGAAAAGAGAGAGAGAGGAAAACCAGGAAACAGATCTTAACTATGGAGAACAAACTGATGATGACCAGACCAGACCAGATTCCCCCTGCCTCTCTGCCTACTTGTGATCTCTCTCTCTCTCTGTCAAATAAATAAATAAAATCTTAAAAAAAAAAGAATAACATTTGCAAAACTGTAACTCTAAGAACTAACTTTAAAACAATAGGACCCAGATTAAGGTTTAAAGGTAATAAAATAAATAACAAATATTTAATAATATTAACAAATAATAAAATATTTATACTATTTATAGTTTATAAATATAAAATTTTCAAAAGAAAATTATCTCTTATATACATATATATTTTCTATCCTTATCCCTTTCTCTTTTCTATCTCTATCTCTCATATACATGTATCTCTTATATACATATACATATACATTTTCTTTATTTTTTAAAAGATTTTATTTATTCATTTGACAGACAGAGATCACAGTTTGGCAGAGAGGCAGGCAGAGAGAGAGGAAGGGAAGCAGGCTCCCCACTGAGCAGAGAGCCCGATGTGGGGCTCGATCCCAGGACCCTGAGATCATGACCCAAGCTGAAGGCAGAGGCTTTAACCCACTGAGCTAACCAGGCGCCCCTACATTTTCTATCTCTATCTGTTTTCTATCTTTTTCTATCTCTTATACAAGTGTATCTCTTATGTACATATACATATACATTTTCCAAAGATCTAAGCTATCATATCTTAAAGTTTGTTCTTATTCCATTTTTCTTTTAATTTGCATTTTTCTTTGGTGGTTACATCTTTGTTCTACATTACTTTTTCTATGCTTATTAAAATAATTAAATGGACAATTTTTTTTCATTGTATGTTTTATCAAGTGCCTTTTTTAGGTACACAGGGTTCCTTTGTGTTAACCAATCATGACAGCTTTGTTGCACTAATGTGGAGGACTGCCTATTCACTATTTGTATTTGAATGCCAATAAGATGTACATATATATGCACACACAATAGGCTACAAACAAGATACACTCCAACCATCCTTATCCCTAGCTTCAAAACATTCTGCATACTACGAAAAGGGTGGCATGAGTTGGCCCTTAATGACGTTCTTCAGTTAGTGTTCACTTACCATGTTTATAGTAAAATTTCCTCACATTGTCAAATGTACTTTAGTACTGATTATGGTGTTCCTATATTTTTCTTTGATCTTCATATTTTTTTTTCAATTTCTATAAAATGATTACAAACATTATTTTATTTTCATTCATCGCATACATTTTAAACTGTAAATACTTGAGAAGGATTTGCTGTATAAAATCCCTTCTATTCTAATTTATGTGTTAGAAATTACAGAATCTGCTATATATGTAATTTTATTTAAAAACAAATGTTTAAGAAGGCATAAATATTATTATCTGTATGAATGAGTTTGTTATTTATTTTCTTCCTACCAGAAATTTTCCCCGATCTGGTAAGCCCTTTACTTAGTGTCTATAAGATCTCTAATGATGAAAGAGATGAAGAACAGATTTGTCTCACTTTGACTTTTACTCAAAATACCTTTTACAAAGAGTTGCAAAATATTAGACTGTTCTTTTTATAACCAGTACTGAATGTTCATTTTAATCAGAAATACAAATTGTTATTGAGAAAAATGGGGAACTGTTACCATTGCTTAAATATTACAACTTTATAAGAGCTATACAAAATATATGCATAGCAACCTAGAAATAAATCATCGACAAGTTTTACTTCAATTGGTTCATAGTACAGCCTACTTCATTGATTTAATAGTAATTTACATCTGTGGCAATTTATAACTGTGTGTTTTCATTAAATTATTTCTTTTATGTTATGTCTTATTCCTTCTTGCTAATTCAGTTCTTATGACTCCATAGGAGTTGGACTGAGTTTTTTTTTTCTGTGTTTTAGATAAAGTGGCACTCCACCCAGATCCCCTATTATTGGCCAATGCACCCATCTGTGAGCTGCTGGGAATGTCACTTGGTGATTAGTCAAGGCTGAGCTCCTCATTAGGAACTATTTGGGTTTCAGGGAACTGTTTCAACTACGATTTCACTCATCCCATGAGAGTGCCTGCAGCCAAAGACTGGTTAATGAGAGATAAAAACTCTTAGACTCTGCTTCAGTTTTGAACAATTTTCTGGGGTCATTTGAGCTTCAGAGCCTTCAGTAAGATATATAGTGGTCTAGGTCCAACAACATTGTGAGTCAGCATTCTCCCTCTGTCCAATTCTACTTTCTTCACTTCTTTACAAAGATCTCCCCATTAAAACTTTTGCATACAACTCTCCTTCTGTTGCCTGGGGAATTCAATCAGACTGCCACTACCAAAAGTGATCCTAGGAAGCAGACTCTACAATGGGATTTTACAGTATCTGAAATGGGGCATTTGATGGCTGGAAATGAGGGTCTTATCAGCAGTCAGGGATAGACCACTGATAGTCTTTGTCAAGTTATAGCAAAGCAATTGTTAAAATTTTTATTGATGGAGATAAAAACTCTGGTGGACACAGTATTTTTAATCCCTAGGAGGTATGGGAAATGGTAAGTCTAAGGACAACAGAATTGGGTGATTATTTCTGAGTGCCATTTATTCAATAATGAGAGAAAATGACAGACTAACCATAATTAGTCACAAGTTCAAGGCAAAATGTTAAAGGCAAAGAGTTTCCTTGGTAGCTATGAGAAACTTTTAGTCTTCTGCAGGAAGAGGGCAGACAGAAGAAAAGCCAGACTTGGGAAGTAACAGAGAAGTAGTACTTCTCCAGAGAAAGTTGAATTCTAACTCCCTGCAGTTTTCTTATGCCGACAGAAGAGGATCAACAGGGAAGAAGAAGGACCATAAGACTTAGGTTGACAATAATCTGAGTAAATGCCATTGATAAATTTTAACTCTCAGCTTCTGCTGAATCTACTTGGCCTGAAATGTAGACAACTCTCCCTTTCAAAGAGAAAACACGTGGCCAACAACAAAAGTTAAATTCTAACACATCCAGCATGGGGAGGTTCTAGACCTGCTAAGGAAGGAGAGAGAGATTATATGCCAAAGAAACTGCAAAATCTGATTCATAGGCACTAGAGCAGATGGAAGAATAAACATATGACAAGATCTGGAGATTGAATATGAAGATTAGGTAATGAATTTGGGAAAAGGGTGGTCCATAGATAATAAGAATACTTTCCTGTGATATAGAATATAAAATTTAACAGCCTAGAAAGGACTCCGGGAGACATTGCCAATATGCCTCTAAGATGGTTCCTAGTAAGGGGAGTGACCCACATTAAGTGAATTAGCAGCTCTAAAACCATAATGGAAGATAAGTGGACATACTACTGTGGATATATCATGTAAGATCAGAACATGACTGTTACATGGACAGAGGCAGAAGATCCTCTATTTACTTCAGTAATTAGGAATGCACTAATTTAAAAAAAAAAGCATGAAAAACATGAAGAAAGTGATAACCTTTCTCTTGAGGCTAAACTTTCAAATATAAAAAGCTATACAGAACTTGGTAGCAAAGGCAGTAAGACTTTAATCAGTGACAGGTGGTATGGAAATGGCAGAAGGAAGGTGAACTCATTTACTATAGTGATTGTTAAGAGCAAGGTAATTGTCAGAAGGTACCTAGTTTGCAGAGAGTGGTTAAGTGGTTGATAGAACATGGTATTTCTAGAGGCAAGATAATAGGTAGCCAACAATGGCATTGATTAATTTATACAATCAAAAGAACTCAAGGATGGGTGATCAAGGATGTGAGGGCTCCAGTCATAGATGATAATTGACATATAAAGAGTAAGATATATTTTATTCCTCACCTATTTTTTTTTTTTTATAATTGAGCCTGTTTTTAGGCTCAGAAAACATTGACTAAAGGAGAGGACAGAATCCCATATGGAAAAACTGAAACCACCATGGCAAGTGTATTCAATATTAACCATCCAGTCTTTCCTCAGACAGGCTCAAGAATATTTATTTAAGTTAGTAGGCATTAGGAGACTTTTCCTGGATTGTTTAATATAGGGCTAGGATTGACATTCAATTGACAATGTCAATTGAACCACCGTGGTTCCCCTGTTTGTTTGAGACAAGTGAGAGCCAAGTAATAAATTGAGTCCTGGCCTGGAGCTTGTAGTTTTTTCAAGGCCTGAAAGGAGAAAAATTTCAAGATTTGGGACAAGGAGGTCTGGAGTGGATAAATGTGGATTGACTTATAGAAGTAAGTACAAATTCTGAAGATTTTCGATTAGATATTAATGCTGCTCAGAGACCAAGAACCAGGAGAGATAACCTTAAAAAAAAAAAAAAAAAACAACCCAAAACAAAACAAAAAAAGCAGTAGACAGAAATGCTATGTCAGGTAATGTTAGCCAACCTCTGTTATTAATAACCCTGATGTGGCACAAAGTATTCAGGGATGGAGTAGCAATGCTGAAAGGAATGAAAAATGTGTATGGAGCTAATAGTATGGGCTCCACTCATGGAATCTGATCTATTTCTGCTGTTGAATGTCTAGCCTTCTAGCAACAGAGACCACTGTTCCACCAATATGGCACCATCCCTCAAGGACATAAGCTACTTGTTGACCAGTTGGTTAGAAAAGTACCTTGTATCTTGAAAGAGACTGCAGTTCATCTTGACCAAAACCAACACATATTCCATAGGATTGGCCTTCCCCTGAAAGTGCACAGTTCCAATGGGAGAGCCAAGAAACTGCTTTTGAAATTTAAGTTATGACTCTCACTCTTCAGTTACTTCATGTTCCTCATGCCCAGGCACACAAACAGGTAAGGGAATAGCACTATACTATCTGGTTAATTAAACTATCTATTCAGAGGAGGTGGGGCTGCTACTATACATTGGGGCAAGAAAGAATATCTTTAGTGCTTAGTGATCCATAATGTACTTGTCTGTGTCCCATTTTAATGCTATTATGGACAAGTATAGCAGTGATGTCCTGAGAGGTGGATGGTAACCAGAAGGTCAGAGGTGAAGGTTCTTATTTAACCTGGGCAAATCGTGCAGAGCTGTGGAAAGGCTAACTAAATGTGGAGATAATGATAAGTATCAGTCATAGCCTGTATATAAACTATAGCAGATTCTTTCCCTTTTAACATTACCCAGGGAAAAAGTCTACTCACAATCTTGGAAAAATGGTTGTACATTCAGATACATTTATAAGTAATTGGATCTCAGTGGTATAAGAGATAGACTGTGCTATATCACAAGGCATTCTGCCTACTTCCTCTTTTCATGGCCAACATGCTCATCCCCATGCTCTTGAATATTATAACTACTTCTTTCAGTATGAATTTCTCCAGTCATAAAGATGTGCTTCAAGAAATCACACTCCCTGCTAGGAAGGGGCCTGTGGTATTATTGGTGCAAAAATACAATTGGAGGCAAGTTTAAGTGACCATCTAAACTCTAGCACTCCATATTGGATTGGCTAAAGCTTTGGTTGCCATGACATTGAGAATCAGCTTCTTCCTCTTCCCAGTCTTGCCTTTCTTACTTCCTTACGGCACTGTATTTCAGGAGCACTCTTGAATAAATATTCTGTATGCAAGTGTCTCCTCAGAGTCAATTTCTGGGGAATTTATCCTAAAACAGTATGCTTGGAAAGTTCTGTATTATCTAATCTGTCTGCTCTCATTCTTTAAAAAACAAATAAAGCACTGTTTTCTCTAACTTAATACCCAAAACCAAGTGAAGATGCCTATTCTAAAATTCATGTACTCTTCTCATGTATGCCTATATACCTCCTGGTGGCTCTTCTGAACTTGCAATGTCCTCATTTGTTTGTAAATGTGTCCTTGTTATTGAAAGTATTAGCTCTTCATTTTTTTAAAGACATTATTGATTTATTTAGAGAGAGAACACAAGCAGGAGAAGGAGTAGAGGGAGAGAGAGAATCCCAGGCAGATTCCATACGAAGTATAGAACAAAACGTGGATCGGTCCCATGATCATTAGATCATGACCTGAGCTGAAACCAAAAGTTGGTTGCTCAACCAACTGAACCACCCAGGTCCCCTGAAATTATTAGCTCTTCAAAATGTAAGATAGTTTCTCTTAGAAGTTGTCTAATGCCCAGTTCAGTCCTTAGTACATAGTTAAAGATGTTTCCTAATTGAATGAAGAATTGGCTAAAATAGCTATATATACCAAGGCCCATAGCTTTAATGAGCTCCTTCTTAAAAGATTCAGAAGAAAATAGCATGAAAGATTTAAGACAACTCAGTTTGGCATTATTATTCAGTAATGAAAATATGTCTCTCATTTTGAAATTAAGGGATTAAAAAAAAGAAAAGATCTGTATAGGTGGAGAATAGGAAAGTATATATCAACAGATATATATGTGTGTGTGTCTACGTATATATCTGTAGATAAATATAGATATATATTTCCAGCTTCTCTTAAGTCAGGTTGTCAAAGTGTATTTCAATATTTTGATGAATTGTGAATTCCTAGCACATGGGCCCGTCATATTCTTTGTAACTACAAAAATGTATTTCATTGCTTTACTAATATTTTATTTTATCCACAGAGTCCATTAGCATAAATAATTGAGTCTTCACTAGATATATAATGAGAAATATGGATGGCTTGAGTCCAAAATCATACTGGAGTCAGCATCTCTTCCCTTTATTAGTTATTAAAAAGCTCTTTCTTGGGTTATCAGTTGCTTGTCAGCTCACTTTGCCTTTCATCAGTCCAGTAGCCTTCAATTCAGTAGCCTTCACCTATCAATTCTCTCAGTCTATCATTCATTTTTTCAGCATTTATTATCAATCAGTATTAATTTCAGAAATGTTATAGATATTGGGACTATAATTTTAAAAAGACATATTCTCTCAGTTTTGTCATCAAATCAAAATTGTTAGAAATATGAGGGAAATGTGGTAATAACATAGAAGAAGGATTATTGACAACTTCGCTATAGCATTGCTTATTATAGATATATTGGCTATAGACATACGAAGAAGATTATGGGAAGAAGGATGTAATTAGAACTGTGTACTTCATTTTCTCCTATGATTTTTATACTTCTATATTATATTTTCCTTAAGATTGTATGTACTTCTATGATTTTATTTTGAGGGAAAACTATTTTTAGTATGGGTACTAAGTGAGGTTTTATATTTAAGCCTTTAATGATCGCCAAATTAGTTTATGAGCAATAGGGTCCTCTAGTATTTTGCAGTGGAAGAATTCCATATTTAAATGATTTTTCCATTGGTAAGAATTCCATATTTAAATGATTTTTTATTGGCTATCTCCCCATAGAGACTATGAGTTGCCTTCACAATTTCTTAACACACAGTAGAATTTAATTAGTGAATTAATAATAAAATACATGTTTAGAAAGGATGGAAACAGTGCTCCAGACAAATCAGAATTATGAATCTTCTTGACTCACTTGTAGAGTCAAGGAATATTTATCTTGTACTTATTGCCTGGAATTCTAATGGAACAGAATAAATGGAATTTTCCTTATTTGAAATATACACATTTTATTCCCTAATTTTGAGAACAAATAGACC
Source organism: Lontra canadensis (assembly GCF_010015895.1). Lineage (NCBI taxonomy): Eukaryota > Metazoa > Chordata > Mammalia > Carnivora > Mustelidae > Lontra > Lontra canadensis. Next base: position 7,115,066 of record NW_022631031.1, on the reverse strand, counting down.
CTAATTTAATTAATAAATTTCATTCACTAGCATTGTTACTAACTTACATTTTACAGATTATTAGACATTAACAAATTTATGTTAAAGATTTTCTATATATGCTTCTTTAAAGTAGATATATGTATATATATCTATATATAGAGAGAGAGCTATATAGCTATAATGATACTATATGCAATGAGAATGTTTTCTGTTATTCAGATATTTTACAGATATAAATATTCTACAGAAACTTTCATTCCTGTAGACTTTCATTCTTAACAGATTTACATACTCAAATTAATTACTTTCTTATGAAATTTGAATCATATACTTGCTGTGTGCACTCTTTCAATATTGCCTGCTTCTGCTGCTTTACAAAAATAATCTGATTTTTTTTCCTGAATTTTCCTTTTTCTTTCTCAGAAATATTTCTAATGTTAGCTTATTATTTGTCATGGACAAGTATAGCAGACACTGTTGGCCTAAAAGTTCTTCCTTCTTCTCTGATTTTGGAGCAATGATAGCCTCCTCTGTAGTTAGAGGTGACTAAAGAAAAGTTCTTAACAATGAGACATAAATAGGAATTGCTTAGTGTGGTGGTTCCCAAGAAAGCTCTTTAAAAGAAGGCAGAGCCAAGGGTTTGTGGTATAACCAATTATTTCACTGTCTTGCAAGAATAGATTTTGACTATCTCTTCACAGTTCCGCACTTAGTGATATCATGCTAGTAGCTTGATTTTAACCATTTATATCACAGACATTAACAAATGCTACACATCAAGGACTTTTCTCATCCTACCCCTGTCCCACTCCCTAGAAATGGCTCCCTAACACACCACTGGGGCAGACTTCTACCACGTGCCTCTTACTCTTATTCTTCCTAAAATTCAAACAGTGATGAAAGAGGTGAAGTAACTACATAGGGGTATCTCATGGCACAGTGGAACTGCCATATTGATCTTGGGATGCCTATTTCCAAATTTTTTGTTAGAATAGAGAATTTAAATCCCTATTTTAAGTAAGCCACTATCTATATGCATTTTGCTGCAATTAGATACAATTCTAATAAACACAATAACTATTTTTTTGGTAGATGATCTGATGATTTATGTTTCTTATAGAATAAAAATCAGTTATCATTATGGTTTCATAAAGAATTATTTGACATATAACTTAGTGGACAAAAGCCACATCAAGTGAGAACTGGTGGGTTTTTATTGCCAGAACTCACTTTGGCAACAACCAGAATAACCTGCATTCTATTTGGTGATACTCATAAGAGTGCAGATTTCACATGAAAGTTTACTGAGCATTTGAGAATGTAAGGGTCACTTAAAGTACATTATGGCCTAAATAACTCATAATAGAAATAGTGAATGAAATTGACATTTATCATACAATGCCATCGGACTCTCATTTCCTGATATGGACACTCCCACCTTTGCACAAAAATTTACAAGAAACCAAGCTTTGACTGACAGTCAACCCATTACAAAAATGCAGACCTAATCCCATTATTCCAAACAACAATGGATTTGGAATGTGAAGCAAATCAGTAGCTAATGCCGAGTTGGCTGCTAAAAATAGAGCAAAGTGATTCATCTAGGAAACAATATAAAGAACTTGCATCCTTCTTGTATTATAGGGTTTAGAAACACAATTTTATGCCATTCCAAAACCTCTATAGTTAAAAAAAAATAAGATAATGGATTATAGTATAGGACAACTCTAGTTATTTAGTAACTTAACTAATATAACAATATTCAAAGTTTAGATTAGGAAAACTTTGTACACCAGATAAATGCACTTTGTTAGTTGATTTCTAAATACCTCATTTTGTGTGTGTGTATATGTGCGTGTGTCTTCACCACTTTGTTATACTCTATATAATACAATATATACTCTATATAATACAATATTTACTGTTTCCTTTGTATCTATCCTTCCTTGTGAACAAATTTGCATTTCTTTTTCCTTCCAAAGATTATACTAGAAGCATAAATATTAAAAGATGCTTTATGGGAATTATATTACTAATCACGAGGAGTTGATTCTTCTAAAGCATTTACTGTTCCTTCTTAAGTAGGTCTGATTATCACCTCTGAAATAGGGAAATATTTTCTTTCAGACTATGAGAAAGTAGCACCAAATATATAAAATTGGGGATCCATTTGCTAGGAAAATGAACTATTAAAAGGTAGGACATAACTCAATGTATGCAGATTTTATATATTCTCATTCACATATTTCCCAATAGTTTGACCATATGATAAACAAGTCTAAGATGTGTAAGAATACCTTGGAAAACTTATCATGAACATGTGTTCTCATCTCCTTACCAAAGCACTACTGATTCAGTTGATCTGATGTTGATATGAACCAGCAGTATTAAATTTTCCACAGCATCCCAGGTGTTTGCTACAATTGATACTCAGCCCATGCATCTCAAAAGACTAAATTAAAGGGATAATTTAAACCTAAAATTAAGAAAGTATTGTTCAAGGGAGACTACGCTTTAAAAAAAAAAATAGCATCAATATATATATAAGGTAGAGCAATTCCAAGATAAAAGAATATCACTTATATGAATCTTGAGAGAAAATGAGAAAATTTGAAAATCCTTCTCAGTAGATTTTGACATGACCCCCAAACTGTTTAGGATGAGGATGAGTTTGGATATAAGAGAGTGTGATTTGTAACACCTGGTTAAGCAAGATATTGACATTTAAAAAATCCTGTTATCCTGTTCATTGCCATTACAAAAATGGGTAGCTTAAACAACAGAAATTTATTTATCTAAATTTTAGAGTCTGGGAAGTCCAAGATCATGCTAAAACCTCTTCTCTTGGCTTGGAGGCAGCTGTTATGTTGAAACATGTTCACATCACCTCTCCTTTGTGCAACAGAGCAAAGGCAAGCTCTCTGACATCCCTTCTAATAAGGTTCCTAATTGTATATGATCAGGACCCTATACTTATGATCTCATTTACTCTTAATTATTCCCTTAGATGTCCCATGTCCAAATATAACCACACTAGCTATTAAACAGGTTTCAGCTTGTGAATTTGGAAGGAACAGAAACGTTCAGTTCATAACAGAAACACATTTGTTTCATTTCCTGAACATCAATCATCAATAATTATATTACCCAAGTGTTACAAGTTAAAAGTAAAAATCAGAAAATTATTTCTTATCCTAAAATTATTTCTAATTATTTCTAATATCACTCCAAAATACTTAATACCTTTAAAAAAAAAAGCCACACAATTAGAAAGAGACAAAAATCTAAGAAAGTAAATGAGAAATATACCTTTAAAAGAGTTTGTTTATAGTGTAAAAGAGGGGAAAAAGTAGAAAAAGAAATTAGATGCACAACAGAGTGCTATTTATGTAAATTAAATCACATATACAAGTATTAAAAAAATACTTACAATTTCTAAGGATGTCAACAAATAAAAAGAAACATACCCAAACACTATAACATTGTTTGTGAGAAGAACTAGGAACAAGAGTAGGGAATAGTATTAAAAAGAATGAAAATAAAATTTAAAATGATAGAGACTTTTTTAAAATTTAATTTTAATTTTTCAGTGTTCCAAGATTCATTGTTTATACCAATCCTAGTGCTCCATGCAATACGTGTCCTCCTTAATATCCACCACCAGGCTTCAATTGGACTGATAATAATATAATGTGCCATCATATCCTCAGATGTGGATATTCACTTGTACGTGAGAACCATTAAACAAAGAAAAAAGAAATATGTGAGCAGATAATTCACTCAACAAAGCTAAATGCTAAAAAACCTGTGAACATGTTCTTTATTTCTTTAAAAGATGAAATTCAGTTGTCTACAAATTGGAAAACTGAGTAAATCCTGGCAAGTGTATAGTTAAATTTGCAATTATAGGGGTACCTGGGTGGCTCAGTCAGTTAAGCAGTTAAACATCTGACTTTGGTTCAGGTCGTGATCTTGGAGTCCTGGGATCGAGCCACCTTAGGCTATGTGCTCTGCAAGGGCTCTCCTTCTTTTGCTTCTTCCTCTGCCCCTCCACCAACTCATGCTCTCTCTCTCTCATTCTCTCAAATAAGTAAATAAAATATTTTTTTTTTTTAAATTGCAACCATATAAGGCAAAGTCAACTTAATTGTAGCAATCTTTCTAAAATTATTCTTGCCATATGGATGGTTTAAATGAACTTAACTACCAGTAGCTCCTATTCTAAACATATGACCTAAGAAAAGAGAAATTATGTCAAAAATAAGTTTACATATCTCAAAACCAAAAATCATAATGTTAACATCACAATAATAATGTTTAATTATGTATGATTAAATATACATCTTATGTGTGTGTGTGTGTGTGTATATATATGTATATATATATACATATATATATATACTTATGTATGCATAAGTGAAATGAATAGCAGCCATAATATGAGGGACAAGTAGAAGGAATAAGGATTATTTTGTTATTATAACATACTCATACTACACGTGAACTGGCATAGTGTTATTTGAAAGTGGAATTTGATTAATTATAAGTGTATATTGCAAACTCTAAAGCAACTATATAAAAAAAAAAAACAACAACAAAAACTGAAAAAGAAGTGTAGGGGCACCTGGGTGACTCAGTGGGTTAAGCCTGCCTCCGGCTCAGGTCATAGTCTCAGGGTCCTGGGATCAAGTCCACAACGGGCTCTCTGCTCAGCAGGGAGCCTGCTTCCCCCTTTCTCTTTGCCTGCCTCTCTGCCTACTTGTGATCTCTCTTTCTGCCAAATAAATAAATAAAATCTTTAAAAAAAAAGAAGTGTAATTAATACTTCAGGAGAGGAGAGATAATGGAATCATGAAATGCTTAATTAAAACCACAGAAGACAAAAAAGGAGTGGAAGACAAAAATAGGAACAAAAAAAGGCAACAAATAGAAAACAGTAATAAGTGTGGATATTAATTCAACTATATCAATAATCACTTTGAACATCAGTGGTCTAAATGTACCAATTAAATGACATAGATTTAGTCAGAGTGAATCATGGACATAGAGTGAATCAAAAGACAAGACCCAACTATATGTTGTCTATAAGAAATCCACTATAAATATAAGAAACATAGATTAAAAGCAAATGGATAGAGAAAAACATACCATGCTAACACTGATCAAAAAAAAGCAAGAGTAGATATTTTAATTTCAGACTGAACAGACTTCAAAGAAAGGAAAAGCATCAGGGATTAAGAAAGGTATTACATAGTGATAAAGGGGTCAATTCTCCAAGAAGACATAACACTCCTTAACATTATGTCCCTGATAACTGAGCCTCAAACTATGTAAGGCAAAAACTGATAGAACTTCAAGAGGAAATAGATGAATGTACTATCATAGGTGGAGACTTTGACATCCCTTTCTTAGACATGGACAGATCCAGCAGACAAAAATCTGGAAGGATGGAGTTGAAATCAACAACACCATTAGTTGACTGGGTATAAAGTACATCTATAGAGTACTTCTCTGAACAACCGCAGAATACATATTCTTCTCAAGCTCAGCATGGAACAGTCACCGAAGTAGACACCATTCTGAGCCATTAAACACACCGTAATAAATTAAAAAAAAAAAAAGTCATACAGTGATTGCTCTTAGACCACAAAGATAACTGGAAAATCCCAAAATATGTGGAGATCAAACAATGCACTTCTAAATAAAACATGAGTCAGGGAAGAAGAAATAATTGAATATATAATCAAATATAATTAAGAATAATTAAAATATTTATAAATATAAATGAAAAGGAAAACATCATTTGTTATAAATATATTGCTCTAGTGAGGGAGAATATTGATAATGGGGTGGACTGTGCATGTGGGGGTATATGGGAAATCTCTGCACTTTCTCCTTCATTTTTGCAGTGAACATTAACTACTCTAAAAAAATAGTCTTAATAAAAATAAAATTCTATGGAATGCTCTAGGAGGACCAAAGAATCAGCATGTTTTAAAAAAGGAAATTTGGTTCATGACACATATTTCTTGAGAAAGAAAGGTAAAGGAAAAAGTGGACTGGCAATGCATTTGGGAAAATTTCGGCCATCTGTTACCACAAAAATTAAAACTTTCTTCTCAGGACTAAATCAGGTTCTGTGCAATATAGGTGGTAATGGGCAGTGAAATCACATAGGGTCTGAGATCATCTTGGGATGTTTTATGGTCTGCATGACTCTGGGAAGGTAGCTAATAATGTAAGATTGTAAGATCTTGTATAATGTAATAATGTAAGATCAAGTTCCTTAGATGTAGATTTGTGGCAGAATTACTTAACAAAGTGGTGAGGCTTCAAGGAGATGCATAAGGAAATAACACTGAGATCCCCAAGAGGAAGGCTTCCAAGAAATACCACGTATTTTTGCTATATTCTCTCCCTTAATATAATCTGATACAGCATATTATTAGGACTTCTTAGTGGTTGATCTTACAAATTTCTTTTGATGTTGAACAGGTAAAATCTCACTTAGAGTCTTGTCACCTTTCATTTCACTAATTGCCAGGAAATAATCATGGCAAAAAGAATGAAAATACATTCTTAATATATATTATTTTAAAAAGTCATTAATAAGTAACTTACTTATGAACTTGGTTATAAAATATATTTCACAATGCCTGGAAAGCAACATTAATATTCTTGTCACATAAGTATGCTCTATCTTGCTCTTTGCAGTTCCTTAGAAAAATCAGATAGCTAAAGCAGTAATAGAAATAGATTGCTAATACATAAAAGGTTTCTTTTCACTTTAATTGCTGCATGACATTTCAGTTTACAGGTAATATGTATCTTTAATCTGAATAGCACAGCCTCTAACTTGCTATAGTTAAATGCGCAAAAAATGAATGACCTTACATTTACCAAAATCTAAACTGGGTAGCGAAGCTCAACGCTGAGGCATTCATCTTGATAATAGCCAAGAAGTCAATTGAATTTCTTTTCCAAAGAAGAACTGAACCACACTGAGCTATTTTCAGTAAATTTTATGTTTGTTCACTCAAGTCAGGGTCTCAAAGAGAATTGTTTACATATTGTAAATGCTCAGCAAAAATACATTTATTTGAGAGGATATAAGAATTTCTCCATATTTTTATGTGGTCTAATGATCTTGAAGGTAAGACTTTTTTTTAAAGTTTTTACGTAAATTCCAGTTAGTTAACGTGCAGTGTAATATTAGTTTCAGGCGTACAATGCAGTGATTCAACACTTCCATGCAACACCTGGTGCTCATCACAATAGACGCACTCCTTAATCTCCATCATAAGGCAAATATTTTTATTTTTTTTTTTAAGATTTTCTTTATTTATTTGACAGAGAGACAGCAAGAGAGGGAACACAACCAGGGGGAGTGGGAGAGGGAGAAGCAGGCTTCCCACTGAGCGGTAAGCTTAATATGGGACTCGATTCCAGGACTCTGGGATCATGACCTGAGCTGAAGGCACACGCTTAACGACTGAGCCACCCAGGCGCCCAAATATTTTTATTCTTAAAAAAGTTTCAAGCATACCTGACAAGGTTACTTACATCATAATAAAAAGGTGTTTTTTATTTTGTTGTTTTGTTTATAAATTTGGAGCTGATTGATGTTTTCAGTTTGCTACGGTTTCTTCTGTTCTACTTTCGGTAAATTTGACAATACCTATTTTAAAACAAATGACGTGATGCTTTCATTGGGTTTCATTCAGGCAAGGAGTGACTTTGAAGTGAGATAAAGCAAGTATCAGATGTAACTATTACTGAAAGAAGCCATTAAAACTGTAATCAGGAAGTCGGTGTAACAGCCTCAGGTAAGCAGCAGTGTCCTCTGATTGGTCCCCTTTGTAAAGTTTCGATTACTGAACTGCTGTGAATCATTCTGCTTAGTTCTCTGCAACAGTGGGACGTTAACAAGCACTTTAGGCCTAAGCAACGAAGGGGTAGTAAGAACACACCCAAATTGTTGGCACCCTCCATGCTGTTTCCTGCAGCACACAGCTGTTTGACAGCCACTTCCATTTGTGGCGATCTAGAACCAGGCATGTATTTGATTCTTCAGGGTGTATATTCAGTATCAATAGGATAAATATGGCAACCATTCACAGAACAATGAAGAATGCTAGAGAACTGTAATGTTTTGAGCAACTAGCTACCATGTGATGATCTTTTAAATCTCGAAGCTAAATTATACTATTATCTTGATTTTACTAATTAGGAAATAGAGGTTGAGAGAAGTTAAAACAATCAAAAATCTATTTGTTTCTTGGGTTGAGATTTGAATTTACAATTTCCTAATTCCACAGTAACATACTATACATAGGTGCAATCACAGATAGATTCAAACAGGGGAAATTTTTATTTTTCTAAGTTGCCCCATTTCCCCTTATAATGTTGACCCCAGGAAGTTATTTATTTATGTAGTTGTTTATTCATTTATTTGCTATTCAGTCTATTTATTTATGAAAATAAAGAGTGAGTCTTTAATAAATGTCATTTCTAAGATTCTAGGATTTCCATTGTACAGGTAGGTTGACCTCAAATCCAGGTTCTGTACAAGTAGGCAGGGGGAAGATAGAGTCAGGAAGTCTTGCCTTTTCTCTAGAGGATCCTCAGTGTTGTGATATACGTCATTAAGGATGACATGGTCAATGGGAACTCATACTGTAATGAGATCAGGAAAAGGCAGCTTCCAGCTAGGAGCTCTAAATCCCAGTTTAAACATAATTTAAAAATAAATAAATAAATAAATAAATAAATAAATAAATAAATAAATCACATGTTAATGAAGGGAAAAAAAAGAAAAGAAAGAAAAAAGGAAAAAATAAATGTATTAATATGGAAAAAAGAGAAAGTAGATCTTAGTGGACAGCCTCCCCATCTGCCACAGCCACTCTCTAATCCACACAAACCTACCTGTTGGGGGTTCTGGAGAAGACATGGCCTCTGGTTGACCCTCGAGCTAGACCTGGACAGCTAGACCTAGAGGCTAGTCACCACCTCTCATTCTTGAACTGCACATTCTGTCCACCATTCCCACAGTGGGGGCTATTTTCAAGAGATCCATTTTCAAAGACTCAGGCATGAGAGAACAATGTGTTGTTGAGACTACCTGAACAGTAAATATGGCTGGATGAGGCCTCTAGGCGAACTTCTAAGGTTCTGGCAGGTGAGTGAGGAGACCTACTGGTCTGGAGGCTGCCTAAAACCAGCCTTGTATGTAAGTTCCTTTGTTTATTAAAACTGCCACTTACACTCTGGAGTCTCCTTGCAGTCTCTCTTTGCCCTCTGTGTATGGGGACCGGTTTTAGAACCAACACTATCCCTTATTGGGAAATTATCTTCAGGCTATTTTTTTAATCTTAAACTTTTTTTTTAATCTAATGTACTCCCTTTTGATATTGCTTTTCTTGGAATGACAGAGTAATAGACAGTATTCCACTTATAGGTCCCACCATAACTTTCCAGTTTTTTAAACAACAACAAATGGGGCTCTGAAATGAATGTAGTTGATGAACCCAAGAACAAATAGCATTAAGAATTAATTCTGTTTCAAAGAATTGCTGAAATTTCAGGGAGGATTTTAAAGTTTCATAGGATGGAGAAATATTAGTTATGTGCAGTTTAGAGTGGGTTTGAATGTAAGAAAGATGGCACAGCATGATCAAAAGATCTTAGGTGTTCACTTTAATGACATCTGTCTATCAATCATCATCATCATCATCTATCATTTATCATCTTTCATCAACATCTACCTACCTACAGGGCATGATCATTTAAAGTAATGTTTTTGAGATGTATCCATGTCATTGTATGTATGAGTATATTTTTTTCTTTTTATACTGTGTCCTGTATCCTTATATGAATGTACTCTAATTTTTCTTACGTATTCTCAAATTGATGCACATTTGGGTTGTTTCCAGTTTGGGGATATTATGAATCAGCTCCTCTGAATGTTCTTGTGCAAGTTTTTTTATAGACATACAGTTTGACTATGCTTAGAATACTCAAATGCAGAAATATTATATCATAGGATAACTACTTTTAGCATTATAATAAATTCATTGTGAATTCATTTTATTATATACTGACCAGCAATGTGTGAGAATCTACTTGCTCCAGTACTTTACCATGTTATATTGTGTGTGTGCATGTGTACTTTCTGGCCATGCTAGAGGGTATAAGAGAGTATTTTGTTTTGTTTTGTTTGTTTTGAAGAATTATTTATTTATTTATTTGAGAGAGAGAGAGAGAGAGAGAGCTAGATGGAGGAGGGGCAGAGGAAGACAGTCTTCAAGCATACTTCCCACTGAGCACAGACTGGATGAGGGGCTAGATCCTGCCATCCATGAAATCATAATCCAAGCTGCAACCAAGAGTCAAGGCTCAACCAACTCAGCCACCCAGGTGCCCTTATTTTGATGTTTCAAATGCATTTCTCAATATATCAATATTAAGGAGGGCATGTATGGTGATGAGCACTGGGTGTTGTATGCAACTAATGAATTATTGAACACTAGAAATAAATAAATTAAATTTTAAAAATAAATAAGTAAAATACATTTCTCTAATTGCTAATAATGTTGAGCATAGTTCATGTACTTATTAGACATTGGTATATTTTCTGTCTTCTTTGGTTGCTTGTTTTGCACATATTTAAATAGATTTTCTTTTATTTTTAAGGGAGTCCTTTATATATTGTGCATAGGAATATATAATATGCATGTCTTACCAGTCTATAACTTGTCTATTCATTTTCAAAAGGAGTATTTTTAGTGGGAAAATTTTTATTGGAATTAGGTTTTATTTTTCATTTGTTGTCTTTCATGAGGGTTTTAAATGTACTGTTTAAAGAAAACTTTGCCCATCCCCAAGGCTGTGAAGATGCTCCCTTATCCTTTCCTCTAGAAATGTTATAGTTTTGTTTTTTATGTTTAAATTTATGGTTCTAACTTTCATATTTGGGTATATGGACCATCTCAAAGTAATATTTGTGTATGGGTGACTAGCCAGTTTAATTAGAAATGTTCCATATAGATATCCACGTGTTTCATAGATAAAATCTTTCCATTTTCTAGGAATTTAACTAGTGCCTTTGTTGAAAAATTTTCTTGATTAATACCTGTGAGGCTATTCCTTAACTCTCATTGTGTTCCTTTGATTTCTGTGCTTATCCCTATGCTAGTAACACACTGTCTTGATAATTGTAGCATTACAGCAATCCTTAAATGAGGCATTTAAGTCTGCCAGTTTTAATTATTCAGCATTGTTTTAGTTATTCTTTATACCTTTCATTACCATATAAATTTTGGGATTTTCATCACTTTTCTAAAATTCCTATCTGTGCCTGCATTTTGTTCTCCTTTCACCAGATTATTTAAAATATAATTATCATGGTTATTTTAAAGTAGGTTTAAATTCTTCCACAATTTAAATGACAAAATCTGGCTAGTTTCTGTATATGTTCCTATTGACTATTTAATCCGTTGACCATATAGACATGGTCTTGTTTTTTCACGTAGACATAAATTTTTTATTGTGCATAAGAACATTAGAAATTAAGGTAAATAATATTTATCCCCCCCCCATTTTTTTTTTTTTTTTTTTGGTCAGGTCACTAGTGTTCGGGGATGTGTTCATCTAATCTTTGGTGGAGGTGTTTCTAGGGTTTATTGACTTTTAATTAGATTCAATTCACTGCTGGTTTCAAATATTTAGAAAATGACATCAAGATTTTTCCCTTCAAAAACCTTGGGATCTGAATACTAGAAAGGTTCTGGAAAGTTTAAAAACTTTATAGCTGGAGATTTTGTACTTTTGGCTAAGATGAAATAACATGGACTCCATGTTATCCTCTCATCTGAAGCAACCTAAAAAGGCAGAAAATACATTTGAAATAATACTTGTCTAAACATGAGATATCAGGCAACAAAGTATAGTGACCCTTGAAAAACTGGGAAAAAATAAGGTGAGACTTATGACTGCCCAAGATTACTTTCTTAAGAGAGTTTCCATCCTGTGGCATAGTGGGGGGTGGTGCAGAGGGGAGGGATCCAAGTGGATGAGACTCTCCAAGTTGAGGAGACAGAGCTGAGACTCCAAGGAGGCCAAGGTGACTAGAGTTTGTAAGCCAAAACATCAGATTGGAGAGAGCTGCATAGAGAAAGAACCCCAGAGAACTACAGAGGACCCCCCTTGAGAATTCAGGCAAGTACTGATCAGCAAATGCACATGAGAAAACTACTCAGTGCTTGAGAAAGAATAACCCAAAAGATTAGACATAGTAGTACTTGGCATACCACAAGACCATAAATAGTGCCTGGTCCTAGCAGCAAGACAGGAAAATTTCAAAATGAGAAACATGAAAGCATCTTGTGAGGACTAATTAGCCCAGCCTAGTGCCCATCTACCACATTATAGCTACCATTTCTCTTGGTGAGAGACAAGAACTTGCCACCAAATCACTGCCACCACAATCAGTGCTACAATTAAGAGCTCCTTGTTCACCTGTTCCATAACTGTTCCTTCATCCTTAATCTATTCTCACATAGGAATCATTCTTCCCATGTATTTCTTCAATCCATTTACCTTATATCCTTCACTCTACAGCTTTTGTTCACCTTGTGTCTTAAATCTCTTAGTTAGTAATCAATCCTTGGAAACCAATATGGTAATATGAGACTTTGAGGATTTTCTCATTGAAAAGAGATTTTGAGTAACCTTATGCCAAATCTGATTTTCTCCAACGGTTTTATCAAAAATGAAAGAAAAATAGGAGTCTAAAAGAAACACATGGTAGAAAAGCTTGAATGGGTCATTTGGAAAAAAAGTAGTGAATTCAATCAAAATATTGTAAGAATAATGTGTGGTGTGGTGTCAAAGTGGTGAAATAATACATGGGGAAAAGGTGACACTAAGATTATGTTTATGAAATGTACTTTCTGTCCTGTTCTGCAGTTAAACTTAGATTTGTCTTATGCTTTATATTTTTCATACCTTTCATGATAAAATACATTAAAAAGTATTCCAACAATCAGAAAAACTATCATCTTTTCTTCATTTTGTAAATGTTTCTTGCAATTATGGAAATTGCCTTCAAAATTCATTTAATATTCATATTGGAATAAAGCATCTGTTGTGGCAGATGGGGCAAATGACATCAAGTTCAGCTGTTTAAATAACCCTTAAGGATCAATGTGTAGTTTACAAAAATAATTTGTAATTCATTTTGGATTAATTAATTTGAATTTATGGTGTTCCATAAAGGCATACTGCAGCTGCTTCTAGCACTGAATTGATTATATTCAACTGGTTACTCCCCTTAAAACATGCATTTTGACAGAGAGAAGACAATGCTCCCCATTGTGCATTCTTTAGCTTTACCAATGTACACAATCTTCAAAAAATCTGGAAAGATAGCATACCTGAACATGACAACTCATTTGCATAATTATCTAGCTATTTAAATCTCTATACTGTGAAATTTCATCAATTCAAGTGCAGTATAAATAGATAGAGATACAAGCAAGTTTATTCAAGTATCTTTGAATACATATATCTTTTTTTCTTTTCCCATTGACCTCTACCTCTCTACAAGATGTGGAGAAAAATAAATGTGTATTTTGCACTTACAATAAAAAGACCTGAGGCAATTTAAATCTATTTTTGGATGAGGTTTAAGAGAAATGATAGCTATAATTTAGTCTAAGATTTGTAAGATACAAATGCAATCATACGTAAAAAAGATACTTCGTTGGCCCTTGTGAGAATTCACTATTAGAGCCAGTTTTCCATTTTCATTGGCATAGGTTAAACTCTTCAGAAAATTCACTGGCAAATATTTCTACATGGTAATTGAACTATTTTTTTAAAAGAATTCTGGTGAATAAAATAAATAAATTGACTTTTGATTGAATATTTATAATAATCATTGGTTGGATTCTGCAATGGATTTTTCCACGTTTTTATTAAACATTTTGAGAGGCTTTCTTAAATGCTTTTTCCCTTCCTCCTTCTATCTTGCATTTTTACCTAAAACACAGAAATACTTTAGTTAAAGCAACCCCACACTTTCAGTAAATATGGATGTTTCAATTTCTAGCAGTACTAAAATTTGCCTTTTATGATTCTTTGGCTAGGGCATACTGAGAATATACCAAGAAGACTATAATCATAAATGCAAGAGAGTATATCCCTTAGTTGCTGACACGATGGAACAAAACTTATTTCAGGAGGGAAAAAGTTTACCAAACCAGTATTATTACCATTGTTTAAACAAAGTCACTGTCTTCTTACTTACAAAAGCCCACAGGGCTACTGGAAGCATGGGTGTAATTTTTGTTCTTTTTGGAGTTATGAAATTCCTATCTTCCCCAAGAGAGTCCCTTCCTGAGAATCTCAGTCCCTTTATCATAAAGATGCACAAGAAAACAATTCACAGCTCCCTATAGCTAAGCTTATTTAATCATGTAGACCTAATTTTCCTCACACAGTATTTTTCAGTTAGGCTCTTTTATCTGATGGTGAAAATGTGTTAGGATTAATATACAATTCAGCAATAAATCACCACTTGCTCTGATTTGTCCAACAAGTGAGTGGAGATGCCCTATCTCAGAACATACTGTTTCACATTGACATGATTCTTGCTGTTGATCCAATCATAATTACTTGGTTGCAGTTTTTCAGTAGCTGGGTCATCACCATTAAATATGTTCACAATTCTAATATTGCTGAGTTTTCCTATCCCCCACATATTCTTCTACATGCATTCTTTGACTAGGGCTTTGCTTATGGATCTCCAACATTACACAGTCATGAGGGTATAGTCAGCTATCAGAGCTGCTTCAAGCCAAATCTAGTTCCTCACTGTTCTGTCATTTCCTACAGCAGTTTCTTAAATTCCACTACTCTCCTAGAGCTTTAACTTCAACAATTCCCTTAAAGACTACCTTTGGTCTTAGAATGTATATAATGTGGCTATAAACTACAATTAGCAGAACATAGTTATTTAAAGAGAAAAACCTATTTACCCTTAGACACTAAGCAGTCTTTCAAGTATACAGGAGCCAATCTGAAAATTCAGTTGCATTTCAGATCACAGAGTACATCTAGTAAAAGCCCAGAATCTATTTAATATACATACAATATTCATTTACAGAGATGCAAAAAAAGTCCAAATTAAGACAAAATGGGCAGAGTCTGAGTAGACAATTTAAAAAGAGAGAACTATAAGTAATTAATAAGTAAATACAAATGTTTCTAATTCCCATAGTCATTTGGAAAGTTAAATCAACAAAGAAATATTTGCCACCCCTTGAATTGGTAGAAATTTAAAGTAAGTTATATCTATCACTTTGAATGACAATGAGAATGTAAGAGATGGATAATCCCATACACTCTAGTAGAAGCAACAATTTATAGAAACTTTTAAAAATACCTTGGTATTTTTTATTTTCTGTGTATGTATTCCTTAACTCAGCGGTTTCACTATGAATCCCCTTTCTGGAGAAATATGTGCTCAAATACACAGTAACTACCTAACAAAATGCTTGTTAAATCCTTGTGTATATTAATAAGTAACTGAAAATAGCCTAATGATCACCAATAGAAGAATTATTAAATGTGCAGTATCCATTGTATAGAATATTATATAGTCATTAGAAAGTACTACGTGGATTGACTTGGAATGATCCCCATGGCATACTTTTTACATGATAAGAAGGTTCTGGAATGATCCATATGACTTGATCCTATTCATAAAAAATAATGCAAATATGTAATGAAAGGTTATGCAAACATATATGAGCATATATTTGCTATATGCATATATAAGTATATGTATGTGTACCTAACTTGTATACATACATACACAAATATAGATAGATGATATATAAATAAATAAGTTGAAAGAAAAGCACCTGAAAAAATACACACTAAATTGACAGTGGTGGTTATCCTTAAGAAAGGAAAGGTGCAAAATTGCCCTGTAAGAGAGAAATGGTAGCGGTTCAGAAAAGGGTACTATTGGTTTGCAACCTTGGGAATTCCCTGAGTAAATCTGAAATTGGCCCCATACACTGAGGTCTGGAAGAGACAGAAGAAAGAAGCGGGCCATTTCAGATTGGTAAATAGCAGATTTGATAAAACAAGTGAACGTGCATAGAAGGCTCACATTGGGTGTCCACAAGATGAATAGATCTCTGGACCCACTGCCAAAATCTTAAAAGTGTTAAAAATGTATGTAGAGATTTCAACTGGGTTCAGTTATACATTTAGTACAGATAATTTCAACAGCATCTTATTCTCTCAGTCTACATCTTTGAAATATCTGCTATTATGTGAGTCTTAGGACAAATGTACATTCGGAGGACAGGAGGGAGGCAAGGAGCCTCTGATTGCCCTCGTCCAGCTCATGGGTCAACTGGTGGTCACACCCTGTTGGTGTGGTCATGCCCTCTTGGTGACCTCCTCCACAGGTACCCTTTCTTTTATCGATTTTACAGAAGTGTAATTAATTTAAAATAAACATAAAATTTGACTCAGCAAAAGAATTTTATTTATTTCTTTTTATGATAAACACAGGGCATTTTTATTTTCATACATCACCCTTGTATACAGATGTTTAGTATTTGTATTCCAAACAAAATGATTTACAAGTCATTGTTAATGATGATGATAGCATGTGATTTTTATTTAAGATCAGGTCACATCTTCCACTTAATGTTTTCTTTCTTTTCAGACGTTTTGGGCTCAAAATGCATCCATCTGTCTCTATATTTTCTTTTTGTTTTAAGCCCTTAAATTTATTTTAATTTGTTATGCAGCAAGAAAAAGCATATACATTAGGTATGCCATTTTATCTCCCCTTATTACTGTGAATGGGTTTACCTTCTTTTTCTAAAATTTTTATTTAAATAAAATAAAGAAAGAAAGAAAGAAAAGAAAAAGAAAACATCTGTGTGTTTTCTTTCTTTCTTTCTTTCTTTCCTTCTTTCTTTCTTTTTTTTTTCTTATGTTCAGTTAGCCACTGTATAGTACATAATTAGTCCTTGATGCAGTGTTCAGTGATTCATTAGTTAAGTATAATGCCCAGTGCTCATCATAGCACATCCCTTCCTCAATAACCATCACCCTATGATCCCCTCTCTCCATCCTTCTCCCCTCTGAAACCCCCAGATTTTTTCTTGGGGTCCATAGTTTCTCATGGTTCATCTCCCTCTCTGATTTATCCCCCTTCGGATTTCCCTCCCTTCTCCTATTGTCCTCCATGCCATTGCTTATGTTTCATGTAAGTGAAACCATCTGATAATTGTCTTTCTCTGTTTGACTTACTTCACTTAACATATTCCCCTCCAGTTCCATCCATGTCAATGCAAATGGTGGGTAATCATCGTTTCTGGCTGAATAATATTCCAGTATGTATATGTATCTTCTTTATCCACTCATCTGTTGAAGGGCATCTTGGCTCCTTCCACAGTTTGGCTATTGTGGACATTGTTGCTATGAACTTTGGGATGCATGTGCCCCTTCTTTTCACTACATATATATCTTTGGGATAAATACCCAGTAGTGCAGTTGCTAGGTTGTAGGGTCGCTCTATTCTTAACATCTTGAGGAACCTCCATGCTGTTTTCCAGAGTGGCTCTACCAACTTGCATTACCACAAATAGTGCAAGAGGGTTTCCCTTTCTCCACATCCTTGTCAATATTTGTTGTTTCCTGCTTTGTTAATTTTCATTCTAACTGGTGTAAGGTGGTATCTCATTGTGGCTGTGATTTTTATTTCCCTAATGACTAGTGATGTTGAACATTTTTTCATGTGTCTGCTAGCTATTTGTATGTCTTTTTTAGAGAAGTGTCCACTCATGTCTTCTGCACATTTTTGACTGGTTATTAGTGTTTTGAGTGATGATTTTGAGAAGTTCTTTATAGATCTTTGATATCAGCCCTTTATCTGTAATGTCATTTGCAAATATCTTCTCCCATTCTGTGGGCTGCCTCTTAGTTTTGTTGACTGTTTCCTCTGCTGTGCAGAAGCTTTATATCTTGATGAGGTCTCAAAAGTCCATTTTTGTTTTTGTTTCACTTGCCTTTGGAGATGTGTATTGAAAGAAGTTGCCGTGGTCTATGTCGAAGAGGTAACTGCCTATGTTCTCCTCTAGGATTTTGATGGATTCTTGTCTCACATTGAGGTCTTTCATCCATTTTGAGTTTATCTTTGTGTATGGTGTAAGGGAATGGTTCGTTTCATTCTTCCATATGAAGCTATCGAATTTTCCCAGCACCCTGGGATCATGACCCGAGCCTAAGGCAGAGGCTTTAATCCACGAGCCACCCAGGCAACCCTCCAGCACCACCTATTGAAGAAACTTTTTTTCCACGTTTGGATATTAAACAAAAAATCCTAAAATTTGTATGGAACCAGAAAAAACTCTGAATCACCAAGGGAAGGATGAAAAAGAAAAACAAAGCTGAAGGTATCATGTTGCTTAACTTCAAGCTATATTACAAATCTGCGATCACCAAGACAGCATGGTATTGGCACAAAAACAGGCACATAGACCAATGGAACAGAATAGAGACTCCAGAAATAAACCCTCAACTCTATGGTCAACTAATCTTTGACAAATTAGCAAAGAATTTTAAAATGTGAGAGAGACAAAGAGATTGATTGTTTCCTTAGAACACTTTGCCCATTGGGTGCTAACTGTAATTACAAGGAATGCTATCTTCCTAGTTCCTTTTAGCAGAAGATTGTTAATGTTTAATGGCAGCAGTAGTTCCCAGGTGTAGAAAGGCTAGCAACTGGTAGCTTCACTGGCCCTTCCCGATCTGCGAGTAATTAGAGAAGCAATTACTTCACCTAGACAGACTAACAAATAATTGGCCAAGCACCATTTTTAACAACAATATCCTAATTCTGAAGAGAAATTCAAATGGCATATGCTAAACAAAGAATGGTTTTAAGTAAAATAACTAGGTTGGAATAAACCTACATCAAAAATATCAATTATTGGGGTGTCTGGGTCACACAGTGGGTTAAGCCTCTGCCTTCAGCTCGGGTCATGATCCCAGAGTCCTGGGATCAAGCCCCGCATCGGGCTCTCTGCTCAGCAGGAAGCCTGCTTCCCTCTCTCTCTCTTTCTGCTTCTCTGCCTACTTGTGATCTCTGTCTGTCAAATAAATAAATAAAATCTTTAAAAAAAAAAAAAAGAATATCAATTATTTTTTCCCTACCAGACACCAGCTCAGAACACAAAATATCTGCCTCTCATTTCTTTCCTTTTTTTTCTCCATTTTACATGTCAAATATGAGATCAACAATGATTATGGTGGGGTTGCTTTAGAAGCTTCAAATATTTTACCAAGAAATGAATAAGAATCTTTGGCTTGTCCATGTGATAGATAGCTATTGTACCTCTGGTTAAAGAGATGTTAACTTTTTTTTTCTTTTTTAAAGATTTATTTATTTATTTTAGAGGAGGGCAGAGGGAGGAGAGTGAGTCTTAAGCAGATTCCAACTTGGAGTGTGGAGCCTGACATGGGGATCAATCTCACCACCCTGAAATCATGACTCTAACCAGGACTCTGACATCAGGACCAGAACAGACACCAAGAGTTGGACAGTTAACAGACTTGACACTTAGGTGACCCAAGGAGATATCTATTTTTTATTTAAGCATCTACTGGTTGGGATGATTACTTTCCCTTTTAGCATACCTGTGCACAAGAAAAACAAAACAAAACAAACAAACAAAAAAAAACAACAAAAAAACCCTGTCTGAAGGAGAGAGATTAGGTCAAATACTAACACCAAATCCTGACCCTTCATGACTAGGCAGAAATTACAAAGGAAGTTCTTGCTGTGATTTATTTATCGCTTCCTGAAAGGATTCTGTATTTAATTCAACCACATTTACTAACAAGGGCTTTTGCTTTTTATGCTGGAAGAAAAATCTACAAACATATAGTTTCAAAAGATCGGACATAATAAAGAATACTGTCTCCAAAAGAATATTGTAAATGCTCTGAACTTCATTGTACACACAACAAACATTTTTGAAGCTGTAGGATTTAAGCATGGCTTATTCAATCCAAGACTCCTAATTATATCAATTGCAAAACAGTTGCGTGTTTCCAGATGCACTCCTCAACAAACTCCAGAGCTACTGCACGTAAGTGCTCTCCAGGTGATAATTCTGACAATCTTTAAACAGCACATCTACTGGTATTACCATGTAATTAATAGAAATATCTACCACATTGTCACTTCTATGTGAGACTTTGACACAAAGGTTATCTTTGAGTTAATAATCATCATTTAACTCTATTTTTGCTTTCCTGAGTTTGAACATTCAGGGATAAATCACAAAAACAAACAACAACAACCCAGCCTTTAACCCTTCCTTAAGGAAAAAAAAAATATACTCAATTAATTTAAAAGATATATATATATATATATATATATATATATATATATGTCTTTTAAATGGTATGTATGTATATATATACATACATACCATTAGGCCATTATTTTAGGTTGTTTGTTGATTTCAAGTTTTTAATTAAATTCCAGTTAGTTAGCATATAGTGCAATATTAGTTTTAGGAGTTGAATCTATTAATTCACCACTTATATATACACCCAGTGCTCATCAAAAGTGCCCTACTTAATACCCATCACCCATTTAATCCATCCCCCACCCACCTCCCTCCATCAACTCTGTTTGTTCTATGTAGTTAAGAGTTTGTTTTATGGTTTGCCTCTCTCTTTTTTCCACCTATTCTCATCTGTTCTGTTTCTTAAATTCCACAAAACACAGGAAACAACAGATGCTGGAAAGGCTGAGGAGAAAGGGGAACACTCTTTTTTTTTTTAATTTTTAAAAATATTTATTTATTTGACAGAGAGACAGAGAGAGGCAGGCAGAGAGGGGGAAGCAGGCTCCTTGCTGAGCAGAGAGCCTGATGTGGGTCTCACCCCAGGACCCTGAGATCATGACCTGAGCTGAAGGCAGAGGCTTAACCCACTGAGCCACCTGGGTGGGGAAAGGGGAACACCCTTATATTGTTGGTGGGAATGCAAACTGGTGCAGCCACCCTGGAAAACAGTATGGAGATCTCTCAAAAAGTTAAAAATGGAACTACTCTATGATCCAGCAATTGCACTGCTTGGTATTTACCCCAAATACTGAGTCAAAGGGATATAAGCACCCAGTATTTATAGCAGCATTATCAACAATAGCCAAATTATGGAAAGAGCCCAAATGTCCATTGACTGATGAATGGATAAAGTAGAGGTGATATGTATATAGAATGGCATATTCCTCAGCCATAGAAAAGAATGAAGTCTTGCCATTTGCAATGATAGGGATGGAGTTAGAGTGTATTATGCGAAGTGAAATAAGTTAGTCAGAAAATATAATTTAATGCATTTTCCACTCAAATCTTTTCCATATGCTCAATTTTTTTTTAATCTTTATATGTTTTTTCATCTGGATGTCCTTTATCTAGATGTTAAAGTACACTGCCTAATCTTAAATACAAATCTCTCAAAGGGAAGTAATTTCTTTGGGACTCTCTAAGCTCTTTAGACCAAAAAACTGCTACATTTCCTTTGTTCACTCCTGAATGCAGTGGAACCATTTGCAATAATTTCCTTTGAAGATGCAAATATCAGGCACAAGTCATCTCCGTTTATTAATGTCTCCTAATAGCAACTTGATTCATCTGAGGATTTTAAAAACAATTCAGAGCACATTTTTGTTAATTTCCGGCTCCAGAACCAAATTTTATCTTCTTTGGTACGTACACTCTTTTTTAAAAAATGTTTTTACAAATATATATACTTTTAAAAATAGAGTTCAGAAAAATAGAGTTCAACTTAGAGTTGTATATTCTCAGGATGAACATAACAAATTATCCATTTTATAATATATAGTGTAGATTGAGATCTTGCCAAGTTCATTTTCTCTAATGATTGTGATGAAATGAATATAACCAAAAGTCGTATTATTAAAATAGGATAAGAGGATGAACTTTTAAACATATCCATTAGTGACATTCTATCAGTTGTTTTAAAAGTCTTAAAATCGCCACTTTGTAACCTCTTTATTACTTCAGAGAAAATATTGCTCCATTCTGTTTCCTTTGTGTATATCCTTTTCATCACAAAACTTCAATTGCCTAATGTCTGTGAGTTTTAATGACTAATTGCATCTCAAAATTTCTAACCCTCAATTTTGTATAGCAAAATTTGATTATTGTAGAAGAGCTGATCTATCTAACAACCAATTGCCATATATTTATTAATTTATTATGAAGTGTAGGTATGGAAACAATATTTATTAGTTTATAAGTAGTACCTTTTTTAATTTTGGAGGAGACATTACTTTCTTGGTCTAACCTTACTTTGACAGAGTGTTAGTCGCTCACCAGTTTGTGGGAAGTAAATTGGAACAGCTTTCTTTTTCATTTAAGTTGTCTCTTTCGGTTCCTTAGCTGTTCTTAAGCTTCTTTTAGATTTCTGCCATCAATAATCTCTTAACATGCTGACAGAGGAAACTATCAAGAGGTATTTTTATCTATCCTTATACGATTTCATTTATTATGTGCTGCGATACAGCTGCAGTAATATGCTTGTGCAGCATCTCCACTTTGTACTGGATGAAAAAAAAAAGAGAATCAAAACCTGGAGAAATATTTCTATATTCCATTTCATTACCTAGTGAAGACATTAAATGTAGAAGTTCTACATTGCTTAAGATATTGATGTGCCACATTACACAGATGGAGAATACAATCTCAGCCTCATGTGAAAAATGTGCCTTTTCCTTTCAACACATTTAAATTATACTCCACAAACTGAATTTTAATAAATATTTAAGAAGAAATGTTCAGACTCATACAAATAGAGTTTAATGACATTATAACCTCAGATTTTATAATTATGAATTTTCATCTTATACATACTCACCGTAATTTTCTTTTTAGCATGTAGAAAATGTTACTGTCTATGATCATTAGCACATAGAAAATGTTACTGTTTATGATCAAAAGCCATCATTTACACATGAGTTTTCCAGGCTTTCTCGATCAGAGACTCCTTTGTGAAACTTTTGAAAAGTGTATTCCTGAGTCACTCCTCAGATCACCACTATTAAGGTCACAAAAAAGGGACCTGGGAATCTGAAATTTGAGGAAGTTACCAGATGATCATTATGATCTTCAATCTCAATGTAATGAGCCCTCTGTGTTATATACAATTGATGAATCACTGTATTGTACCTCTGAAATTAATAGTATACTATTTGTTAATTCATTGAGTTTAAATTAAAATAAAAATCTCCGGAAACTGGCAGCTGCAAGGCATCCCAGGACCCTGAGATCATGACCTGAGCTGAAGGCAAAGGTTTAACCCACTGAACTACCCAGGCGCCCCATAACATTCTTTACTCATTTTTCATCTCTTTACATTATTGCTAAATCACTCATTTTGTAAAAGCCACTTATATTTTCCACATAAAGACACATGCACTGTCTTTGGGTTTACCCTGCAGAGAATGCTGCTCCCCCTGGAGTGGCCAGGCATTAGGGCACAAGCGGAACATGTAGAGTGCACCTACATATTGTCAGAGCTGGTATTTGAACATAGGCACTTGGTTCCAGAAACAAATGTTTAACTTCTGTGCTATGCTGTCTCTCAGCCGTAGGCTTCTTTTCTGTAGCTAGAAGTGAGATAACAGCTCCTCCTTCTCAGTTTTGTGGAGAATATTCCCTCTCCCGCCTTCTTGGGCAGTGTTAAACACGTTGAAATAAATAAATATATGTTAAACTAACTCTAATTTTGTTGTTAAAATAAACATTACGTTTTCAAGACACTCTGTGCCTATTCTTAGTCCTCATAATATGTAGGTTACTTTCAAGCTGCTGAGTTGCAAAATAAGGCTTATTGCTCTCGTTGCTCTGGGCTCCCAAATATATCTACTGACACAATAGCTGATCTGTGGCCAAATATGTTTATGTAGAGCCCCACCTCTAAGTCTGTTCAGTAGTGAACTTCCCAGTAATATCTCTGCCCTCACTTTCTGCACACATAACATTCTTTTTTTTTTTTTTTTTTTTAGTTTATTTGACGACAGAGACCATAAGCAGGCAGAGAGGCAGGCAGAGAAAAAGGGAAGCAGGCTCCCTGCTGAGCAGAGATCCTAATGTGGGGCTGGATCCCAGGACCCTGAGATCATGACCTGAGCTGAAGGCAAAGGTTTAACCCACTGAGCCACCCAGGCACCCCATAACATTCTTTACTCATTTTTCATCTCTTTACATTATTGCTAAATCACCCATTTTGTAAAATCCACTTATATCTTCCACATAATAATTGAGTATGAACCCTTGGTCTTTAAAGCACTCAATCAACATTTCTCATATATTCCCTTACATTCCTAATCTAGACTGTCATCATTTTGGAAAGTAGGACTCGTCTATTGTGTTAGCTCTTACACACAGCACATAGAACATAATAGGTGTCAAAAAAATATGTAGGGAACAGATGAATAACTAAAAAGAATTGATGGGAGCCATTGGTTTCATATTATGCAATATGGCATTATATAAGTTACTTATTTTAAGAATCACTTAAAAACAATAATTTTTAAAAATAAGTAGACATCTTGGGGCACTTGGGTGGCTCGGTTGGGGAGTCTGCTTCTCCCTCTCCTTCTGCTTCTCCTTCTCCTTCTGCTTCTCCACCTATTCATGGTCTCTCTCTCTCTCTGTATCTCTCTGTCTCAAATGAATAAATAAAACCCTTAAAAACTAAATAGACATCAGTTTTATATGGAATACAACATGAGGAATCCTGTACTATCTTGAATTTATTTAAAATTAAATAAGCTCATTAATTTTATGTAATTTTTTATATTTATTGGAAATGAACATTCTTTCAACTGAGTATACTGTAGACATACAGACATTTTACAATATTATAAAATTATGTAATAGATTAAGTCATCTGGTGCAAAAATTCACATTTTCATAATACAAATCTTTCAATATCCAAGGTCATGTATACCAGAAAAAATATAATAATCTATTTAGGTATTATCCTATTCAGAAGAAACAGTCTTGAAAGTCAGAAGTTTAAATATACTTGTCTTAGTAATAAAGATTCACTGATCAAAATGAAAATGAAATCAATGATATAGTATTTAATAATTTAAATCCGAGTCTATGTGTAAAAATATAACAATAAAGCTGTGGTAAATAATGCCATTTTATATGTTGCTTTAATATCCTACAGATACACCTATCATCAAAATGACTATTTGGTGTATTATCTGAATGTATGTTTCCCCTCAGTGAACCAAGTTCAAAGACATCTCTAATATCTTTTTGTCAAAATTTAGCCCACTCATTATTTTTTTATTATTAAAAAATAATGAATTAATGAGTGAACATATAAGTAATATATTTGAAATTAATGCAGTGGGAATTTCTGATGTTTACCAAGATGGCATAAAAACAACTCTCAAAAATTAAGAAATTTTAAAGTCAACTATTTGAAGACTCTGAAAATAAAGCAAAGTAGAGGGATGGGATGGGGGGGTAACTTGAATTAAGTGATTCGTATGGGGAAGAACGTCATCTTTTGTTTTATTTATTTATTTTTTTACTTCCTCTTCTGGCATTGATCCCAGGGTGAACCCCTTGCAAAAGGTAGCAAAAACTTTGATAGAGCTCCTGGCCAGAAGACTGAGAAAAAAAAAAAAAAAAGTGCCCCTGTGAGCTACAGATTATAGAAAGAATCCTTATCATCATCATAATCATTATATTTTTAATTAATAGTCTTACTTTGTAGGGTAATTTTAAGTGTTCAGAAAAATTAAGTGGAAGGTTTAGACAATCCCATTTATATTCCCTCTCACTTATGACCTTTCTCCCTTCATGGTTTCTCCTCTTACTAACATCTTGTATTAGTTATAATTGATAAGTCAATATTAATATATCATCATTAACTGAAGTCTACAGATTATATTAGGGTTCATTCACTGTGTTGTACATTCTGTGAGTTTTGTCAAATGTGCCCACACCTATCCACTATTAGTATTATACAGAATAGTTTCACTGTCATAAAAGTCTTCTGTGTTCTACATATTCAACTTTTCTCCCCTCCCCCCCACCCCAATCTCTGGCAACTACTGATTTTTTTCATGTCTCTATTTTTTTCCTTTTCCATATTTCATATACCTGGTCCCAGTCAGTATATACCACTTTCAAATTGGCTTCTTTCACTTAGCAATATGCATTTAAGATTCCTCCATAATTTTTTGTGACTTGGTAGCTCATGCTTTTTTATTGCTGAAAAATATTCCACTGTGAAGGTATTCTTCCATTTATGCATTAACCTACTGAAAGACATCTTAGTTGCTTCCAAGTTTAGGCAATTATAAATAGAGCTTCTTTGAACATATGTATGTAAGATTTCATGTGGATATAAGCTTTCAACTCATTTGTGTAAATACCAAGAAGCATGATTGTTGGATCTTTTTTTTTAATACTTTTAAAAATTTAAATTAAATTAGTTGACATATAATGTATATTAGTTTCAGAGGTAGAGGTCAGTGATTCAGCAGTCTTATATGATACCCAGTGCTCATTAAAATATATACCCTCCCCAATGCCTATCACCCAGTTTCCCCATCCCTCCACTCACCTCCCTCCAGCAACTTTCATTTTGCTTCCTATAATTAAGAGTCTCTTATGATTTGTCCTATCTTAACAGTATGTTTAGTTTTGCAGAAAACTGGCAAACTGTTCTTAAAGGGGTTGCACCATTTTCCATTCCTGCCAGCAATGACTAAGATATCTTGTGTCTCTACATACTTGTCAGCATTGGGTGTTGTCAGTGTTTTGAATTTTAGCCATTCTTATTTTTCCTCCCGCAGTGTTCCAAGATTCATTGTTTATGCACCACATCCAGTACTCCACGTAATATAAGCCCTCCTCAATACTCACCACCAGGCTCACCCATTCACTCTACCCCCTCCCTTCCAAGACCTCAGTTTGTTTCTCAGAGTCCACAGTCTCTCATGGTTCGTCTCCCCCTCTGATTTCCCCCAATTCACTTTTCCTTTGATTTTCCTAATGTCCTCTGTGTTATTCCCTATGCTCCACAAGTAAGTGAAACCATATGATAACTGACTTTCTCTGCTTGATTTATTTTACTCAGCATAATCTCTGTCCTGTCCATGTTGATACAAAAGTTGGGTATTCATCCTTTCTAAGGGAGGTGTAACACTCCATTGTATATATGGACCATATCTTCTTTATCCATTCATCTGTTGAAGGGCATCTTGGCTCTTTCCACAGTTTGGCAACTATGGCTATTGCTGCTATGAACACTGCGGTACAGATGGCCCTTCTTTTTACTACATCTGTATCTTTGGAGTAAATACCCAGTAGTGCAATTGCAGGGTCATAGGGTAGCTCTATTTTTTAATTTATTAAGGAATCTCCACACTGTTTTCCAAAGTGGCTGCACCAACTTGTGTTTAGTGATAGCTCATTATTGTCTTATTTGTTTAAGATTTTGTTTATTTGAGAATGAGAGAGGGAGAGAGAGAGCATGGGGTGGGGAGGGTCAGAGGGAGAAGCAGACTCCCCGCTGAGAAGGGAGCCAGGTGCAGAACTCGATCCTGGACTCCAGGATCATGACCTGAGCTGAAGGCAGTCACTCAACCAACTGAACCACCCAAACGCCCATCATTATTGTTTTAAATTGTTACTCCTTGGGGCACCTGGGTGGCTCAGTGGTTAAAGCCTCTGCCTTTGGCTCAGGTCATGATCTCAGGGTCCTGGGATTGAGTCCCCCATTGGGCTCTCTGCTCAGCAGGGAGCCTGCCTCCTCCTCCTGTCTCTCTCTGCCTGCCTCTCTGCCTACTTGTGATCTGTCCGTCAAATAAATAAAAAAAAATCAAATAAATCAAATAATCAAATAAATAAAAAAAAGAAAAAAAATGCTACTCCTTAATAATAACATAAAATATAAACATAAAATAATAAAAAACCATAAAATAATAACATAAAATATTGAGCATATTCCTACATGCTTATTTCCATCTGTATATCTTATCTGGTGAAATGCCTGTTCAGATTTTTTGCCCATTTTCAAATTTTATTGTTTCTTTTTTTTTTTAAATTTTTTAACCATCCTTTACTTGTAAAACATGAACTTATATTAACATTTTTAAAGAAAATGATTTTGTGTATATCTCTAAAATTTCTAAGAAAGACATAGAGAATGTTGCCTTATTTTGGTTGCTGCCTTTGAATACAGTCTACTATTGAACTCATTAAAGTTGGAAATGGAATATAAGGAGAAAGATAGTAGAAAAATAGGAAAATACAAAATTTCCTTGAGCTTCACTAGAAACATGCAATGAATAGTATCATTCTATTCATCCTTCTCATTTTATGGGAGAAAATAAATGCCAACATTAATTGACCAGCTTGATATCATTTTTATTCTTCAAGATCTTATAGTGATGATACTTCTGAAGTGTTCATTTTCTTTAAATCAAAACTTTTGTCTTTTAACCTCTCTTGGCTCTATTATTGTCATCATGAGAGCCAGAAATCAATAGGTGACATCTAATGAGAGATTATAACTTTTTGGTTTCATTATATAGATCATTAAATTGGCTAGCAAGTCTGCTTCATTTTCATGGAGGGGTCAGTTTTAAGGTCATTTGTCTTTTTTAACATGAAGATCAAATGGGATATTCCTTTATTTAAGCAAGCAACCAGCATAGATAAGCACATTTAATTATAGATTTAATTTGTGTCTCTTCTATGGTTATAGTTCCTTTTATATTTTTGCAGCCTATTTCTGTTCTATGGAGCTTTCTTTTATTTTCAAATTCCTTAATGCAGGACATTTTGTAATGTATTTTATTCTTGTATTATATATGATGGCTTCCATTCCTTTAGTTATTCTTTTATTTGCCAAATCAAATCAATCTTACACTTAAGTTTTATTTTTCTGAATGTTTTGATGTGCCCTCAGTTCTGATTAGCTCTTTTACCTAATTTAGATACAAGCACATAAACAAGTATAAAAGCTTTAATGTAGCTTATTTACATGTCAAACCAGGGCAGACTTACTTTGTCTGGCCTATATATGTCTAATAGGGATAATGGAAGTGCTGGAAAAAATATCAGTTTATAAACATGAACTAGTTTTAACAAATTGACCAAAGGGATAATGGAAGTGCTGGAAAAAGAATATTAACTTATAAACACGAACTAGTTTTAACAAATTAACCAAGCATGTAATGAAATCATAGATGTATGATTTTTTTTTCATTTTTTTATGTTTTATGTTATTTAACTCTTCAAACATAATGAAATTGTCATGTGTAATCCAGAAATGAACAAAGTAAAAATACCTGAGACTGTTCTTATAATGTCTCATGGCTGACCAAGGATACTAATAGCAGTTCTTTGGTCCAAGGAATGATGATGTTTTAATAAGACCAGTGGGGTTCAACTTAGCATATCTTGAAGCTTTTCTCATCAGCTGTTTAATAACATTACAACAGAGAACTTGTTTCATCTTGAGTACTAAAACTGACTGACAATTTGTGACTGCACAGAGCGTGGTGCTGATGAAATTTCTAATGTCTTATCTAAGTTTATTGGGCCATAGATTGGTTAATACTTAGAGCACATAAGAGGCAAAGGCAGTTCATGTGTCACAACTTTAGTGAGCATACTCTCAGGTGAATTATACCAGATAATTACACTAGATAGCAACATCTAAATAGACAAAGAACTTTAAAAAAATAGTTCACCCATAAAAGCAATGATCATCTCCTTCCTATTTGATCTACGATGATTGATAAATTGGTGTGTAGACAGGCCCCATGAGATACAGTTTTCTGTGCTTGAAAAGAGAGTAGGATCACTTGACTGAAAATAAGCCTGGTAGATAATATGTTCTTTTCTTTTCCTCTGTAGAGAATTGTGTTTAAACTATAAAAGTCTAATCCATCTCCCTTTTCTATAACAAGTGGAACTCATGAAAAAAAAAATTACTTAACACTGAGTTAAAAGAAGAAGCACTCTGCATACAAATGCCTTCAGTGTGGGTCTTTCAGAATGATGTAGATAGTTCACAAAATCACATGTCATCTACCTGTGGAAAAATGAACAATTTTCATATGGACGACCAAAACTACCATTCTACAGGAGAAGTGCCTGCTCTGGTTCATTCTAAAGGGTCAAGTCCATTACACATATAAATCACTCTACAAGTCTTATAGCATCTAAAACCTTATAGATGTCAGCTTTCAGAAACAAGGTCCAGTATTAGTGCTATACAGTTTTATTTACTTCATCCACCAAAGTTCATCATTAAAGCCAGTATAACCTAGAAGAAAGTGTACAAATAAATGTTAGGTCATATTCCAAGTGTTCAGCTTGGAAAATTCAAGTAATATAGTTTAATCTTATTACTAGCCTTCATTTGCCATATTCTTGATGACAAATAAAGAAAAGAGGTTACAAGATTCTCTTTCTTATAAAATCTTCATTGTACTCTATTGTCATAATCCCTTTCAGGGAAGTGTCACGAAGAATAAGAATAATAAAAGGGTATTTATTCTTTATGAGGCTTGTTATTTACCAAGCCAGTTAATATATTATTTTTCTCTGAAAATCTAAGGAAACAAGATGGGCAATATGTCTATGTTTTTATTCATTCAGACTATCTGCCTTTATCTCATTACTGCACAGGTACTCTTTTATGTCAATCTTCCCTTTATTTTATATTGTATTAGAAGCTCTAGGGGAAACAAATGCCCTACTTTAGGAAGCTGGTGAAAGCTAACATGTCAAGGGAATAGAGATAGAAGGTGAGAGGTAAGAAAGAAAACAGTTTTTGAAGGCCAATGAATTAGGTACACTTAGTCATAAATTATGTGACAAAATTATTTTTGAGATGTTTAGAATAGAATTGGGGGAAAGAGAAAAATGCCACTAACCAGAACAAAATCAATCTGTAATATAAATATATGCTTCATGCTGCTCAAGAGATTTCTTCTATGTATAAATGCACTTGTTTTACATGCATACTGTTTACTTCATTTATTCATTGTTTGGAGATACACAGAGTAGCGATTATCTCAAATGACTTCTCTATGACACTGTTCATTGGTAGTTACTCAAGTGAGGCATCCTCATTGTGTTACTTTGGTTTAGCTGATTATTTCCTTGGCTGTAAAACAACAAAAATATGGCTCTTGGTGTAAGTAAGGTTTTGATTATCATAAAATTTGTTTTATGAACTATATACAATACAATTAGTACAAAATCACTCAATGTATTGATTTTGGTTTTGGCACAGTTCTATCTGAGCAGTATGCATCAATGCGACCCACTGTACAAGT
Organism: Lontra canadensis; assembly: GCF_010015895.1. NCBI lineage: Eukaryota > Metazoa > Chordata > Mammalia > Carnivora > Mustelidae > Lontra > Lontra canadensis. The sequence continues at coordinate 7,083,625 of NW_022631031.1, read as the reverse complement.
GCCTTTTCCTACTCTAATACCCTCAGCTTTAAGCCATGTCTCTCGCTTTCGCTAAATTACATTAAAAAATAAATTGAGCATGCTATTTAAAATAATTCTTAAAAGTTCTACAGCCTCGATATGCAGTGTTCCTACCTTTTCTAATACTTTATTCCAACATTATATACAGTTATTATCTTATGTAATGTATGGCATTATTGTTCTCTGGATTGTTATATAGATTTCACTTTCTACAACCTCATCTGCATTATCATTCATTTTATATAGTTTAGCCTAAGTGGTTCTACTCAAATATGAATATAATTAATGTTCTGTTGCTTAAAACCCTGCTTGCTCTCATGATTATAATATGGCCCATAAGCCCTATGGTATTTGTCACTTCTTTACCTTCCCAGTTTTCTCCCACACATTGTATACAAGATAAACTTAATACCCTTTTCCAAAAAGGTTTCAATTCTGATTACTTTTATTCCTTCTACCAGGAATGCTATTTTTCTCTTCTCTCTCTTTTTTTTTTAAAGAATTTACTTATTTATTTGGCAGACAGAGATTACAAGTAGGCAGAGAGGCAGGCAGAGAAAGAGAGAGGGAAGCAGGCTCCCTGCCAAGCAGAAAGCCTGATGCGGGGCTTGATCCCAGGACCCTGGGACCATGACCTGAGCTGAAGGGAGAGGCTTTAACCCACTGAGCCACCCAGGTGCCCTGTATTATTCTCTTCTACATAGGATGCCTGGACAACTCTTTTGCATGGGTCATATCCCAAATTTGATAACTCCTTTTTACAGAAGAGAAAGATACTCTTCTTAGTATCTTCTGCTGTACTTATGTCTTATTAAATCATTGAATTGCAACTTCCTTCTTCCTTTCTATTCATTCCTTGCATTGCAAATCCTTGATGTAATGGTTATGTGGCATATTGGTGGAAATCGGCAAGTCAGATAATCTGATCCTAATTTCTATCCATTTGCCCCAATTCACTGCAAATAAATATATAGCCTAAATAAAAATAGGTGAAAATCAGGTAAATTATGCTTCTAGACAAGTCTTCTTTCTTTCCCATTCAACTAGATTGCTTCTCTGAGTCCCTCCTATATTAGCATGTTGCATTCACTCCTGCCCTAGATCCTGGGACTATACTTTACTCATTTTTACTTTCCAAACCAAGTACAGTAGATGCTGAATTAATTTTTGTGTGTGAGAAATTATAGAGGAATTAGTAACAACAAATCTGGTTTGGACACTTACAATGGGAATTAATGTAATTAACAATGAACTATAACCTTACATTCTCTAACACATTTAGAGAGTGCTTTTGAAAATATAAATAGTATCATGACCTATCATAATTAATATAAACACTAAATGATAATAAAATATTTCTTTTTATTGTTATTATTATGTTCAGTAACCCAACATATAGTACATCATTAGTTTTTGAGTAGTGTTCAACAATTCATTAGTTGTGTATAACACCCAGTGCTCATCACAACACATGCCCTCCTTAATACCCATCACCCAGTTACCCCATCCCTCCACCCCCTCTCTTCTGTTAACATCAGTTTGTTTTCCAGAGTCTCTCATGGTTACTCTCCCTCTCTAATTTCTTCCAATTCCGTTTTCCCTCCCTTGAAATATTTCATTCTACATCCTGGAAATCAGGTTTGATATCTTTTTTTTTTTTTAAGGATTTTATTTTATTTTATTTTATTTTGACGGAGAGAGAGAGGGAAAGCATGCACACAAGCAGGGGGAGTGGCAGGAAGAGGGAGAGGGAGAAGCAGACTCTTCCCAATGTGGGGCTCAAACTCAGGAGCCCGGACCATGACCTGAGCTGAAGGTAGACCCTTAACCCACTGAGCCACCCAGGTGCCCCCTCAATATCTTTTATCAAGGGTCTCAAAGCCATAAAATTATTCTGTGACTTTTTGATAGCTATCAACTAAACTACAATTGTAGGTTTGAAGACTAAAGACAAGCATCTGCTAAATAAAGCAGAAAATAGTTTTCATCCAAATAATATTTTCTGATGATTTGAGTGTCCCTCAGAATGAGCAAGTTTAAATGGTGATCTGGACTAGGTACAGATAAAGATGAAACTCCTACAAGACCATTCAATTTAAAGAGTATTTGATGATGCAATAAACTATAAAACAGAACTATACAATTTTTACCTGAAGTTTTAGTTACTTTTTTTGATTCTGGCAGGAAACTTTAAGGATAATGATTAATAAAGTAGTTAAAATGCATCAACACACTTTATTAATGTTTTATGTGTGAAATGTGAAAACCTGTCAAGATAAACTCAGACTGGAAATGTCATCTTTTTTCCCCTCCAAAATAGTTACTTGAAGCATATGTTTAAAGCATAGTCTTTATAATCACATACTGAAACATCTGGAAGGTATCATGATTATTTTTAATATAATAATTCTTTTACATTCGAAAGAATTTCTACTGTTAGAGAAAAGGATGATGATAAATCAAGAGTTCACACAAAACAGCCCTCTAAATCTGAATCTTTTCACACCTTTTACAATAAAACAACAAGGAAAACATATAGGATCATACACACTCTAAGCAGAACAAGGCAAAGAATATTACAAGTTTCAGATTACCTGTGAGTAAGAAAATAAACCCAAATTTAGCAGACCATTTCCAATAACCCGAGGATGGGAGGGGACTACAGCATCTTTTTAGTAAAGAGAAAACTAAAACTCTCAATGATAGTGTTGGAAGAGTACCATTTTTGCAAAAAGTGGGATAATTTATGAGGGAGAAGACCAATGGAAACTGTGGAGGAAAGAGAAAGAAGGAAAGAAGTGAAGAAAATTAAAAGACCTATAACATATCATAGCCAAACAAGAATAGCATTGATTATAACCAAAGAGAGAAGCCTTCAACCAAGCACCAGTAGTTAAGTAAGCTCAAACACTCACGGAGATGCCTGAATATGACTATCTTTGAAGGTCCACAAAAATGTAACATTTCAAATAAAATAAAATAGTAACTATATAAATATTGTATATAGATAAAATTAAAAAAAACAAAAATTGAAATATTTCAGGTACTAAAAATTCTGCCCATAACCAAAGATGAAATACTTATAATGCCCTAACATGATTAGCTATCATTAAACAATCATTTACAGATATTAAAAGAAGATTCTCAAATTAGAAATACAAAAGTTTAAACAAAAATAGACAAAATTCGGGGTGCCTGGGTGGTTCAGTCAATTGAGCATCTGACTCTTGGTTTAGGCTCAGTTCATGATTTCAGGGTCCTAGGATTGAGCCCCCAGGCAGGCTCCACACTCAGCACAGAGTCTGGTTGTCCCTCCCCTTCTGTTCCTCCCCCGCCCCGATTCTTCTTCTTTTCTCTCTCAAATAAATAAAATCTTAAAAAAAAAATGACAAAACTTGATCCAAAAAAATGGCAAACTTTACATTGGAGAAACTGGCAGACACTTGCTTTAAATTAACAAGGGTAAGATCACCAGTGGTAATTCATGTTAATATTATTTGCCCCTTGATACAATGTGATGAAATACAGTATCTCTTGTATTATTCTAAAAAAGTCTATAACACCATTTTAATAATGAAAACATAGCAGGCAAAGCCAAATTGAGAGACAGTTTACATAATATTGAGTATGCTTCAAAAGTGTTGAGGTTAACGAGAGTGTACTATGACTCAGCCTGTATGGAGAATGATATGGAGTTTCCTCAAAAATGTAAAAGTCATACTGCCATATGATCTAGCGATCCCATTTCTGGGTATTTCTGGGTATTTATTCAATATAATTGAAATGAGGATCTCAAAGTGATATCTGCACTCCAATATTTATTGCAATATTATTCACCATAGCCAAGATATAAAAACAACCCAAATGTCCATTGACAAATGAATGGATAAAGAAAATATGGAATATATACAATGAAATATTATTCTTTGAAAAGAAGGAAATTCTGTTACTTATGACAACATGAATGAACCTGTAGGACTTTAGAATGAGTGAAATGACCCAGTCATAGAAGGAAAATACTGCATGATTCCACTTATATCAAGTATCTAAAATGGTTAATCTCATAGAAACAGAAAACAGAATGGTGATTGCCAGGCACAGGAAAGAGGTAGAAATTAGGAATTCTTGCTCAATTGGTGCAAAGTTTCAATTATGAAAGATGGGTAACTTCTAGAGATCTGCTGTACAACATAGTACCCACAGTTAAAAATACTGTATTGTGCACTTCAAAATTTTGTTTAAAAGGTAGATCTCATGTTAAATGTTCTTATCATTAAAAAGCCAAGCAAAGTTAAAAATAAAAATTTAAAAAGGAGACACAAGTAAACTTTTGCAAGTAGTGAATGTCATTTTCCTTAGTGGTAGTGATGGTTTCATGGGTGTATGCATCATGTCCAAACCCATCAATTACATATGTTAAATATGTGCACTTTTAAAGCTCAATAAAGCTGTCTAATATAAAAACAAATAAATGGTCACATATTAGAGAAAGCTGAGGGGTTATGCTGCATTGGACACTGGAACAGAAAAAAGATATTAGTGGAAAAAAGAGCAATTCCAATAAAGTATGCAGTTTACTTAATAGTATAATTCTAATGTTAAATAATTTTTTTTTTTTAGGGCGGGATGGGGCTGTGGGAGAGGGAGAGAGAGAATATTAAGCAGGCTCTATACTCAGCATAGAGCACAACATGGGGTTTGGTCTCACAACCATGAGATCATGACCTGAGCCAAAATCAAGAGTGGAATGCGTAACTGACTGAACCACCTGGGTGCCTCCCAATGTTAACTTATTAAATTGTTACCATTTTTAGTAAAATTAGAATATTAGAGGAAGCTGAGTAAAGAATATACAGGAACTCTCTGAGCTATTTTTGCAACTTTTCTATAAGCCTAAAACTATTTGAAAATGAAAAGTATAAAAATTAACAAAACTTAGGAAAGAAAATGATTAAAAATAATTCTTTTAGAAATAAAAATAAAAATCAAAAATAAAAATCATTAACTGACAAAGGTAATTCAAAGTATTGAAAAAAAGAATAAAATAGCCAAGAAAATAACAATAAAATAAAGAAACATTAACAGAAAAAAAAATGAATACTGTGGAAGATGGGGAAGAGAAATTTAACACAGTAAAACTGCAGTCCCAGGATATGAATAACTGATTTTAAACTATAATTTTAAAATGTTTTTTGAACTACAAGGAGACAAAATCTATTTTTTGAAAAGGCTCCGATATCAGATATATTAATAAATTATTATTATCCTTAAAAATAAAGAGGAATAGTCTACAGAACTTCCAATGGAAAAGACCCAGTCATTTGCAATAGAAAGAAAAAGTGGGTTAGCAGGAGACATTACAAAAGCACAAAGATAACACTAATACATTTTTAAGAAACTCAACGAAATAAAACTTGGGCCAAGGTTTGTGTATCTAACCAAGCTTTTCTTCCTACACTTAGGCTGTGCTAAAGCATTTTAAAAAATCAATCACCTGGGAGGAGTCAAGATGGCAGAGAAGTAGCAGGCTGAGACTACGTCAGGTAGCGGGAGATCAGCTAGATAGCTTATCTAAAGATTGCAAACACCTACAAATCCAATGGGAGATCGAAGAGAAGAAGAACAGCAATTCTGGAAACAGAAAATCAACCACTTTCTGAAAGGTAGGACTGGCGGAAAAGTGAATCCAAAGTGATGGGAAGATAGACCACAGGGGGAGGGGCCGGCTCCCGGCAAGTGGCGGAGCAACGGAACACAAAATCAGGACCCTTAAAAGTCTGTTCCACTGAGGGACATAGCTCCACAGGCTTAACTGGGGTGAAGGCCACACGGGGTCAGCGTGGCCTCAGGTCCCACAGGGTTACAGAAGGATTGGGGGTGTCTGAGTGTCGCAGAGCTTACAGGTATTAGAACGAGGAAGCCGGCTACAAAGACAGAACCGAGGAGTGAGCTCCAAACTTGGGTTACCTTGAACCAGTCGCAGGCTCAGTGAGCTCAGAGCGCAGCCGGAGGCCAGGGTGATGGGAGTAATTGGGCGCTGTTCTCTGAGGGTGCACTGAGGAATGGGGACCCGGGCTCTCGGCTCCTCCAGGCCAGAGACTGGGAGGTCGCCATCTTCATTCCCGTTCTCCAGAACTCTATGGAAAGCGCTCAGGGAACAAAAGCTCCTGCAAGTGAACCTGAGCGGATTACTCAGCCCTGCCCCTGGTAAGGGCGGTGCAACTCCACCTGGGGCAAAGACACTTGAGAATCACTACAACAGGCCCCTCCCCCAGAAGATCAACAAGAAATCCAGCCAGGACTAAGTTCACCTACCAAGGAGTGCAGTTTCAATGCCAAGGAGAGCAGCAGAATCCCAGAGGAGGAGAAAGCAAAGCACGGAACTCATGGCTTTCTCCCCATGATTCTTTAGCCTTGCAGTTAATTAAAATTTTTTTCTTTTTCAATTTTTTTTCTCTTCTTCTGCTAAATTTTTTTAAACTTTTACCCTTTTATTTTTTAATGTTTTTTAACTAGTTTATCTAATATATATATATTTTTCCGTTTTATATTTTTTCTTTATTCGTTTTCTTCTTTTAATTGTTTAATTTTTTTTTTTTCTTTCAGAACCTCTTTTTGTCCCCTTTCTCCCCCCTCATGATTTGGGAACTCTTCTGATTTGGTTAAAGCATATTTTCCTGAGACTGTTGCCACCCTTTTAGTATTTTACTTGCTCCTTCATATACTCTTATCTGGACAAAATGACACAGCGCAAAAATTCACCACAAAAAAAAGAACAAGAGGCAGTACCAAAGGCTAGGGATCTAATCAATACAGACATTGGTAATATATCAGATCAAGAGTTCAGAATGACAATTCTCAAGGTTCTAGCTGGGCTCGAAAAAGGCATGGAAGATATTAGAGAAGCGCTCTCAGGAGATATAAAAGCCCTTTCTGGAGAAATAAAAGAACTAAAATCTAATCAAGTTGAAATAAAAAAAAAGCTATTAATGAGGTGCAATAAAAAATGGAGGCTCTCACTGCTAGGATAAATGAGGCAGAAGAAAGAATTAGCGATATAGAAGACCAAATGACAGAGAATAAAGAAGCTGAGCAAAAGAGGGACAAACAGCTACTGGACCACGAGGGCAGAATTCGAGAGATAAGTGACACCATAAGACGAAACAACATTAGAATAATTGGGATTCCAGAAGAAGAAGAAAGAGAGAGGGGAGCAGAAGGTATATTGGAGAGAATTTCCCCAATATGGCAAAGGGAACAAGCATCAAAATCCAGGAGGTTCAGACAACCCCCCTCAAATTCAATAAGAATAGGTCCACACCCCGCCACCTAATAGTAAAATTTACAAGTCTTAGTGACAAAGAGAAAATCCTGAAAGCAGCCTGGGAAAAGAAGTCTCTAACATACAATGGTAAAAACATTAGATTGGCAGCAGACTTATCCACAGAGACCTGGCAGGCCAGAAAGAGCTGGCATGATATATTCAGAGCACTAAACGAGAAAAACATGCAGCCAAGAATACTATATCCAGCTAGGCTATCACTGAAAATAGAAGGACAGATCAAAAGCTTCCAGGACAAACAAAAACTGAAAGAATTTGCAAACACCAAGCCAGCTCTACAGGAAATATTGAAAGGGGTCCTCTAAGCAAAGAGAGACCCTAAAAGTAGTAGATCAGAAAGGAACAGAGACAATATACAATACCAGTCACCTTACAGGCAATACAATGGCACTAAATTCATATTTCTCAATAGTTACCCTGAATGTTAATGGCCTAAATACCCCAATCAAAAGACTGGATGGATCAAAAACATCAGAATGGATCAAAAAACAAAACCCATCTATATGTTGCCTACAAGAAACTCATTTTAAACCTGAAGACACCTCCAGATTTAAAGTGAGGGGGTGGAAAACAATTTACCATGCTAATGGACATCAGAAGAAAGCAGGAGTGGCAATCCTTATATCAGATCAATTAGATTTTAAACCAAAGACTATAATAAGAGATGAGGAAGGACACTATATCATACTCAAAGGATCTGTCCCACAAGAAGATCTAACAATTGTAAATATCTATGCCCCTAATGTGGGAGCAGCCAACTATATAAACCAATTAATAACAAAATCAAAGAAACACATCAACAATAATACAATAATAGTAGGGGACTTTAACACTCCCCTCACTGAAATGGACAGATCATCCAAGCAAAAGATCAACAAGGAAATAAAGGCCTTAAATGACACGCTGGACCAGATGGACATCACAGATATATTCAGAACATTTCATCCCAAAGCAACAGAATACACATTCTTCTCTAGTGCACATGGAACATTCTCCAGAATAGATCACATCCTGGGTCCTAAATCAGGTCTCAACCGGTATCAAAAGATTGGGATCATTCCCTGCATATTTTCAGACCATAATGCTCTGAAACTAGAACTCAATCACAAGAGGAAATCTGGAATGAACCCAAATACATGGAGACTAAACAGCATTCTTCTAAAGAATAAATGGGTCAACCAGGAAATTAAAGAAGAATTGAAAAAATTCATGAAACAAATGATAATGAAAACACAACGGTTCAAAATCTGTGGGACGCAACAAAGGCAGTCCTGAGAGGAAAATATATAGCGGTACAAACCTTCCTCAAGAAACAAGAAAGGTCTCAGGTACACAACCTAACCCTACACCTAAAGGAGCTGAGAAAGAATAAGAAAGAAACCCTAAACCCAGCAAGAGAAGAGAAATCATAAAGATCAGAGCAGAAATAAATGAAATAGAAACCAAAAAAACATGAGAACAAATCAACGAAACTAGGAGCTGGTTCTTTGAAAGAATTAATAAGATTGATAAACCCCTGGCCAGACTTATCAAAAAGAAAAGAGAAAGGACCCAAATAAATAAAATCATGATTGAAAGAGGAGAGATCACAACGAACACCAAAGAAATACAGACAATTATAAGAACATACTATGAGCAACTCTACGTCAACAAATTTGACAATCTGGAAGAAATGGATGCATTCCTAGAGACATATAAACTACCACAACTGAACCAGGAAGAAATAGAAAGCCTGAACAGACCCATAACCAGTAAGGAGATTGAAACAGTCTTCAAAAATCTCCAAACAAACAAAAGCCCAGGGCCAGACAGCTTCCCGGGGGAATTCTACCAAACATTTAAAGAAGAATTAATTCCTATTCTCCTGAAACTGTTCCAAAAAACAGAAATGGAAGGAAAACTTCCAAACTCATTTTATGAGGCCAGCATCACCTTGATTCCAAAACCGGACAAGGATCCCATCAAAAAAAGAGAACTACAGACCAATATCCTTGATGAACACAGATGCAAAAATTCTCACCAAAATACTAGCCAATAGGATTCAACAGTACATTAAAAGGATTATTCACCACGACCAAGTGGGATTTATTCCAGGGCTGCAAGGTTGCTTCAACATCCGCAAATCAATCAATGTGACACAACACATTAATAAAAGAAAGAACAAGAACCATATGATACTCTCAATAGATGCTGAAAAATCATTTGACAAAGTACAGCATCCCTTCCTGATCAAAACTCTTCAAAGTGTAGGGATAGAGGGCACATACCTCAATATTATCAAAGCCATCTATGAAAAACCCACCACAAATATCATTCTCAATGGAGAAAAACTGAAAGCTTTTCCGCTAAGGTCAGGAACACGGCAGGGATGCCCATTATCACCACTGCTATTCAACATAGTACTAGAAGTCCTAGCCTCAGCAATCAGACAACAAAAGGAAATTAAAGGCATCCAAATCGGCAAAGAAGAAGTCAAACTATCACTCTTCGCAGATGATATGATACTATATATGGAAAACCCAAAAGACTCCACTCCAAAACTGCTTGAACTTGTACAGGAATTCAGTAAAGTGTCAGGATATAAAATCAATGCACAGAAATCAGTTGCATTTCTCTACACCAACAACAAGACAGAAGAAAGAGAAATTAAGGAGTCAATCCCATTTACAATTGCCCCCAAATCTATAAGATACCTAGGAATAAACCTAACCAAAGAGGCTAAGAATCTATACTCAGAAAACTATAAAGTACTCATGAAAGAAATTGAGGATGACACAAAGAAATGGAAAAATGTTCCATGCTCCTGGATTGGAAGAATAAATATTGTGAAAATGTCTATGCTACCTAAAGCAATCTACACATTTAATGCAATTCCTATCAAAGTACCATCCATTTTTTTCAAAGAAATGGAACAAACAATCCTAAAATTTATATGGAACCAGAAAAGACCTCAAATAGCCAAAGGAATATTGAAAAAGAAAGCCAAAGTTGGTGGCATCACAATCCCAGACTTCAAGCTCTATTACAAAGCTGTCATCATCAAGACAGCATGGTACTGGCACAAAAACAGACACATAGATCAATGGAACAGAATAGAGAGCCCAGAAATAGACTCTCAACTCTATGGTCAACTCATCTTCGACAAAGCAGGAAAGAATGTCCAATGGAAAAAAGACAGCCTCTTCAATAAATGGTGTTGGGAAAATTGGACAGTCACATGCAGAAAAATGAAATTGGTCCATTTCCTTACACCACACAGGAAAATAGACTCAAAATGGATGAAGGACCTCAATGTGAGAAAGGAATCCATCAAAATCCTTGAGGAGAACACAGGCAGCAACCTCTTTGACCTCAGCCGCAGCAACATCTTCCTAGGAACATCGCCAAAGGCAAGGGAAGCAAGGGCAAAAATGAACTATTGGGATTTCATCAAGATCAAAAGCTTTTGCACAGCAAAGGAAACAGTAAACAAAACAAAAAGACAACTGACAGAATGGGAGAAGATATTTGCAAACGACATATCAGATAAAGGGCTAGTGTCCAAAATCTATAAAGAACTTAGGAAACTCAACACCCAAAGAATAAATAATCCAATCAAGAAATGGGCAGAGGACATGAATAGACATTTCTGCAAAGAAGACATCCAGATGGCCAACAGACACATGAAAAAGTGCTCCATCTCACTCGGCATCAGGGAAATACAAATCAAAACCACAGTGAGATATCTCCTCACACCAGTCAGAATGGCTAAAATTAACAAGTCAGGAAATGACAGATGCTGGCGAGGATGCGGAGAAAGGGGAACCCTCCTACACTGTTGGTGGGAATGCAAGCTGGTGCAACCACTCTGGAAAACAGCATGGAGGTTCCTCAAAATGTTGAAAATAGAACTACCCTATGACCCAGCAATTGCACTACTGGGTATTTACCCTAAGGATACAAACGTAGTGATCCGAAGGGGCACGTGCACCTGAATGTTTATAGCAGCAATGTCTACAATAGCCAAACTATGGAAAGAACCTAGATGTCCATCAACAGATGAATGGATAAAGAAGATGTGGTATATATACACAATGGAATACTATGCAGCCATCAAAAGAAATGAAATCTTGCCATTTGCGACGACGTGGATGGAACTAGAGGGTATCATGCTTAGCGAAATACGTCAATCAGAGAAAGACAATTATCATATGATCTCCCTCATATGAGGGAGAGGAGATGCAACATGGGGGGTTAAGGGGGTAGGAGAAGAGTAAATGAAACAAGTTGGGATTGGGAGGGAGACCAACCATAAGTGACTCTTAATCTCACAAAACAAACTGAGGGTTGATGGGGGGAGGGGGGTTGGGAGGGGGATGGGGTTATGGACATTGGGGAGGGTATGTGCTATGGTGAGTGCTGTGAAATGTGTAAACCTGGCGATTCACAGACCTGTACCCCTGGGGATAAAAATATATTATATGTTTAAAAAAAATAAAATTTATTAAAAAAAAAATCAATCACCTAATTCTGCACTTATGAGTTTTTCTGGAAGAATCCACTAGAAGATAAGCTTCATTCATCCATGCTTGAGAAAACTTCAACAAATTGGTTGATTGTAATCTCTTCATTAAAAATCAGAGGAATATAAATTTTGAGCCAATAACAAATAAAAATGCACAAACTTTTAGTCCTCTCATACACTGCTACGAGGAATGTATAATAGCACAAAAACTTTGGAATACAGTTGGCAGGTTTTTTTTTTTCAACTTATTCAGGTATAATTGATAAAATTGTGAGATGCTTAGTGTGCAATGTGATGATTTACACAAGATAGCTGAGTTCTAGAGATCCGTTATACAAAGTAGGTCTATAGTTAATGATGCTGTATTGTGTGCTTAAAAAATTGTTATGACAGTAGGTCTCCTGTTAAATGTTCTTACTGTTAAAAAACAAAATAATTTTCAAAAAAGAGACACAAAAAACTTGTATGTGTGCATTGTGACAGTTTGTAACCTTTTACCAACCCCTCTCTATTTGCCACATCCCCAGCCTCTGACAACCAGTTTTCTCATCAATGTTTCTATGAACTTGACTTTTTCATTTTTAGATTCCACGTGTAAGTGATGCAATGCAGTATTTAAATTTTGTCTGGCTTATCTCACTTAGCATAATGCCCTCCAGTTTCATCTAAGTGGTCACAAATCACAGGGTTCCTTTCTTTCTTAAAAAGTTTACAGGAGCTTAAGTAACTTACCCAAAGGCACACAGCTAGTACATGGCAAAGACTGCATTTGAACTCAGGCTGATTTCAGAGTCTAGAAGTTTATCTAGCAAGCTTCACTTCAAAAGAACTAGGAATAGTGTGCCAGGAGGATGGTGATAAAGAAGGTAATTCCCACAGGATATTAAATCACGTAACAAAAACGCATAGAGAGTCGTAATGGCACATGCAGAGACAAGTCAACAGAAGAAGGTAATCCCACAGGATATTAAATCACGTAACAAAAACACATACAGAGTAGTAATGGCACATGTAGAGACAAGTCAACAGAAGAGACATTCAAACAGAGACTCACACATATATGGGAATTTAGAATATGACAAGCATGACATTGTACATCTGTGGATTCCATAGATGGGACCGTCTGTCAGCATCTGGAATAACCATCAAATTGTACCCTTATGCCAACCCTTGCATCACAGTAAGCTCCACATAGTTTGACAACATTGACACCCTCCCCAAATCAAATGACACTAGCAGAAAAATAAATAACTTTAAAAATTAGGGTGGGGAAAGTCTTAATATAACTAAAAGCCCAGAGCTTGCAAAAGATTAGCAAGTTGATATGAAGCTAAAAAATAAAATGCTGATAATGCTATGGGTATGAAAAAAGAGACGAGTTGAAGATGTCTCCAAATGTTTTGGTCTGAGCAATTGGGAGAATGTTAGTGACATTTCCTAAGATTCGAAGCCTAAGGAGGAGGAATTTGGGGTTATGGAAAATGGAAACTTCTGTTCTGTAAATTTTAGGATCCTTCAAATAACCACATGCAGAAGACTGGCCAGAGATGGAGATTGATTTTTGAGTTACTTATGTATATGGTACAATTATTAATAAATTAATTTTGTTATATTAAAAAAAGTTTACAGGAACTATAGACACCTAGGTGGCTCAGTCAGTTAAGCATCTGCCTCCAGCTCAGGTCATGATCCCAGGGTCCTGGGACTGAGCCTCCCATCAGACTCCCTGCTACAGTGCAGAGTTTGGCTCTCCTTCTCCATCTGCCTCTCCCCCAGATCATGCTCTCTCTTGCACTCTCTTTCTCAAATAAATAAAAAAAAATCTTAAAAAAAAAAAAAAAGCTTACAAGAACTATATGATTCCATTGTACTTTTATAGCACATCTTTTTAATCCATTCATATATCAATGAACACTTAGGCTGTTTTTATATCTTGACTGTTATGAACATGAGGGCATACAGGTCACTTCAAAATGATGATTTTGTTTTCTTGGGCTATACACTCAGCAGTGGGACCGCTGACTCACATAGTAGTTCTATTTTAAACTTCTGAGGAACCTTCCTTCATGCGGTTTTCCATAGTTACTGCTTAGTTCACATCCCCACCAATGCTCTACAAAGATTCTTCTTTATTTAATACTTATGGGCACTTTTTGCTAATAGCTGTCTAACAGGTGTGAAGTGATACCTAAGTGTGGTGTAGATTTGCATTTCCTTGATGATTAGTGTGGTTGTGCCCCTTTTCATGTACTAGAAAAAAACCTGTATGTCTCCTTTGGAAAAATTACTATTTAGGTCCTTAATCCATTTTTATATTGGGTTGTTTTCTTGCTATTGAGTTGTATGATTTCATTATACATTTTGGGTATGAACCCCTTACCGAATATGTGGTTTACAAACATTTTCTCCAGTTTGTAGACTGCCTTTTCTTTTTACTGATGGTCTCCTTTGCTGGGCAGAAGCTTTGTAGTTTGATGTAGTCCCATTGTTTATTTTTGCTTTTGTTGCCTTTGTTTTTGGCATCAAGCCCAAGAAACCATTGCCAAGGCCAGTGTCAAGGAAGTTATCCTCCATGTTTTCTTGTAGGAGTTTTACGTTTTCAGTTCTTTTAAGTTTTTAATACATTCTGAGTTGACTTCTGTATATGATGTAAGATAATGGTCCGGTTTCAATCTTTTGCATGTGGCCATCCAGTTTTCCCAACTTCATTTATTCAAGAGACTGTCATTTTCCCATTGTACATTCCTAGCTCCTTTGTTGAAAAATAATTGACCATGTATGCATAAATTCATTTCTGGGCTCTCTAATCAGTTTTGCAGTTACTTAAAAAGTTAAAATATACAACTATCATATCACTCAATCACTATATTTCTACCTATTTATTCACAAGAAAGGAAAACATACATCCATATGTAAACTGGCATATGATTGTTCATATAAACTTGCAGTAGCTGGAATCTGGAAACTGTCCAAATATCCCTCAATAGACAAATGGATGAACTTTGTACTATAGCCATAAAATGGAATACTAATCAGCAACAAAAGTGAATGAACTCCTGATACATTCAACAATATGGCTGACAGTCAAAGTAATTGTAAGTTTAAAAATCCAGACCAAAATAAGTGCATAGTGCATAATTCTGATTTTATCGCAATCTTAGAACATTCAAACTAACTTGAGACAAAGTAGAACAGTGTTTGCCTATGGTTAAGGGGTGGTAGGATTTGAAAAGGGACATGAAGAAAGAATTACAGAAGGTCACAGGGAAACTTCTGCAGGTGATAAACATGTTAATTTTTATAATTATAATGACAGTTTTACTGTAGGTTTACTGTAGATTTACTTTACACCTTTGCATATGATTGTATGTCAGGTATACTCAAGAAAACTGGTTATAAGTGTAGTTAAGAGGTGACAGATTTCTGGAGTCAGTCAGAAAAAATATTTATTTGTCTACTTAAAAACATAAAGACAGCTTGGGGAAATCATGTGATTATAAATAATTCATAAGCACAGGTAACACATACAAATTTAAAATAAAATTTGTCAATCTTGAAATTTTGCCAATAATGCTTTATGGAAAAAATGTGACTCGGAACAGCAGCGTGCGTTTCTAAGTGGCACTGACTGTGCAGCACCTTAAGGAGAATCTCTGAGCTGTTGCACATCTGTCTTTCTGTGATTATCTAATTCTAACTAACAGCACAGACTGAAGTTATCGGGTATGAGTTTTAAATATGAAGTAAGTGCCATATTATTGTTATAACATCCAACAGACAGAATTCATTCAGTATACATTTAATGCCTAATTAATTTTTAATTATTGGGAGATGACGAAAGTCTTAGTTTTTATTCCATATGCCCACCACATTATTGATCAAAACATGTGGTGGTAGAGATTTAGTTTAGTAATACGAAGTCATTCAGACACAACTGAATTAATTTCATGTTGAAAATAACAATTATAAACTACATTAAATTGTATCTAAGTAAATGACTAATGAATCATAAAATTGCTCTTTTTATTTGAAGGAATAAGAGCATGTTTTATTTTAAAAAGTAGCAGGCCAATTCATAGTTCTTGCAATAAGAAGAACAAACTTATTCCCCAAATTTGGTTTAACTTCAGCTGTCCTACTTTTGATGGCATTGATCCTTGTTTGCAACCTTTCTGGTTGCTGTAGCAACATTCAGCAGCTGTTTAAGAGCAGGGTCTATCTATGTAAAGTTTCATATTTGGGAGGTAATGCTGCTGTAAATGATTCTCTGACCTTTATCACAAGCAAAATGGATCCAGTTGAATCTTAACATGTTCAGTTCTTAATATTCTCTTGATTAATTGAGTTGAAGGTTATTAAATTTCTGGATATTTATTTGACTATATCACACAATTTACTTGCATGTCCTCTTATCTGAATATATTAGAATGCCAGACTCCTCCAACATGTTGCACTAAGTCTAAATTGTTTTTTAAATGTTTTAAAAAATGGATCTAAAAACTATCAAGACCATTGGAATTTGGGTTTTCTGAAATCTTAATGAGTTAGTATTTGCATTAATGTGTATTTTGGTGTAGCAAGCACATTTGGGGAATGTATGTACAAAATGTAACTTAGGCATTATGAAAATATATACTACACAGTTTCTAAGGTATTGCTTTGTGGTATTATTAATATTCCTTGTTCTTGACACATTCTGGTTTAACATTTTATAAGTGACAAAGGTAGATATAGATATAGACCTAGATATAGGTACATATACCGACAAAAGGAATATGTGTGTTACATAAATAAGTGTTACATTTGTGTATCACGTAGAAAAAATATATAAAAATATATTTAGGGTTGTTTCCATATAGAAATTAAACATGAAATACTAATAGTTATGACTTGGAATCCTATTTAAGTCAAATTTTTAATTCAACTATTCCACATTACAAATATATTTTATAATACAAAAATACTTTGTAGTATTTTCAAAGTATATCTAACATGGTTTATTCATGCATATGGTATTTAATATAGTTTTCATTGTTAAGTCGAAGAGAACAAACTTCAAAACCTCAAGTACTTGCATTATGTTTTATAGAAATGTAATCAAATCCTTCTCTTCCTTCCTTAATCTTTTGAGAATCTTGGCAAACCTATCTTGCATTTTAAATCCCCTGAGCTAAAAACAGCTGAAATGCTTCTATTACTCAAATTGAATGACTTCCAGCATAATTGTTTTCCAAAGCGAAATCTACACCTACTCACTTAGTAGGGCATTTTTCTTCCTCATGACCATCACAGAGCCAGTTTATGATATGACCAGTGAAATATTCATATTTTAGAGAACAGAATTTTTGTTTAGGGAAACTTTTGCCAGTACCACCATTATTTTCTATACTTATCCATCCCACTGCTCTTGATATTCCTGTCCAATTAAGAAAGAGTAAGAAATGGAAAGTGACAAATTGTGCCAAGGAGAACAATTATGAGGCATGCACATATTAGGCACTCAAATCTTTGAAGACATCTACAACTACTGAGATAAGGAAAACTTCTCATTAAGTAAATGAGGTTCTCATTAAGTAAATGATTCCTAATCTATCCCTTACTTTCTGTACATCATGTCAATTTAAAGTGATTTCTTTATGGCTATGTTTCCTTAAGAAACTACAATTAAATTAATCTGAGACAACCAGAGTTTTATAGTTATAGATATAAACAGATAAGAGATAAATGATAGGTACATAGATGATAGATGGATTGATCAATAGATAGGTAATCAGTGCCAGGAACTCTTCTTCCCCTAACATTGTTACAACTGGTAGTGTGAATTTAAATGCAGTTATTAATTTTTATAAATTAATTTATTATAATATAATTAATATAAATAACATAAATAATTATTAATGTAAATTATTTTATTACAAAGCATTTATTATAATATTAATGATAAATAACAATTAAAAATCATGGACACTATATTTAGCAAAAGAGAAAATCTAGGCTTAGATATTTACTATGTAGTATTGATCAATAAATGTAAAATTTCCAAACTTCTATTTCCTCATAATGGAATATGGTTAAATATTGATTTCGTGTTTTATAGGTTAACATATAATGTGTCTGAAGCACTTAAGAATATGGGACACGGAGCAATTACTGCCTAGTAAATCATATTCTGATGATGATGATTTTGAAAAAGAAGATGATGATTATAGGTGTTAACATGGCTATTAATTCCCAGAACTTGGATTTCATGGTGTATGGATAGAGTAAGGAGTCAACACAGGATAACTATCTTTTTTTGTTAATTTTTTTTTTGTAGCTAGAACTTTTAAAAAATAACATCTGCATCAATATATAATTCAAAAAAAGATATTTGTTCATTTCACAATAAATGCTAACACAATATCAGAATAAAAGATACATCCCTTATTAGTAACTAGCATTAATTTATGCTTGTCTGGTACACAATAGGTGTATATAAATTTGCTTGTGAGAGTGCTTGACTAATATTTCTCCCAGAAGTCTGTAAACTTTATATGGGTAAGGATTTTTTGTTTGTTTTATTCCACATTTTATTACCAAACCATGTAGCTTGGCATATATTAAAGAATCAATAAGTAATTGTTGATAAATAAAATGTTGGTAATAAAATGAGTAACAAAATTTTAAAATAGATTATAATAACTTGACAATGAGGCATCATTTTAAAACTATATTATAAAGATAGTTTTATAATTTATTTAAATATTTATTTATTTTAAAAATTATTTATATATATTCTTTTGAAAAATTGAGTTTTATAATAAGAAATTTCTCTAAAAAAGAAAAGAAACAGAAAGTTTAAGAATAAAAATAATTAAAAATAAGCAATATTTCTATAAACTTAGTATTCCACAATAATCAGTAATTTCACTTTTTTCTTAAATGATTTTATTTATTTATTTGACAGAGATCACAAGTAGGCAGAGAGGCAGGCAGAGAGAGAGGAAGGGAAGCAGAATCCCCGCTGAGCAGAGAGCCTGATGAGGGGCTCTATCCCAGGACCCTGGGATCATGACCTGAGCCAAAGGCAGAGGCTTCAACCCACTGAGCCACCCAGGTGCCCCAGTAATTTCACATTTTAAAAATTGTATTTAACAGTGTACTAATTGACTAAAGTTATTTTATTTAAAAAGCAAAATTAAGCTAATTGCATTTATAAATAAAAATGAATGAAATCTCTAGTTGATTTAAATTCTTATCAGTGTCATTATTTACTGAAATATATTTCATTGACCCTGATGGAAATAAGTTGGGTATTTTCAGTGTTATATGTGAGTGCTCTAATCTCCATTAAATCATTTTTCCCAGGTGTCACCCTCAAGGCAATGATTAACGACATACTAATAAAACTCACTTTGGCAGCCTGAAACTAAAATGTCACTTCTATGAGTAAGAATAATTTTCTGCTAAATAGAGCTTTCTGTTAGTAATAAGATGTTTATTGAAGTATTTTAAATGTTTTAAAAGCAATCAAACCAAAAGCAAAAATAGTATATTTTGGAATTATGTAGATGATACATTGATTTTGTTTTGTTTTGTTTTTGTTTTTGTTTTGTCTTTCTTTTTCTTTTGGCTTAAGTCTCACCTTACTTTTGGCTTAGAAGTGTCAGGGGGAATAACTATTATCAGTCACCAATTATAATCAGACTTATACATTGCCACAAGGAAGCCAAACAATCATGTGGTGAACATGTATACTTCTTGAGAGATTATTTCTGTCTCAAGGGCTTATTACCTTATTTCTCTTTTTTATTTCTCCTTAAGAAATTTGCCTTGATATAAACCAAAATAACCTTTTTCCCCCAATGGACATTTTCAGTCTAATTCACTGTAATTGACCTTATTCACATTTAGTGGCATCTACTTTAATTGAAATTTTTATTTCATCTTAGTTTTTTTTTTAATTGTTAAGGCTTAAAAAACATACTTTAGTATATTCAATGGCAAAATAACATGATCTTTTTTGAAAAGCTGATATGTTTCCCTTCTATCATAGATCTTAACATTTAAGTCCTAGCTGCTGTGGTAGCTCTCAGATGCTTTAAAATAGATGCTCTTGAATTTTTGTCTGGTACATCAAATTGATTGGTCTGCAATAGACTCCACCACCATTACTAAAAAAGAAATGTCTCTTGAGGAGTAGGATACAAGCCTATGACCAGTGTGACGATGGAAATTGGAGATAGGATTTCTCATAAAATTGGGATCCCAAAAAAAGGCGCAGTCTCAGCTTTTGGGACAATACATACAATTGCCATTAACAAGGAGAGAGAAATAGAATACTTGACTTATTTGATTTTGGCACCGGGTATAGGGGACCTGAAAGTATATCAGCAAATCTCTGTCCCTAATATGTATTAAGGTCAAGTAGAACAAAAAGGTAAGAAGTTAAGGAAAAGTCTTACCTATTGTGAATAATACTACAATAAATATAGAAATGCTAATATATCTTCGAGGTCCTGATTTCAATTATTTTAGGTAAATAACCAAAAGTAGGATTGCTGAACCATAAAGTGGTTCTATTTTTAATTTTTCTGAAGAATGCATAGTGTTTTTCATAGCAGCTTCACCATTTTTCATTTCCATTAGCAATATTTAAGGGTTCCAATTTCTCCACATTCTCACCAATAATTGTTGTCTTTTGTTTATTCAATTATAGCCACACTGACAGATGTGGGTGACATCTCATTGTGGTTTTGATTTGCATTTCTCATGATTAGTGACATGGAACTTTCTTAAAATATACCTTTTGGTCATTTGAATGCCTTTTTTGTCTACTTAAGTCCTTAGCCCATTCTTCAAACAGGGCTAGTTTTTTGTTTGTTTGCTTGTTTTACTCTTAAGTTATAAGGATTCTTTATATATTTTGGAGGATAGCCCTTTATTAGATATATACTTTACAAATATTTTCTCCCATTCCAGAGGTTGCCTTAAACTAAAATATTCATGAGACATATATGTAGAACTTGCATGTTTCTTATTCAAATATAAATTCAATATCCATTTATTATAAGCCAATATATAGTCTCAAGAAAACCTGAAAGGAAGCTAGATGTTTGAAATCCATTAACTTAGCACATGATAAATGAATAGAAACACAGTCACTTTGGTTTCCATGACTACTTTATACTACCACTTTAAAATGACCTCTTAAAATAATAATAGCTGATGTATTTTCACTTACTAAATGCCAGAAACTGTCCAAGGAATTTTACATATATTAACTCACAATAAACTTAAGAGATTGTTACAATGACTGTCCTACTTCTTTTTTAAGATGGAGTTTGTGGCCAAAATTTTTTGTCCCTCCTATATCCACACAGTATGTCATATAACTTTTCACAGACCCAGCACAAAACATGGAATCTATTTCTCTGTACCTTTGCCCAAATATTATTGCATGAAAATACTTTCCTTGGTAAATGTTGTTCCACCTCCTGAGCCCATAATGATCCCATTTGGAGTATAGCGAATCAGTTACCCATCTGCCCCATGCCCCCAAATTGAACTCAAGGAGTTTCCCCAAGTGACCTCTAGAAAGAGATTAATGAACATATACATGCTTTTTTGTGTTATGCTACTGAGATGTTTGAGGTTTTTGTTTTGCAGTAGTAGCCAACAAATACATAAGTTAAGACCTAGCACTGGAGCACATCTGTAACAAAAATCTAAAACATACGGCAGTATGGTTGAGGTTGGTGACAGATGTCTGGAAAAACAGAAAACTTATGTAAAGTTTTAACACTGGTACAACTTTCATCTGAAAGAACTTATAATACAAATATTGAATTTAATCAATTATGGAGTTAGGCAAGATGGTGTCCAGGCAGAATACGGAAAGCTTGATTTTGCTACTCTTAGGTTCTATATGAAATAGCCAAGCTTGGGAAAGAACTTGCTAGCTTGCAACTAGAATCTACATGAAATATAGAGAATATAGAACTTGCATTTTCTGGTGAAAGGTTACCACATTGAAACACTACCTTGATATGAGATTAAATCAAATCAAAGCTGACTATTAAGATAGAACCTGAATATTTTCAGTTTCAGGTCTCATATGTAAAAGTCTTAGAAATCATTACTTCCTCCTTATACAGAGAAAAATACTGAATTAACTGAAAATCAATGGCATTTCTTGTTCAGAGAATTAAAGTCACAGGGAAAATCACTGCTCTCAAATTTGGATAGATGTGCAAATACAAGAAATCACAAGCCATTTCAGCTTACTGGAAGAAAAAACTACTGGAGCCATAAACTGGTAGGAAGAATTAAATGGTAACTTGACCAGTTGCTAGAAGCTAGTCCAAAGGCTGCAGTATAGAATAGTGACAGATAAACTCCTGGGTACTAGGGTCTTAGAGAGCCCCTACATTTTTATGGGTTTTGCTTCCAGCAACCCCAGTAGGATCTTATGGTTACAAGCCAAGAAAATCTCTTGTGTTTCTGGCAGGAAAAAGGGAAAAAGGAATTATTTTTCAATATACTCAGTATTCTTTATAAGAAAAGCCTCCTCAGCAAGGGAAAATGTTCACTAGAGCCTTACCATATGTGGGAAAGGGAAATACCCACTCCAGATATTTCTAGCATTCCTGGCGCAACAAAAGGGGGAAATAAAAGATAGCATACAATTATAAAGGTCATAGCTGAGGGACACAGGCCACTGATGACTGAGACTTAATCAAAGGATTAGAGAACACACACACACACACACACACACACACACACACACATATCACCACATCAGCAGAGTTCCTGTGACCCAGCACATCATGCTAGACTTCCGACAACATTTTATAAGACATGTTAAGTCAAGAAACAGACACAAGAGATAAATCAAGCATCAGAACCATACTTAGATATGGCAGATGTTTTACAGTTATCAGACCAGGAATATGAAATAACTGTAATTAATGTGAAGGGGTCTAATAAAAAAAAACAGGTAACATTTAAGAACAAATGTATAATATAAGCACAGGGATGAAATTCTAAAATCAAAAGGAAATGCTAGAAATAAAATAAATAAATAAATAAATAACCTGTAACAGAAGTAAAGAATGATTTTGATGGGCTTGTCAGTAGACTGAAGAGGCAAGAATCAGTGAGTTTGAAGATGTGCCAATAGAAAATTCCCAAACTTAAATGCAAAGAGAAAAAAGAATGAAAAAATCAATAACTGTGGGACAATTCAAAGGTATAACATATGTGTTATCAGAATACTAGGAGAAAACAGAGATAACACTATAAGAAATATTTGAAGTAATAATGCCTGAGAATTTTCCAAAATTAATGAAACACCTCAAACCACAGTTTCAGCAATGAAAGAGAGCACCAAGTAGAATACATACTACAAACAAACAAACAAACAAAAAACCTTCTACACCTAGACATATCATATTCAAATTCAAAATCCCAAAGACAAAGAGAAAATCTTGAAAACAGCTAGAGGGGAAAAAAAATATACCTGGGCTGTGGAGAAACAAAAATAAGAATTATACTGAATTTCTTGTCAGAAAACATGCATGCAAGATGAGTGTAAAATAAAACGTCTAAAATGTGGAAAGAGGGATGCCAGATGGGATCAATCAGTTAAGAGTCTGCCTTCGGCTCAAGTCATGATCCCAGTATCCTGGGATCGAGTCCTGTATCTGGCTCCCTGTTCAGTGGGGAGCCTGCTTCTCCTTCTGCCAACCACTCCCTCTGCTTGTGCTCCTACTCTCTCTTTCTGATAAATAAATAAATAAAATTTTCAAAAAAATAAAAATGAATAAAATTGGAAAGAAAAACAACCTGGAATTCTATATCCAGTGAAATACTGCAGAATTTCAATAGGGGTAAGGAAAATATTAGAGGTGAAACATTCATCTACACAAAAGGCAAAACATCAGAGAAGAAAAAAAAATGTAAAATAAAATATTTTATTTTTATCATTCTTAACCTGATAGATAAATACAGTTATTCAAAGTAATAAGTACAATAGTATATTGTGTAATTATAGTATATGAGTATGTAATGAGTGATTGTGATAGTGTAGGGGACAGAAAGGAAGAACTGGGAATATTAATTAACAGGTTACTTGCATTTCCTGTGCTATATGAGATTGCACGTAGGTTTAATTATAAATGTATATTGCAAAATACAATGAAACCACTAAATTTTTTATATAAGAAAACATAATATGCTAAGAGAGAAAAGATAAATCAAAATCACATAAAATGCTCAGTTAAAACCAGAGAAGATACAGGGTGCCTGGGTGGTTCAATGGGTTAAAGCCTCTGCCTTGGGCTCGGGTCATGATCCCAGGCTCCTGGGATCGAGCCCCGCATTGGGCTCTCTCCTCTGCGGGAAGCCTGCTTCCTCCTCTCTCTCTGCCTGCCTCTCTGCCTACTTGTGATCTATGTCTGTCCAATAAATAAATAAATAAATCTTTAAAACAAACAAACAAACAGAGAAGATAGAACACAAGATAAAGTAAAATCAACAAAAATAAGTGTAAAGAATATAAAACAAACACGGTAAATCCATTATGTCAATAATCACTGTAAGATCAATGATATGAATACATAAATTAAAAGGAAAAGGTATTTAGAATGTTTAAAAAAGCAACTATATGTTGTGTACTAAAAACTGCCTTTAAATGTAAAGACATAGATTAGAAGTAAAGAGATGAAGAAAAAGATGTCATTCAAATCAAATTTAAAAAATCAATTAAAAGAAAGCTGGGGTAGCTATATCATTTTCTGACAAAACGTACTTCAGAATAAAGAAAATCATCAGCGACAAAGAGGAGCATTTCATAATGATAAATGAGTTAATTCTCTAAGAAATCATCACTTTTAGTGTGCCTATAAATAACAAAAAAAGTGTCAAAGTGTGTCAGGTACACACTGATAGAAATCAAATTCTGATTCTGAAGAGATCAGAATCCTCAGTAAGATATCATTACATGATGACAATGTGGGGGCCTTGAGATCAGGATGGTGTTACTTGTGGCTGAAAAGGCAGACTCTGGTAGATTGGATGATTGCTCTGCACTCTAACTTTGCAGTATATATATATATATATATATATATATATATATTACTTCATTTTTTTTTCCTTGCTCCTTGACCCTTGACTTGGATTTGTGATTTCTTCTTGATAAAATAGGCACAGTGCCAGAGCCAAGTTTAGGGCTTAAGAGATCTCACGCTACTGCTTGTCTTCTTGCACTTTTGCAATTACAATGAGAATCAACATTTGGTGGCTGCTTACCAGGAGGACACATTAAATGGAGCCAGAAAAGCCCTGTGGGTCTGAAAGGAGAAGCCTGAGCTGCCCAGCAAACCCATGAGCAAAATAATTGCTTACTGTTTTAGGCATGATATGGCAATAAGAAACATCACTTTTCCCACATGTATGAAAGAATTCATTCAAATTAATGCACCTCAAGCCCAATTTTGAAGTAAATCTCTGGCCAGTTTGGAGAGTACTTCCAGAGTTGAAAAAAAAATCTTTATTATGAGTTATGGATTTCCACTGATTTTTTAATAGAATCATTCTATATGTATCTATATTCTTCTTACAGAATTCATTCTATATGAAGTTAAAAAAAAACAAGAAAAACTTAGAAAGGTATGGAGGAAGTTACGTGTTGCTGTAGAATTTTTTTTTAAACGACCTTTAAGTGCATATATCATCAATCCAAAACAACAAATTAAATTTTCTGAAAATTCTAATATTTAGACCACAACAATATTAGCACTCAATATTTATAACACAAATAAAATATTATTTTTGCTAACCATTTATATTCTTAAGTAAATTAAACCTAAAATTCAATTTTTGGACATTGACAGGATTTTGATGCCAACCATTTCTGCCTTTTTTTTTTAACCTTAATGAAGACACATATTTTTATCTATTTCTTGAAAACTCTGGCTTTCTCACTCAGTGAGTATGGATACTGAAGTCCCAGTCCTCTTTTTCTCAGATCTCACTTATTTTTCCATCCTGACTTCTGTACTCTTCCCTTTGTTTCCCATCCTTCTTGGAAACCTAGCTAGTATTCATTGCGAAACATAAAACATGAACTGGCTGTCCCCTGATTTCTGTATGTTTCCATCTAGCAGTTAAATGGTGCTACTTTATGACTACCCCACACTCCTTTCCTGCTATTTGTTTAGTAAATGTTATTGGTAAATGTTATTTAGTAAATGTTATTGCAATGTTATAATAACAAAATATTATTTAATTATAAAAATAATAGATAATAAATCACAATTACATGTATCATTTCATTTGCAGATCACAATGGTGGCAATATTTCACTCTACCTGCTTTCTAGACCTATTAGCATGTATCCTTGCAGATCCTGTCCCAAAGAAAGCAGAGTACAGTTCACTACCTCCTGACTTGGAATTCTCGATATAGATATGAACAAAACCATTTGTGTATACATATATCCATAAATCATAAATGTGGGTATCTTTTAGTGTTATTTTCAATTCATTCAACTTGTGTATTGTTTTTGTTTCCTTTACCTTTTCTTTTTGGCTATATAGACTGTTAACCTCTACTTCTCTGCAATGGTTTAATGTGTAGTCAGTTGTATTTCCTTAATCTATAAGCACTTATTTAAAATTTTTCAAATTTGTTTAAATTTATATTTATTTTATTTTCAAAGTTAAAAGTAATAACACAAGCTAATAAAAGTTCAATAATTTGTTACCATAAATATTTTTATTGTTGTGTCTGTTAATAGATAACAATGACAAGCTACTTTAGATGGTTTCTCTTTAATTAAGTAAAACTAATGACATTTCTGAGTACTACATAAATATTATTAAAATGATAAAAAATAGAATTTTACCTTTGGATATTAATTGTACAGAATTGGGTTAGCTATAGTTCTTGTGTTATGATACATTTGGCCCTGTTTGTTTGCCTATTTAATTTTTTATCCAATATAACAAGTTGACAGTATCCAGTTGTCATTTATCACATTGAGAGATAATATGTCTTATTCATACATTATTATTATGAACACACACATGCATATGTGTACATGTAGCTATGAAAAATCTCAACTCTGTTTCTGATTTAACTTCACATTTAATGCTTTGATTATCATTTCCTAGATTTATGCTTTAAATAGTTCACTCTCTTCACCATATATTCCTAAATAACATGACTGTGTGTTTTAAGGCTTTTTTTAACTTTATAAAACTGGAATTATGCCACATATCTTTTGGAACTTTAATTTTTTAATTGTATATTGTTAGGATTCACCATTTTTTCCTTTGTGTGTGGTTCAGTCATTCTGACTACTGTGTGCTAGGTCATTCTCTGAATGTACTGTTGTTTATTTGTGCTCTGTCCTGTTATTGAGCATCTGGATTGTTATCAGACCCAATAACATAGAATCTTTCATAGGAAGGACCTTTTGCATTATCTGATATTGTAGAGGTATGAAGAATTCTGTTGGATATATATCTAGGAGCAAACTGATTGATCATATGTGAGGTTTCAAGTTCATTAAAGTTAAACTTTTTAAAAAATTTCTTTTTCTTTTAGAGATTTTTATTTATTCATTTGAGAGAAATAGAACAAGGGAGAACAGGAGTGGTGTGGGAGGGAGGGACAGAGAGGAAGAGGGAGAAGCAGGCTCCCTGCTGAGCAGGAAGCCCAATTCAGGAGTCGATTCCAGGACCCCAGGATCATGACCTGAGCCAAAGGCAGATGCTTAACCAACTAAGCCACCCAGGAACGCTGAGAAGTCAAACTTTTTTAAAACCAGCCATCCCAACATTAGCGATTACAAGAGATTCTATTAATGTATATCCTCTTCAATATCTGGTATTGTCAAAAAGTTATTATTTTCTCAATAAAATTGATCCAAAATGATATATCATTTGACTTAATTTTCTCATCATTACTAAGATTAGTAGTCTCTTATATGTTTATTGCTCTGATGTGTCTTCTCCTCTGCAAAAATGTCTGTTAAATTTGAATGCCTATTTAACCTCTGTATTGGATGCTTTTGTATTTCTCATTTGTTGCAGAAATTTTTAATGTGGATCAGCGTAGTTTCCCAGAACCTGTGAATTTTGTATTGCTTCTGATAATGGACACTGACATCATGGACTGAGTAACCAAGACATGGAGAATGGCAAAGTGCTGAGTTCTAGGGTGGTCACACCAGAGCTCACAACTCAGTTTTAGAGAAAAAGCCTATACTGAGAAATCACCTCACTATAAAAGATTTTGAAATAGGCGTTTTGTCCTGATGCCTCCTGAGGCTGAATTTGCAATCCATTTGAAAAAATCTGGTCAAGTATCAAGGCAAAAGCCAAAATTTATTGTATTTCTAAGTTAGAGAAAATATTTTCCTTTAAAAATTGATTATATGGTATGCAAACATGTAGCCACTCTTTTATTATTGAGGTGGTTTATGATTGACATATTTTGAATTCATTTATCTCTTCTTAAACTCTAATTTTTATATACAAAGCAATACTTAAAGGAGAAAACATAAAGTTGTATTAAAAAAATAAATATTGCTGAGATTAAAGGCAAAAGAAATGCTGAATTTTTTAAATTACAAAAAAAAAAGCAAGACTGTGAGATAAAATGATGGATGAATAAGAATTATCAAGAGGAGGCGGAGGAGTCAAGATGGAGGAGAAGTAGCAGGCTGAGAATACTTCGGGTAGCGGGAGATCAGCTAGATAGCTTATCTAAAGATTGCAAACACCTACAAATCCAATGGGAGATCGAAGAGAAGAAGAACAGCAATTCTAGAAACAGAAAATAAACCACTTTCTGAAAGGTAGGACTGGCGGAGAAGTGAATCCAAAGCGACGGGAAGATAGACCGCGGTGGGGAGGGGCCGGCTCCCGGCAAGCGGCGGAGCAACGGAGCACAAAATCGGGACTTTTAAAAGTCTGTTCTGCTAAGGGACATCGCTCAAGAGGCTTAACCAGGGTGAAGCCCACGCGGGGTCAGCGTGGCCTCAGGTCCCACAGGGTCACAGAAGGATTGGGGGTGTCTGAGTGTCGCAGAGCTGACAGGTATTAGAAGGAGGAAGCTGGCTACAGAGACAGAGCCAAGGAGTGAGCTCTAAACTCGGGGTTACCTTGAACCGGTCGCAGGCTCGGTCAGCTTGGAGCGTGGCCGGAGGCCAGGGTGACGGGAGTAATTGGGCGCTGTTCTCTGAGTGAGGAGTGGGGCCCCGGGCTCTCGGCTCCTCCGGGCCGGAGACTGGGAGGCCGCCATCTTCATTCCTGTCCTCCAGAACTCTAGGGAAAGCGCTCAGGGAACAAAAGCTCCCGCAAGCGAACCCGAGCGGATTACTCAGCCTGGCCCCTGGTAAGGGCGGTGGAACTCCGCCTGGGGCAAAGACACTTAAGAATCACTACAACAGGCCCCTGCCCCAGAAGATCAACAAGAAATCCAGCCAGGACTAAGTTCACCTACCAAGAAGTGCAGTTTTAATACCAAGGAGAGCAGTGGAATTCCAGAGGAGGAGAAAGCAAAGCACGGAGCTCAAGGCTTTCTTCCCATGATTCTTTAGCTTTGCAGTTAATTTAATTCTTTTTATCTTTTTCAATTTTTTTTCTCTTCTTCTGCTAATTTTTTTTTAATTTTTACCCTTTTCTTTTTTAATGTTTTTTAACTAGTTTATATAATATATATATATTTTTTCCTTTTTATATTTTTTCTTTATTCATTTTCTTCTTTTAATTGTTTCTTTTTATTTTTTTTCTTTCTGAACCTCTTTTTATCCCCTTTCTCCCCCCTCACAATTTGGAATCTCTTCTGATTAGGTTAAAGCATATTTTCCTGGGGTTGTTGCCACCCTTTTAGTATTTTACTTGCTCCTTCATATACTCTTATCTGGACAAAATGACAAGGCAGAAAAATTCACCACAAAAAAAAGAACAAGAGGCAGTACCAAAGGCTAGGGACCTAATCAATACAGACATTGGTAATATGTCAGATCTAGAGTTCAGAATGACAATTCTCAAGGTTCTAGCCAGGCTCGAAAAAGGCATGGAAGATATTAGAGAAACCCTCTCTGGAGAGATAAAAGCCCTTTCTGGAGAAATAAAAGAACTAAAATCTAACCAAGTTGAAATCAAAAAAGCTATTAATGAGGTGCAATAAAAAATGGAGGCTCTCACTGCTAGGATAAATGAGGCAGAAGAAAGAATTAGCGATATAGAAGACCAAATGACAGAGAATAAAGAAGCTGAGCAAAAGAGGGACAAACAGCTACTGGACCACGAGGGCAGAATTCGAGAGATAAGTGACACCATAAGACGAAACAACATTAGAATAATTGGGATTCCAGAAGAAGAAGAAAGAGAGAGGGGAGCAGAAGGTATATTGGAGAGAATTATTGGAGAGAATTTCCCCAATATGGCAAAGGGAACAAGCATCAAAATCCAGAAGGTTCAGACAACCCCCCTCAAATTCAATAAGAATAGGTCCACGCCCCGCCACCTAATAGTAAAATTTACAAGTCTTAGTGACAAAGAGAAAATCCTGAAAGCAGCCCGGGAAAAGAAGTCTGTAACATACAATGGTAAAAATATTAGATTGGCAGCAGACTTATCCACAGAGACCTGGCAGGCCAGAAAGAGCTGGCATGATATATTCAGAGCACTAAACGAGAAAAACATGCAGCCAAGAATACTATATCCAGCTAGGCTATCACTGAAAATAGAAGGACAGATCAAAAGCTTCCAGGACAAACAAAAACTGAAAGAATTTGCAAACACTAAGCCAGCTCTACAGGAAATATTGAAAGGGGTCCTCTAAGCAAAGAGAGAGCCTAAAAGTAGTAGATCAGAAAGGAACAGAAACAATATACAATAACAGTCACCTTACAGGCAATACAGTGGCACTAAATTCATATCTCTCAATAGTTACCCTGAATGTTAATTGGCTAAATGCCCCAAT
The DNA here is from genome assembly GCF_010015895.1 of Lontra canadensis. Lineage (NCBI taxonomy): Eukaryota > Metazoa > Chordata > Mammalia > Carnivora > Mustelidae > Lontra > Lontra canadensis. Next base: position 7,052,777 of record NW_022631031.1, on the reverse strand, counting down.
CAAAAGACACAGGGTATCAGAATGGATCAAAAAACAAAACCCATCTATATGTTGCCTACAAGAAACTCATTTTAAACCTGAAGACACCTCCAGATTTAAAGTGAGGGGGTGGAAAACAATTTACCATGCTAATGGACATCAGAAGAAAGCAGGAGTGGCAATCCTTATATCAGATCAATTAGATTTTAAACCAAAGACTATAATAAGAGATGAGGAAGGACACTATATCATACTCAAAGGATCTGTCCCACAAGAAGATCTAACAATTATAAATATCTATGCCCCTAATGTGGGAGCAGCCAACTATATAAACCAATTAATAACAAAATCAAAGAAACACATCAATAATACTACAATAATAGTAGGGGACTTTAACACTCCCCTCACTGAAATGGACAGATCATCCAAGCAAAAGATCAACAAGGAAATAAAGGCCTTAAATGACACGCTGGACCAGATGGACATCACAGATATATTCAGAACATTTCATCCCAAAGCAACAGAATACACATTCTTCTCTAGTGCACATGGAACATTCTCCAGAATAGATCACATCCTGGGTCCTAAATCAGGTCTCAACCGGTATCAAAAGTTTGGGATCATTCCCTGCATATTTTCAGACCACAATGCTTTGAAGCTAGAACTCAATCACAAGAGGAAATTTGGAACGAACCCAAATACATGGAGACTAAACAGCATTCTTCTAAAGAATAAATGGGTCAACCAGGAAATTAAAGAAGAATTGAAAAAAATCATGGAAACTCATGATAATGAAAACACAACGGTTCAAAATCTGTGGGACGCAACAAAGGCAGTCCTGAGAGGAAAATATATAGCGGTACAAACCTTCCTCAAGAAACAAGAAAGGTCTCAGGTACACAACCTAACCCTACACCTAAAGGAGCTGAGAAAGAATAAGAAAGAAACCCTAAACCCAGCAAGAGAAGAGAAATCATAAAGATCAGAGCAGAAATAAATGAAATAGAAACCAAAAAAACATGAGAACAAATCAACGAAACTAGGAGCTGGTTCTTTGAAAGAATTAATAAGATTGATAAACCCCTGGCCAGACTTATCAAAAAGAAAAGAGAAAGGACCCAAATAAATAAAATCATGATTGAAAGAGGAGAGATCACAACGAACACCAAAGAAATACAGACAATTATAAAAACATACTATGAGCAACTCTACGTCAACAAATTTGACAATGTGGAAGAAATGGATGCATTTCTAGAGACATATAAACTATCACAACTGAACCAGGAAGAAATAGAAAGCCTGAACAGACCCATAACCAGTAAGGAGAGTGAAACAGTCATCAAAAATCTCCAAACAAACAAAAGCCCAGGGCCAGACGGCTTCTCGGGGGGATTCTACCAAACATTTAAAGAAGAACTAATTCCTATTCTCCTGAAACTGTTCCAAAAAATAGAAATGGAAGGAAAACTTCCAAACTCATTTTATGAGGCCAGCATCACCTTGATTCCAAAACCGGACAAGGATCCCATCAAAAAAGAGAACTACAGACCAATATCCTTGATGAACACAGATGCAAAAATTCTCACCAAAATACTAGCCAATAGGATTCAACAGTACATTAAAAGGATTATTCACCACGACCAAGTGGGATTTATTCCAGGGCTGCAAGGTTGCTTCAACATCCGCAAATCAATCAATGTGACACAACACATTAATAAAAGAAAGAACAAGAACCATATGATACTCTCAATAGATGCTGAAAAAGCATTTGGCAAAGTACAGCATCCCTTCCTGATCAAAACTCTTCAAAGTGTAGGGATAGAGGGCACATACCTCAATATCATCAAAGCCATCTATGAAAAACCCACCACAAATATCATTCTCAATGGAGAAAAACTGAAAGCTTTTCCGCTAAGGTCAGGAACACGGCAGGGATGCCCATTATCACCACTGCTATTCAACATAGTACTAGAAGTCCTAGCCTCAGCAATCAGACAACAAAAGGAAATTAAAGGCATCCAAATCGGCAAAGAAGAAGTCAAACTATCACTCTTCGCAGATGATATGATACTATATGTGGAAAACCCAAAAGACTCCACTCCAATACTGCTAGAACTTGTACAGGAATTCAGTAAAGTGTCAGGATATAAAATCAATGCACAGAATTCAGTTGCATTTCTCTACACCAACAACAAGTCAGAAGAAACAGAAATTAAGGAGTCCATCCCATTTACAATTGCCCCCAAAACTATAAGATACCTAGGAATAAACCTAACCAAAGAGACTAAGAATCTATACTCAGAAAACTATAAAGTACTCATGAAAGAAATTGAGGAAGACACAAAGAAATGGAAAAATGTTCCATGCTCCTGGATTGGAAGAATAAATATTGTGAAAGTGTCTATGCTACCTAAAGCAATCTATACATTTAATGCAATTCCTATCAAAGTACCATCCTTTTTTTTCAAAGAAATGGAACAAATAATCCTAAAATTTATATGGATCCAGAAAAGACCTCAAATAGCCAAAGAAATATTGAAAAAGAAAGTCAAAGTTGGTGGCATCACAATCCCGGACTTCAAGCTCTATTACAAAGCTGTCATCATCAAGACAGCATGGTACTGGCACAAAAACAGACACATAGATCAATGGAACAAATAGAGAGCCCAGAAATAGACCCTCAACTCTATGGTCATCTAATCTTTGACAAAGCAGGAAAGAATGTCCAATGGAAAAAGACAGCCTCTTCAATAAATGGTGTTGGGAAAATTGGACAGCCACATGCAGAAAAATGAAATTGGATCATTTCCTTACACCACACACGAAAATAGACTCAAAATGGATGAATGTGAGAAAGGAATGTGAGAAAGGAATCCATCAAAATCCTTGAGGAGAACACAGGCAGCAACCTCTTCAACCTCAGCCGCAGCAACATCTTCCTAGGAATATCGCCAAAGGCAAGGGAAGCAAGGGCAAAAATGAACTATTGGGATTTTATCAAGATCAAAAGCTTTTGCACAGCAAAGGAAACAGTTCACAAAACCAAAAGACAACTGACACAATGGGAGAAGATATTTGCAAACGACATATCAGATAAAGGGCTAGTATCCAAAATCTATAAAGAGCTTAGGAAACTCAACACCCAAAGAACAAATAGTCCAATCAAGAAATGAGAAGAGGACATGAACAGACGTTTCTGCAAAGAAGACTTCCAGATGGCCAACAGACACATGAAAAAGTGCTCCATGTCACTCGGCATCAGGGAAATACAAATCAAAACCACAATGAGATATCACCTCACACCAGTCAGAATGGCTAAAATTAACAAGTCAGGAAATGACAGATGCTGGCGAGGATGTGGAGAAAGGGGAACCCTCCTACACTGTTGGTGGGAATGCAAGCTGGTGCAACCACTCTGGAAAACAGCATGGAGGTTCCTCAAAATGTTGAAAATATAACTACCCCATGACCCAGCAATTGCACTACTGGGTATTTACCCTAAGGATACAAATGTAGTGATCCGAAGCGGCACGTGTACCCGAATGTTTATAGCAGCAATGTCTACAATACCCAAACTATGGAAAGAACCTAGATGTCCATGAACAGATGAATGGATAAAGAAGATGTGGTGTATATACACAATGGAATACTATGCAGCCATCAAAAGAAATGAAATCTTGCCATTTGCGATGACGTGGATAGAACTAGAGGGTATCATGCTTAGCGAAATAAGTCAATCGGAGAAAGACAACTATCATATGATCTCCCTGATATGAGGGAGAGGAGATGCAACATGGGGGGTTAAGGGGGTAGGAGAAGAGTAAATGAAACAAGATGGGATTGGGAGGGAGACAAACCATAAGTGACTCTTATTCTCACAAAACAAACTGAGGGTTGATGGGGGGAGGGGTGTTGGGAGGGGGAGTGGGGTTATGGACATTGGGGAGGGTATGTGCTATGGTGTGTGCTGTGAAATGTGTAAACCTGGCGATTCACAGACCTTACCCTGGAGGTAAAAATATATTATATGTTTAAAAAAAATAAAATTAATTAAAAAAAAAAAGAATTATCAAGAGGATATAATACCTAACTTACAGAGAGTCTTAATTATCAGAGGTAAAAATTACACCACCACAATCTAGGAAATGCAGTCAACAGAAATAGGGTACTATAAAAATATGAAAATTTCATATCTTACATGTTAAAAAACAAACGAAAAATGTGTTTAAATTTAACTTCCCAATAGAGTAGGATATAATTCAATTTTATTGACTCTGAAAAGCAATCTTAGGGCTTTTGAAGGGTGGGCGTGGGAAGTTGGGTGAGCCTGGTGGTGGGTATTATGGAGGGCACCTATTGCATGGAGCACTAGGTGTGGTGCATAAACAAGGAATTCTGGTACACTGAAAAGAAATTTTAAAAATAAAGAATAATTTAAAAAAAGAGGTAACACAATGTAAAATAGTACCACTTTAGGAGATAATTTTAACATAGTATACAGAGAAAACATACAATAATGTGTAGAGTGACTTTAAATGAAATTATTTGAGAGGAATTTTTCTTTTTAATCAGTGCTATATAACTAGCAGCATATAAAGCCCTGATGTCAACACAAATCATCCCATGCTTCCATATTTATACTAAATTTGGTTTGAAATATCATTCTATGTGCCATGCCACATCTGATGTCTCTGAGGGAAACTTGCTGTAAGGCTTACATGTCTCATGGCTCCGATTCCTTATTTTGCTATAAGTTCTATTCATGGGTCATCTCACTTTATGCCTGTTTTTTTTTTTTTCTCACTTTTTTGTCTTACATATCTATATTAGATACTGAAGTTCCTTCCTATTCCAGATGGTGCCTATGAATATTAGAAATTTATTGAGAGGTTCACACCACTGATTGGAATGAATGAATGATACCACTCATATATGAATAAGTAAAATAATCCTGTGTGAATCTCAATTGTTTATCTGCTTCCTGCCACCAAGAATTTTTCAATAATCTTACTCCATTTCATTCATGTACCAGCTTCTCAGCATGTTGGTTAGTCTATTCTGTTTTTACTTTACCATGCAGAACCTTTACTAACATTTCTTTTCAGATCAGTGTAACTGAATCTTTATTTTAGAGTGTCCTTATAGACAATATCATCAAAGTTTCATTGATAGATATCTAATTTTCTCTTAAAACAACAGCACCATCAGCAGCTTTGCAGTTCTTTATTTTTTTTTCACTAGGGCCTTTGTATCAGTTATTAAAATAAGACTACTCTTATTTCACCCTATTATACCAGTATTTCACCATTTATAGTATTATTGTGGAAATAAGACCTGATGGAACAGCTGTCCATAGAAAATTAACACTTTCTCTATGTCAAGATGTAGAGCTTCTAAAATTTCAAGTCAAATCAAATGACTGCATCATAAAAATATTAATTGAAAAGTATATATTGCATTTTATCACAAATATTTTCATAAGCACAAAAAGAATTTATAACTATGAAGAATACAAAATAATATTTCAGCATAAAAAATATAATTGATTTCATAGTACTATTCAGGTCTTACTATTAAAGTTAATAATTTTGTAAAAGGTGTAATTATAATTCCTATTTCAATATATTTCCATTTATTATATAGGATCCTATCATTCTTTTTAAAAAGTATATAATAAGGGAGTGGAAATCATAATTAAACTTAATTTCATTGATGCAGAAATAATAGGTAAAATAAGTTATAATATCCTTAAAATGTTCCATTTATTATTCACATAAAATTGACATAAAATGACTTAAAATAATTGCGTAATAAAGGCATTACAAGAATTTGTAAGGCTTTTATCTTAATTCTTATTTAATTTTGTCCTGTGAAGTTTAGGCATTACCGAAACATCTAGAGTTGTGTTTCTGAGATAAGTCTGAGTTGTCTGGACAAAGATTTTAAAAGCAGAATTTTTCATCAAGATAAAAAGCTTCTGTACAACAAAGGAAACAATGAACAAAACTAAAAGACAGCCTAAGAAATGGGAGAAGATATTTGCTAACAACATATATGATAAAGGATTCGTATCCAAAATCTACAAAGAATTTATGAAACTCAACACCCAAAAAACAAATAACCCTGTTAAAAAATGGACAGAAGACATGATTAGACGCTTTTTCAAAAAAGACATCCAGATGGCTAACAGACACATAAAAAGATGCTCAGCATTACCCACCATCAGGGAAATACAAATCAAAACCACGAAGATACCATTTCACACCTGTCAGGATGACTAAAATTAACAACACAACAAACAACAGGAGTTGGAAAGAATGTGGAGAAAAAGAAACTTCTTACACTCTTGGTGGGAATGTAAACTGGTGCAGGCACTCTGGAGAATAGTATGGAGTTTCCTAGTGTCTAGCAATTGCGCTACTAGGTAACTACCCAAAGGATACAAAAATACAGATTCGAAGGGATACATGCACCCTGATATTTATAGAAGCATTATCAACAATAGCCTAACTATGGAGAGAGCCCAAATGATCATCAGCTGATGAATGGATAAAGAAGATGTGGTGTATATTACACACACAGACACATATACATATACATATATACATGTATACACACACACACACACAGACGCATACACACACTAGAGTATTACTCAGCCATCAAAAAGAATGAAATCTTGCCATTTGCAATGACATGGATGGAGCTAGAGTGTATTATGCTAAGTAAAATAAGTCAGTCTGAGAAAGATAGATACCATATGATTTCATTTATATGTGGAATTTAAGAAAGAAAACAGATGACTATACGGCAAGGAGGGATAGAAAAGAGGGAAAAAAGCCATAGGAGACTCTTAACAATAGAGGAAAAATTGAGGGTTGATGGAGGGAGGTGAGGGGGGGATGAGTTAGATGTTTGATGGGTGTTAAAGTGGGCAGTTGTTATGATGAGCACTGGGTGTTGTACGTAAGTGATGGATTGCTGAATTCTACTCCAGAAACCAATATTGCACTGTATGTTAACTACCTAAATTTTTAATTAGGAAAATAATAAAGTAAAATAAAATAAAATAAAATAAAAACAGGCTTCTGGGTCTGATACCCATAACTTGCATCCATTGTATCTGAGACGGGATCTGGGTATTAATATATCTTTACCAATACTGATATCTACATCTATCAATCAACAGATCAATAGGTAGATATTCTCTAAAGCTTCCAGTGAATTATGGTTTCACTGTTGCTTTCAGTCACATGTCTAACATACTTTTCTAGTTTTTTCTTTCTCTGTGAGTATGACTCACCTGTACAGTTAACCAATACCATTCTTGTTTATTCTAAAGCTTGGGCACTGCTCTCAGATAACTCTCCATCTCTTCTAATTCTAAAAGTATTATTATTAAGACTATTACTACTGTTACTAATGGCAACAGCAGTAATAATTTCTGGCTCATATTATGTTCAACTTCTGTAATAATTTTCTAAAACTTTGGTGTTTCAATTACTATTTTATATCTAGAAGTCTTCAATTAATACATTATTCTCTCTGGACTAAAAGTTTGTAGAACTCCATTTTCAATAGTTTCTTTCAATATAACTTTTCACTCAACATATCTTTTTACTCTTTTATTCTATGTTTTTGGAAAAAAATCCTCTGTTACAATCAAATATAAACAACTCTACTACATTTTCTTATTGTTTCTAGATTGAAGGTTTTGCTGATGCTATCTAGAACTATGATTTCCTTTTCATCCCCAAATAGACATATTTTATGAATACATACTAGAATGAACACCAAGATCTTAAAATATTTAAATAGCTGTGGATCTGGCCCATTTCCTCAGAACCCACAACTTTATAAGATTCAGCAACAGAATAGTTAATATACAGGAAACTCCAGGGACCAGTTTCCACCTTTTAATAGGTTGATACATCTGCCATTCCAGGGCCTGTGATTGACAGCTTCTGTGTTCTACCCTGGAAGATAGGTGATGTCTTTGCTGGAATCCAAACTAGGGTAGTTTGAGGTGGATACTACTGGGGGACCATTTTGGCTTTTGTTAGCTAATGCCCCTGCCATCAGAACATGACAACTCTGATCATCAAATTTTCCCCAGGCAAGAATGTGCTCTGGATAAGGAGGGGAGTTGACACAGTTGGTATTGGCACAGGTACTTTGAATGCCGATGCTACTAGTCTGCAGGCAAATGGCTGTGTAGACAAATACCTTGTTTAATGTTGAGTATAACCTCTGTCCCCTTGCCACAACTAACTCAAACTAGTAATGGCGGTCTGACACCTTGCCAGTGTTGTGACATAATTTTTGTATTTGTGCATGTCTTGCAACCCAAAATGCTTACTGCTCTTTGTTTTGGATCATCTTTTGAAGGACATTTTGATAAGAAACATTATTTGAAGATAGAAATACAGTCTCCTTCTGAAGCAAAGAGCAGGCATGCTTACTGCTTTTATCAAGGCTTCAACCTTCCTTATTTCTGGATTATTCTTCTACAATACGAATCCCTACACATGTAGGTGTTTTTTGGCTCTCTTCATTCTCTGAGAATTGAACTTCAGAGGATCAGCACAAAACATGATGATATTACTGCTGTTTCTATGAGTCAGATACTCATGTCTCTGATCCAGGAGTTTCACATACTCTTACTATGTGTCTGGGGGTCATTATAATAAATTGACACTCAGTAAATTCTCCCAGAAATGTGGTACCTATGTTTTCATACACATTGAAAATATTCTTCATATATGAGGTACTTGTTGGTTATTAAACTTAAGCTGAGAGAATTCAGTACCAGCAGACCTTCTCTATAAGAAATACTAAAGGAAATTTTTCACACCAGAGAAATTAAACCAAGTGGAAACATGGATTGAAGAAAAACAGCAACCAGAAATATTTAGGAAGATCAAAAGTACTAGATTTTACTTTTTAAGCATTTCTTAATAAACACAAAACTCTTCATAGGAAATATAATATCGTTGGTGGAATTTATAACATACATAGAAGTAATATCTATGACAGAGCAAATGAGAGTGTTTGAAGGAAATGGAATTATACTCTCAAGATTCTTGAATTGTGAAGATTGAAGTAAAGTAAATGAAATGGTACAATATTAGTTCTAAATAGATTATGATGAATAAGGATAAAGGGTAAAACATCAGTTAAAATAATGAAAGAGTTATAGCTAAAGAGTCAGCAAAGGAGATGAAATACTTTACAATATTAAAAAAATCCATTTTACACATGTTATTTTTAAACTGTTTCTGATGTGTGTGTATGTGTGTGTGTGTATTGTTTTTGGTATATTTAAAAGTATTTTAAGATTAGCAGTGGAGCTTCAGAATATTTAAATAACTAAATATTCAGAAATATTTAAATGACTTTCTCAGATGAGTACAAGTGGTAAGACATGGAGGTTAGAGGCAGGAACCCAGACATTCTGACTCCCAATTTTATTCTCATTCAAATGCATCATATTGTTTATGAAACATCCCAATTTGGGAGGGGGGATATGGAAGGAAAATTAAAATTTTTCATTAATGTCCTCTTCCCAAATAGATAATGTTTAGATAACTTATTGAAAATGGCAGCAGGGAGGGGCCAAATATTGATTTACTCAACATGAATTTTGTACTAACTATGTGAGAAGTATTGTGAGAATATTACTTTTAAGACTTCTCTTTCTGGACAAACCATCTAAATTATGGCTATCCTTGGATAATTTATATAAAAATATGTATGCATTGCAGAAACTAAATGAAACATTCTAAATATTCAAATGTTGGTTTTCTCACCTTCTTAAGAAAGGGAAGTTTTTTCTGAGTTCTATATGCAGTTTCACATCTTAAGGTACTTTAAGTGGGTATTAATAGTCCTTGGAGGGATTATTTTGGAAACTGCTTTGTGTGTGTGTGTCCTTAACCAAAGGATTTTATTCACAGGCATTGTTAAAATAAACTCAAATTATCATATGATTTAAAGATTTATAGAATCATGAATAGAATTGTACCAGCATACACATTACAGGACAAAATGCCATGACATCTTTATTGCCCATGAGCTGATATCCTCAAGATTCTTTAATACTTTAAAACATTGTACTAAGTAATACTACTACTATAGAGAAAATAAAACAAGATATATGCTTCCGTATTTCGTTATAGTTAGTTATAAACATATGTATACATACTTACAGATGTAGAGTTGACCCTAGAAAAACATAGATTCAAACTGTGCAATTTCACTTACACATGGATTTTTTGAAAATAAAGACAGTACAGCACTGTAAATGTACTTTCTCTTTCTTTTTTCTTTCTTTCTTTCTTTTTTTTAATTTTAACTTTTATTTATTTATTTGAGGGAGAGAGAGAAATAGACCATGCAGGGGAAGGAACAGAGGGAGAGGGGATGGGAGAAACAGGCTCCCCACCGAGCAGAGAACCCAATGTGGGGCTCAATCCCAGGACCCTGGGTTCATGACCTGAGCCGAAGGTAGACACTTAACTGACTGAGCCACCCAGGCATTCCCCCCTCCACTTTTTTTTTTTTTTTTTTTTTTTAAGTAGGCTCCGCATTCAGCATGGAGCCAGCCCAATGTGGGCGGGAACTCACACCCCTGAGATCAAGAGTCAGATGCTCAACTGACTGAGCAACCCATGAACCCCTCTTTCTTTTATTTCCTAATAGCATTTTCTTACTTCTAGCTTACATTGTTATAAGAATACAGCATTTAATACATAACATACAAAATATGTGCTAATCAACTACTTATGTTATCATTAAAGCTTCTAGTCAACAGCAGGCTATTAAATTTTCAGGGAGTCAAAAGTTATACACAGATTTTCAACTGCATGGGGGGTTGGTGCCCTGAAAACCTCACATTGTTCAAGGGTCAACTGTATATGATCCAGATAGAAATGTATTTTTACTCTTTAAGGTTAAACCACATAACAATTGTATGGCCTTCTTTTGTATTTAATAGTACAATATAAATGTTTCTTAGGTTATTAAAATTTTATAACACTAATAATAATAATAATTGCATGAATATCCTTTGTATTGAAGGGGTCAGGATAGGCCCCCCAAAATGTGCCACTTTTGCCATGTGGATTATTTAGAGCTAAAGGCACTTGAGACCTTGCGGGCTCAAAAGAAACTTGGTCTTCCCTTAATGACATGGAAGAATCTAAATTGAGGGTCTTTCCCAGAATAAGGATTATTAACAGATAAATTTTATCTGAGTGACCCATCTGTCTGTTAGGGCAATCATCTAGTTACCAAACATCTGCTCTTCTTATTACCCTGTGAAATGCATTATTTTCCTTTGAAATCCTGGACCTCTACCTAGCCTTCTTAATTCAGAATGACACAAATACATCATTTTGCCTGACTGTCTTTGGAATTTCCAGGTCTATGTGGATTCCCTCCCTGTTCATATGCCTATTAAATTTGATTTTCTCCTGTTAATTTTTTTAGTCTGTTTTGATCCTTAGTCCAACTAGAAGGACCTTTGGGAGAACAATAATTCTTGTTTTCCAGTGGTGTCAATGTATTGTATTTTATTTACTTACTTTTCTTTGATATTTGGGGCTCCTATTATGACACTTAATCTTGGAGGAAAGTCATTTCATTTTTACAGTTATTTGTATGTACAATAACTAGTTCAAATATTATTAGGTAACACATCATTTAATTAAGCTTTGAATGTGCCATATACTTTCTCAACATTCTAGTGATGGTTATTATATTTATGTCTTCAGATATTATTTATTTTGATTTTCCTTACTACATGAATACTTGGGGCTTAGGTAATATATGCACTTTTCAGCATCTTACTTAATGTTAGCTTTTGCTATAAAAGGCATGTTTTTCTTAGAAGACTTGAAGAATTTCACTAATTTTTATGTGTTTATGTGTGTCTATGAGAAAGAATTTAAGCAAAAAATTGCATACTGATGTTGGGTAAGGATATGAGGGGGTCATATGATGGAAGAAGTGTAGCAGGTGGCATTTTAAATAATAGAATAGCTCCATGTGGTTTGTGCTGGAACAATTTGGACTTTGTTTTAAAATATGTTATTTTTGACTTCCAGAAATTATTCTGAGAGCTTTTCTAGTTGAAATAAAACCTCGTGCCAGAAATGACTTAAAAATAAGAACTTATGTTTGGTCAGAATGTGGTCTTAAATTTATTTAAAGAAGAAAATATTTTGAATGTGTATGTAGCTATAGTCCGAAGAGGAGCAGAATTTGCAACCCCAAAATATGTCTCTGGTGTAAGGATTATTTTAGGCTGATAATTTTTAAGAAACAGCAGACAGGAAAAGCTCTGCAAAGTGAATAGAAGTTACCCTTTTGTAGGAGACATTTACATTTATAAGGAAAACTCCATTTGTAATGGTGTCTCCTTCACTGTACCAGGAAGAGAAAGATGACTAAAGCTTTAGAAACCCTCATCAATAGGGAAGGCATGATCATAAATTGTGTAACAAGCTTACCCTTCCTTGCTGTGCTTTTTCCTAATAGTGTCCCACAACTGGCTTCCCACCTACATCTTCTTTCCTCTTTAGTTGGAAATGGCATTTAAGGTGGTGGCTTGGGTCATTGTAGGGAGTTAGTTTTCCTGGATATCGCCCATTATACAGGAGTAATACATGTTACTAAATTTGTTTGTGTTTTCTCCTCTTTAAAAAAAATTATTTGTCAGAAAGAGAGAGAGAGCAAGAGCAGGGGAGGGGCAGAGGAAGACACAGGATCCAAGGTGAGCAAGGACCACAATGTGGGACTGGATCCCAGGACCCTGGGATCATGACCTGAGCGAAAGGCAGATGGTTATCCAACTAAGCCACCCCAACATCCCTGTGTTTCTCCTCTTAATCTTTTATTTCAGGGGAGTCTCAGTTAAGAACCTAGAAAGGTAGAGAAAAATAATTTTTCCTCCCCTATAAGTCATAGTTTTCAACTCTTCTAAAGGTCTCCTACACGTCACAGAAAATGTGTCTATTCCAATACAGTATGGAATAATTGTTTCAATTAAACTGAAATTTAATTGATTTATAGATATATAAGAAACACTGTTTTCTAACAATAGGATTTGCAAATACACAGAAATGAGAAACAGAGTTCTATTTTTCCTTTGGCTGGGGGGCAGAGATAGGGAAGGGGGAAACATGTTGTCAAAATCATGAGTTTTCTTTCTGTTGTGTGTGCAATCTTCCCTAATTGTAAGCAGATTATCTTCCAGGCAGCCCTTCAAGTTTTCTTTCATTTTTCAAGTTTCAAAGGGGATTGCTAAGTCTTAATTTTATAATATTTGTTAAACAAAGTTATCCATGTAAAAACATTCTTGCCCGCTCCAGGAAACCAATGAACCTTTGGTGCAATGGCTGCTCTAAAAACATTACATAGAAATTGCTGCAGAATGCTTTGAGCTCTTTGGAATCCACGTGCCATGCAAATCTGGAAATATTTAATATGGAAGTACATTTAAAAGTAATTGCAACTTGATTTACATCACTACTAATTTCATTCTGATAATTTTTCTAAGTAAGCAGACAGTGAAAAAGTAGTGTACATATAAGAAGTGTTATTTCTTGAAAAATATTTTTCCCATTTAATTTTGCCCATAAATACAATTATGACAGTAAAAATACTCTCTGCTCCCTTAGTTCTTTATTTTCCTATTTTGCCAAGAATATTTCACCCATGCTTCTATTTTTAACCCTTTTGTATCTAGTTTTTATGTGATTATGGTGTAAAGACTATTTAATTAACAGAATTTTGTTTTTCAACTTACTGAAAATTTATTTTATTAGCACATTATTTTACTACTAACAATTTCTATGAATTATAATAGTTCAGAAGTGTGGATAAATAAAGAAACATAATATTTAATACTCTCTACAAAATACTGGAATTTTTTTACTTGTATATCCTATAATCTATGGATTCATTCTCAACACGACAAAAGCAAAATTTTATAAAATCTGGATTGCTAAAACCTAGAAAACTGTGGTAGGCACTCATAAAACAAGTAATCACCAACAAACCAACAGTGAGTTTACTCCCTCTACCACAACCTGGCTTTCTTCTCCCGTATCCCCCTGCCTATATGCCACACAGTGTCAAATGCAGAAGTAGGACATGAGCATGAACAGAGAGCTCCAGAAACACTCTAGTTCTGCACAAGGAACAGAGAAGGAAACTCCCCATCCTGGGAGATAATTCACAAATCAGATTTTTTTTTTCTATTCCTCATTCATTATTAGGGGAGGCAACAGAGGCAGCATCAACCTTACAAGTCCCATGGAGTCCCAGAGAGGTTAAAAATCAAAGTCCTCTAATATTTCTGAAGAGTGTATTTCCAGCTTACAGTTATGGAAATTAGGACTTGGAAAATCTGAGTAGACCGAAGTCACAGAAGGGGCTACTGGGGGATTGGGATCGTCAGTCTATTTCTTCTGAATCTATATTTTTATCTTCTCTCTTTTTTGCTGTTGTTGCATGAGACAGTTGTTTCTGTTTTTACAATTTTGGTTTGAGATTTTACTGTTTTGTATCCCCTGCCCCCCCAGGGGAGAGTGATAATTAAGACATCCCTTTAGCCCCTTTATTAAAAGGGAAAAAATGTTCCTCTCACAAAAATTGTAATGGGTGTTATGTGGGGTTGTGACATAAAGGTTAAGCTTCTCTGCCAACCCCATACATGCCTTCGTTTATATTCAGAGGTAGTGACTGTCTTGTTCAGATACTAATTGTCTCCTTTAGAAACTAGGAACATTTTTGGAATAAATGTACCAGGTGGCACAGATATATCAAATCTGTTTTTATGAAATAATACATTTTGGAATTTTTGTAAAAACTTATTCTAGTCGTGGATTGTTTATTTCATATATATTGAAGTAAATAGTAGAGGTGTTTGCAAATTAAGTCATATCTGTGGAAGAATTACTTTATACACGTCATTCCTTAGTGACCTGTTGTATTTTGACCAGATAGCTTTCAAGAAATCATTTCTGATTAGTTAATTATCACAGGCATATGTTTGATTTTTAAAAGTGTCTGACTAAAATTGAGACATCTAGCTTCTTTTTTTTTAAGATTTTATTTATTTATTTGACAGACAAGTAGGCAGAAAGGCAAGCAGAGAGAGAGAGAGGAGGAAGCAGGCTCCCTGCTGAGCACAGAGCCTGATGCAGGGCTCAATCCCAGGACCCTGAGATCATGACCTGAGCTGAAAGCAGAGGCTTTAACCCATTGAGCCACCCAGGCACCCCAAGACATCTAGCTTCTTATCCCAAAGTCTTTATTGTAGCTATTCCATAGGACTTCAACACTGCTCTGTGGCTTATATTAAAATAAAACAGATGGAGAAGTTATTTCACAGGCTGACTTTGTTAAAAGTGTGATTTTGTAAATTCTTCCAATTATTCTTGCACTACCAATAATGATACCCCCTGAATCCTGTCCTGGATCTCAATTATTAGCACCATTTGTTTTACTATCCATACTCTACACATGACTAGTAACATTCAGCATTATGGCTTCAGGTGTTATATGGAGTAATGCTCAAATTTATTGTTCTATTTTCCTGATATACTCAATACAATACAGTCTAGTTGACAGAATTACATTATTGATGCTTTAAAAAATCTGTCTCAACTCATTCCTGATAAGATCAAAAATTTATTCTTGCTTCTGAACATTAGTTTAATATACTTACCATGTCTATGATTTTTCTTAGAAGGAAATAAAATTGCTCTTTCAACTCTACTATAAAAGGTTTGAGGTCATGCTTGACTTTATTCATCCTTGGAAGAACCATAAACATTCTACATAAAATATTTATGAAGATTTTATTCAAAGCAGTCTGTGAGAAAGCTTAGGACGTTTAGAAAATATCGCTATGAATGGCACACTTCTCTTTCTATTCTTAGCACTCTGATTTTGAATTGTGTATCTGCCAAATTATTGACACCTGGGATAAGATACTCAGATTTATGATTGACCCCATTTATTTATAAGTCACTATATCTACTTCATCTAGTACATCCTAACTGCTGTGATTATCAATATTCAGTATATGTGTGAGTTATGCTCGATGGCCAATCTACCTTTTAGCTTTTCAAACTTGTAATGTTTGTAAACCTCTAGGGTTTTAAAATACCCTGTCTTCACAATTATATATCTGTGCTTCATATTATGCTTCATCTTTCTTGATTCATAAGAAAATTGGACACAGCTAACTACTCTATTTGGTGAAATATTTTCTTTACTTGGCTCATAGAGAACTCTCCTACCCCAGGATGTTCTCCTACCAGTCTCTTTCTTACATCCTTCTCATCTTGCTAACTTTTAATCATTGAAATCTCCCAAGGCATTTTTGGTTTTTCGGCTTTCCTTCCTTTTGCTGTCTATATCCATTTCCTTGTCAATCTTATCCAATGTCATGAACATTGAACAGTATCTAACTAGATTATTACCTCCATCCGGACCTCACCCTGAACTCCCACTGTATTAGACTACTTATTCAGTATCTCTATTTGCATATCTTAACATGCCCAGACAGCAAACACCTGTTCAAACCTTCAAAATATTCAGCATGTCAGTCTTCCCATTCCAGTAAAAGGCAGCTCTATCCCTCCAGTCATTCACACCAAAAGTCTTGGAATCATTCTTGTCTGCTTTGTTTCCTTCCCATCCCATATTTAATCTGTCAATAAATTCAGTCAGTCTGCCTTCTGAATATATATAGAATATACTCACATCCCACTGCACTGGTTCAAACCACAATCATCTCTGGGCTGACCATGTTGTAATAGCCCCATGATTCCCTTGCCCCTTGCCTAATCCCTCCTTGCTCTCAATATAGCATCCACAGTGCTCTGGGGTTTAATGAAATAAATACATATCTCCTCTGCTCAAAGTTCTGCAAATGACTTCCCATCTCTTTTTGAGTAAAAGCTAAAAATCCTTACAGTTATTACCTCTATGCCTACCTTTCTGGCTTGCCAAATTCTAGCCAAATCAGCTTCCTGGTTGTTTCTTAAGCATTCATGTCTAGCCACACTTTTAATTTAAAATCTTTACATTTTCAGTTTCCTCTTCCAGATATAAGAATAGTCTTTCTCCAGATGTGCATGGGAGAAATTCCATCAATCCCCTCAACTTCTTCAGTTCTTTGTTAGAATGTCACCTTTCTAGTGAATCTTTTTTATTTTTCTAGTGAAACTACTCATTTAAAATTGCACCTCTGAAGTACTGTATATTGTACTCATTATGTGTTTTGTCCATTCTCCTCAATTGGATGTAAGTTCCTTTGAGACCATGATTTCTAATTGCTTTTGTTCACTGCTGAATCCTAAGTTCCTAGAAGAGAAATTGGCACATCATATAGAGAAATTGGCACTTTCAATAAACATTTGTTGAATGGATGAATAAATGAAATAATGCCTTTGGGCATATTCTTATACCAGAGATTAACTTCATTTTCTAAATGTATTTAAATTCTTCATGTTCTGGTTACTTTCTACAAAAAGTGTTAATTTTATTATTTCTCTGTTTTTATGAGATTGCTTTTAATAATTTTGTTCACATTTTCCAAGTTCCTTATGACAAAGCTATGCAAATTGTGGCTTAAAAAATGGCTAAGAAGAAAATAATGGTCTTGTCTCTTAAATCTTAAATTTGCTTCAAAATGTGTTACTCAAAGCCAGGGGACAATATATTGCTAGCTCTTAGAAATGGGACATTCTCTAACATAATTAAAATGTTTGATACGTTGTATGTATAGTAAATGGTATGAAGATCACTGTCATTCTTCTTAAAAAACAACTATTTAAAAAGCTGATATATTTTTCACTTAAACCCCTAGAATATGGTATGGGTTTTCTTGAGCTATTCAAGATAAATTATGTCAGAGATATAATTTAGGATAAATATGCAATGTAAGGTACAGTTTAGTATGAAGTACTAGATGCAGAAATATTTATAAATATATCACATACATTTATGAAGATCAGTTCTTAGACATTGTTCAAAATATAAATATTAATATAAATATTATAAATATAAAAATTACTGTGAGAAAATATAGTAAGAAGTAGCATTATGAGTATCTTGAAGACACAAGTATTTTTGATAATTTGAGAGATGTAAATGTAAGTCAAAATGACATTTTATTAGAGAACCTAAAAAAATAGAAACTTTAAAAACCTTTAAAAAAAAGTCATTATAAAGTCATTAGTAAAATTGAAAAATTTCATAATCAATATTCATTAAATTTTGGAATTACATAAAAAGACAGAAGCTTATAGAAACTACAGTGAATAAGAAGGTTGGCTATAAGATGAATATAAATAAAATATAATGAATATATATTTTGAATATAAATATGAATATAAATGAATATAAATATAAGAATATATGAATATAAATAAATGATGAATATAAATAAAGTATTTTTGGAATAGAATAAGACACTTTTAACTGTATAACTTGACTTTAGTCAGTACTTTATTATTAGGTGGTCATAAACCTTTATAAATGCATTAGACCTTAGGGGTAATTTTTATATGTACTTTGTATATACTTTTCATTTTTATCTTGTATTTAATAAGAACACATGCTGTTAAAAAATATTCAAGCAATATAAGGTGACATACATTGGAAACTGAGTATCCTGACTACCCTTAACAAGTCTATTCCCCAGAAATGAAAACTGTCAATAGTTTGTTATTTAACATATTCAGTGTTCCAGAAGTACACAAATGTGCAACTATATATGTGGGCATATATATATATGAGTGTATATGTGTGTGAATACCATGTTTAATCATTATTTGTAGCAAAAAAAAGACAGAGTGTATAAATTGTTGTGTACCTTGGTTTTTCTTTTCCATTCAAGGTATATTTTAGAGATTTCTTTTAGCAAAAGCACATATAGGGCTACACCATGAGTTTTAACAGTGCCATAATTCATGTGAACAATTTACTTATGGCCATAAAGTTTGTTTCCAGTTGTTATTTTAATATATTATAGATTATACTTCTAGGACTATACTTTATACTGGAATCTATAATGAATTAAGTTCTATATTTTAGATAGCAGGGTCCTCCCAAGTTTGTATAATGTTTTCACCCCATAAATCTCTTTTATATAATGTAAACTTTTAAGTTTTATTTAATCAAATTTGAAGTTTTTGGATCAGTTTCAATTTTCCAGAAAGTATTATTATCTTTTTCATCTAACATGATGTAATCTAAATATATCAAAAGCAACCTCTTTCGTCTTCATTGAAAATCACTACAAATTTCACTTGATAGACTTGAAAAGTTCAGCCAAATTAAATGCATACATAGGAATAATACAAGGCATATTCTTTACTGATTTGACACTAAAATATATATAGTAAGTTCTGGAGCAAAAACTATGTATTTTAAGTGATTGAAAAAGAACTACATGCAGAGCAGTCATTTATGAGAGAGTTTAAATTGGATATATTGAATGGTACATGTTCTGTAATCCTACCAGCAAATAGAGCATGTGGAATTTCAATGACACAAAACTTGATTTAAAGTAAGATGATGCAGACCTACGTTTTTATTCAAGTTTTCATTAAAAACATTTAATGAGTCTCACCAATGTCAGTCTCTGTGACATACCACTTGGGATCTCTCTTCAAGCCAATGAGCAAATGATTGTTCAACAATTTAACTTAATCATATATCGTCTTCATTTCATCCTGTTTGAATATTATAAAAGACTGTTCTAAATAACATGGTGAAATTAAGATACACTGTATAAAGCGTCAGTAAAGAAGTTATTTAGGACAAAGGAGACTATTTTGAGCATAAACTTGGGCTGTCATATTTTACTTTCTAAAAGTATCAAGTGTGTTGCTATAAAACCTGTAAAATATTTCAGGATATTGGAATATAGTTTTTCTAATCATAGAGAACACTATAAATTTAAAATATAAACATGGACTGAAGTATGGAGTTTCTACAAAAAGTTAAAAGTAAAACTACCCTGTCATCCAGCAATTTCAATACCAGATCTTTATTCAAGGCTATAGAAATACTGATTGGAAGGAATACCTGCACCCCATAGTTTATATCAGCATTATCAACAATAGCCAAATTATGGAAAGAGCCCAAATCTCCATTGACTGAAAAATAGATAAAGAAGAAGTGGTATGTGTATACAATGGAATATTACTCAGCCATGAAAAAAATGAACTCTTGCCATTTGCAACAATGTGGATTGAGCTAGAGAGTATTATGCTAAGCAAAGTAAGTCAGTCAGAGAAAGAGAAATGCCATATGATTTCACTCATATGTGGAATTTAAGAAACATAACAGATGAACATGAGGGCGGGGGAAAGAGAGAGAGAGGCAAACCAGATAACAGACTTTTCACTATAGAGAGCAAACTGAGGGTGGCTGGAGGGGAGGTAGGTGGGGGGATGGGTTCAATGGGTGATGGGTATTAAGGAAGGGACTTGTGATGAGCACTGAATGTTATATATAAGTGATGACTTGCTAAGTCCTATACCTGAAACTAATATACACTGTATGTTAACTAGTTGGAATTTAAATAAAAATTTGGAAGGAAAAAAATATAAAAGTATTTGTAAAAAAGACCTATAAAATAAAATAGAAACATGTTACATTATTTCCTTTTTAATTATTCTGTGCTTCAATTTTCCTTTGATTATAATTATCTTTCCAGTATAAACAAAACAAACTAGATTATCTGTTCTTCTTTCTCTATGTCATCCAATAATATTTCAATTTTTCCAGTCTGGGGATGTCAGTTTTACTTATTCTTCCACTCTTAACAAATATTTTCTCTATTTTACTTTTGCTTACTGTTTTTTAAAGTCACATGACTACTGCTTGTTTAATAAGCCAAGCATAGCAAGATTTTATTTAAAAAGTCAATGATCTTCCCACAGCTTCCCTAAATCCTGTTGCTCTGATCTGAGGTATTTTGACCTTTCATCATGTGTCCTTCCAAAATTTATTTACAAAAATGCAAACATGTAGAAAATTCATACAACGTTATTATTCTCAAAGATAGAATCATAATATACTCATTGGTCTGCAAGTATGTATTTAAACCTAAATATATGTAATAGGTTCCCTACAGGAAAATATATATATAAATCTAGTTCATTCTATTTATAACTGCATAAAATTCCCTAGGTTGGATACATCATAAATGTTCAGTAATTCACTTTTCTCTCCTTCCACATATATTGGTGTGATATAATGCTGTGATAAACAACATTATACATAACATGAGTACTTTATATTTATGAATATATTTCTAAAAGTGATATTGGTAAGTCAGCAGATTTAGGTATTTAAATTTTCCTGAAATATTTGTAGATTATTAATAAAAAAGCCTCATATTCCCAAAGGAAATTTATGCAAGCTTGTTGATCAAGCTTGCTAAACATTCATCTATCTAGACCTTTCAAAAAACTTAGTTTTGGTTTATTAGTCCTTTGTTTTAATATTATATGAACTTCAGCTTTGATAATAATTTCTTCTTATGCTTTTATTGTTTTTTGTTCCTTCTTTGATCTCTTAAAGTGAATAGTCAACTCAATGATTTTTCAGTGTTTTTTAATCATAGTAGCATTAAAAGAGAATCAATCAATTAATTCAGAAGATAAAAGCTGTTAAGTCATAGTCTGATTATATTTTTAAATGCTATCCACCAACTTTTTGGTTAATAGTATCATTAGATGCATTGTAATAATGTTATTAATTAGTCGATAATTTTTAATTTCAGTTTCTGATCCAGAGGTTACAGAGAACACCATTTTTTTTTTTAAAGATTTTATTTATCCATTTGAGAGAGAGACAGACACAGAGAGAGCACAAGCCAGGAATAGGCAGAGAGAGAGGGAGAAGCAGATTCCCTGTTCAGCAGGGATCCCCACATGAGGCTCAATCCTAGGACCTGGAGACCATGACCTGAGCCAAAGGCAGATGCTTACCCATCTGAGCCACCCAGGCACCCCTACATAGAACATTATTACATAAGTACCAAGAAATAAAGTTTCTTGGTATTTTTTTCTTTTACTTTCTGTCTTCAATTATTATCAGAAAATGTGACCAGTGAAATGTTTATTTTTAATTTATCATCTATACATGTGCATATATGTCCCATGTGAATGTACATGTATATATGTACATACATGATTTTCTGTTACTGTCATTAGTGTACCTTAAATACATGTATACTTTTTGTAGAAGATCTGGAGCAACCACAACTGCCATACATTGCTGGCGGGAGTGCAAATATGCCACAGTCCTCTTGGAGGTGTAATTATTTCTTATAAGATAAACATACATTCCAGGAGTTGGGAATTTTATTCCTAGGTAAAAAAAGGGACTGAAAAAAAAAAAATGACTTGTAAAAGATTTTTCATATCGGCTTCATTAATCATAGCCCCAAACCAGAAACAATGTAAATATCTATCCAGAGGAGAATGTTATGTTTGCATAAAAGAATACTGAAGTGTTACCTGGCCATTTAAGAAAACAAATAAGAGATACATTCAAAAACATGGATGATTTTCAAAAACATATGTTGAGTGAAGGGGGCCAGATATAAGAAAGTGTACAGTATGTACTATGTAATTTCATGTATATAAAATTCTAGAGTCGGTCAGTCTAATCCATGATAATAAAAGTCAAAACAATGTTTTCCTCTTGAAGGTTGGGGATTGACCAAAATGAGGTGAAGTAAAACTTTCAATTGCTACTGAAATGTTTTATATCTTGGTTGGAATAAAGAATGCATGGTTTTATTCAATTTTCAATACTCAATGAATCATATGCTTAAATTATGTGTGCATTACAATATAACAGTAATATAACTTCTTTAAAATGTAACACGTTTAGGGGCACCTGGGTGGCTCAGTGGGTTAAAGCCACTGCTTTCAGCTTGGTCATGGTCTCCAGGTCCTGGGATCAAGCCCTGCATTGGGCTCTCTGCTCAGCAGGGAGCCTGCTTCCTCCTCTTTCTCTGCCTGCCTCTCTGCCTACTTGTGATCTCTATCAAATAAATAAATAAAATCTTAAAAAAATAAAATGTAACATGTTTATTTTAAATGTGAATTATAGTTTGTTCACTTTTTTTTTTCTAATTATATACAAACTTTAACTCCACCTCAGGATCGTCTGCAGACTCTCAGTAATTATGTTGTGTTATAATCTGTGGCTGGCTTGGTTCTGAGACATTGTAGTAGTGTCAGTTTCTAGCCACTGATTTAACCCTTGAATTTAATGAATTGGAAATGTAAATAACTTCTCAAACCAAAAAGTTAACTATATTCATATCTGTGTGTGTGTGTGCATGTATGTATGTATGTCTATATGCTTGTATATATAAATATACACCCACCAGAGAAACCAAAATAAAAAGGTATATAATATTAGATATTCTTGAAGATGAGGAGAAATTGAATCTCTCATGTACTTCTCAAGGGCTGGTAAATTGGTACAACCACTTTAGCTAATTATTTTGCATTATTTACTAAAGTTATTATATATGTATATTATCATTCCACATCTTTACTCTTAGGAACAACCTCCAAAAATACATATATACTGGGACCAACATATATAATGCAGTATTGTTCTTAGAAGAATTTGTAATAGGCAAAAGTTGAAAACAACCCACATGCCCATGGGTAAATTTTGTTATATTATGCAGTGAAATTTTGTACATCAATGAGAATTAATGAACTATAAATACACATCTTAGGAACTGAAGGAGAGTGAAAGAAGCCAGCCACAAAATGTATGCATTGTTTGATTCTATTTATGTAAAGTTCCAAAATAAGCTAAACTAAGTTGTGTCAATAAACATCAGTATAGTGCTTACTTTGGGGGGATATTGGCTGAAATGGGAATGATGGAAGATTCTAGGCCTCAGTTAATTTTATATTTCTTGATTTGGGAGCAGATTAAATGTGTATGATGACTACATGCACTACTCTGTATGCTAATTTTCTTTTAAAAGTAAATGAATAAAAGTTAAATCTATGTTTCTGTGAACCCATACAGCAGACTTCCCAATTAGGATATTGCTTATGGGCCTGGGAAAGGAAATGAAGAATTTGGTTAAGAGAGAATAAATAATTAATGAAGCCTGTGAAAGTCTTTAAACAGAATAATGGGCTAATTGAACAATCTACCATGAATTAAGTAGTGTGATTAACAACTCTCTGTTCCTGAGGTTAAAAACCAACAAGTCATCAAAAAAACAAGAAAACAGAAGCTAACAGAGTGGGGAGAAAGAAGAAGAAGAGAGACAGAGGAAGACGAAGACAAAGACCAGGGAGAAAGAGAGAGAGAAAAATGATAACAAATGACTTGGCTCTGGTCTCAAAAATTAAAAGGAATAAATTCAAAGTAGCAGAACTCTTTATGCTTCAATTTTGACAATCCATATTTTTTAATTTACTAAATTTAAGACATTTTTAAGATGCACATTTTATTATTAGTTGAGTTAAACCTTTTCCCATAATCTCTCATAAGAGTTTGCTCTCCTGTCTCTTCTGACCTGAGTAACCTGCTTAGCATCATTTAAGAATTAGGTTACATTTTCTTCAGAAGATAATGAGGGGAATTTCCCAGGGAAACACTGCTGTTACACTACCAACATTCTAAGGTAAAATGAGTGAAGGTTAACTCTGAAGGGGGAAGTTGCAGGACATACACTTCCAAAAAAAACAACAAAGCTCTCACTAGTGGCTGGAAAGAGGAAGACTTAATCATCCTAATAGTAAAGCTATTTTTATATGTTTCACAATAAATATTTTGGGTAACACTGAGAAAACACTAGTCATAAATAATGTGTTCCAATGGAGCATGGAAGTGATTAATGGGGAAAATAATTTAATTTATTTTAGAAATCTTAATATGCACAAGCTTTCTAAACATAAAATGATAATGAAGAGTTGCACAGTTTGATATTTTCTCCAAGAAGTTATGCTCTTCAGCTATCATTGGAGAACTACTTCATGTAGTGGTTACCAAACTCTTCAGGAAATACTTAGAATGTAAGTACCTTGTGAACTTTGAAGAAAGTGGTCCCTCAAAATCTGATTGCTGCCAGGGACAATATTAAGTGACAGGTGCCTGGGTGGCTCAGTGGGTTAAGCCTCTGACTTCAGCTCAGGTCATGATCTCAGGGTCCTGGGATCAAGCCCTGTATCTGGCTCTCTGCTCAGCAGAGAGCCTTTCTCCTTCTTTCTCTTTCTGTCTGCCTCTCTGCCTACTTGTGATCTCTCTCTGTCAAATAAATAAATCAAATTTAAAAAAAAATTAAAAATAAAATTAAGAGACATAATAGAAAAATCAACAAATATGATCATAATTCTCAAGCTGAGTTTTTATGAGGAACTCTTGGTAGTGTCACAGGGCCACTGGAAAGAATGACAGCAACAGGTAAACTCGATTACCCACACAGCTATGTATTTGCTACCAAATAATATTAGAGAACAGTCTCCAAAATCATGTTCAACACATAATAGATGTATATTTAGCATATTTTATTTACTTAGCAACACCAAAAAATAAAAGATCAATCATATGATATTGGCAGGTTTTATTTTGGTCTTTTATTTCACATTAACTGATGACTAGCTCCCATTTTAACTCCATTTTTTAAGATTTAATGAGTTTGACTATTGAAAAATCATATCTGATGTATATTATCACTTAAGACAGTGACACCAAAGTTTATTAGCAAAAAGAAAAATAGAGTTGTGGGAAAATCACTTACAAGTGGATTTCAATCCATTTATTATTAAATTTAAAATATTAACCATTTTACGGAGCTACTATATATGTGTTATTTGTCTCTTTAGGATTTTATTTATTTGAGAGAGAGAGTACACACATGGGAGAGAGTATGATGGGAGGGGAGGGCAGAGGGAGAGGTAGGAGAAGGCTTCCCACTGAGCAGAGAGCCCAATGAGGGTCTCAGTTCCAGGACCCTGTGATCATGACCTGATCCGAAGGCAGATGCTTAACCAATTGAGCTACTCAGGCATCCCTGTATGTGTTCTAAAATGTATTTGGTGTTATATTCCTATGTACAAACTTGATCTAGGAATATTTTGTAAAGAACTTAAAATAAAATCTTATAAGACCAAACACATATCATCATTGGGGTGATTCTTTTTTAATTTGGTAAAGGATATATTTTCAGATTAAAACATTAGGTGTTGGGGCGCCTGGGTGGCTCAGTGGGTTAAGCCGCTGCCTTCGGCTCAGGTCATGATCTCAGAGTCCTGGGATCGAGCCCCGCATCGGGCTCTCTGCTCAGCAGGGAGCCTGCTTCCTCCTCTCTCTCTGCCTGCCTCTCTGCCTGCTTGTGATCTCTCTCTGTCAAATAAATAAATAAAATCTTTAAAAAAACAAAAAAAAAAAAAACAAAAAAAACAAAACATTAGGTGTTCACGGTGACTCCAGAAAAGTTACATCCAAATATGTTTGTCATTCACAGGTGATTCAAAATTAAACGTCATTTCATTCAGTACTAAGATTATGTAGTAATGTTTTAGAACTCTTAGAATTTAAAATGCTTTGAATTTTAATTCCCTGAACATGTTCTAGAAAGAAATTTAATTTTTAATATGGATGGAATAACTGAGAGAAAAATCTGGAAGGCCTTTTTTGTATGCTACTGCAGCTTTCATTTAAGAGGAAAACTAAGTCTCCTTGAAAACTAGCAAATGATGGGGTACCTTGCTTCCTATCTTCAACTGAACATTAGTATGCAAAACATGAAATGAAATGCACTTAACTTTCCTTGTGTTATCATTCAAGCTAATAGTTCCCCTCAAATTCTAGTAATCAGTGTATCAGCAATATCCTGGGTATATGATATTCAGTCAGGTTTGAACATTTCCCTACTTAGTATTTGTAAAGGATCTCCGGGGAGGGGTATGTCCAAATTAAGTAGTTCATAAGCCATCATCATTGTCTTGCTGTGTGATATTAGAGTCTCTTTTCATTTCTGTAATTGTAAAAAAGCTTCTTTCCTGTCTTTTTATTAAATAAACTACTTGGAAAAATTAGGATTTCAAAATTTTTTCCTTTAAGAACATTAGAGATACCTAACTGAAAAATTAAGCTAGGCTCAGTATTTTTTTTCCTTTTTTTTTTTTTTTCTCTTTTTCTTTTAGAGAGAGAGAAAAAGAGAGAGCGCAGGCAGGGGGACAGAGGGGGAGAGAGAGAGAAAGAGAGAGAATCCTAAGCAAGCACCACACCTAGCACAGAGACTGATGCAGGGCTTGATCTCATGACCCTGAGATCATGACTTGAGCCAAAATCAAGAGTCAGAGATGCCTAACAGAGCCACCGGGCATTCCAATTGCTCTTAATGCTCTAATGTTACTTTTTAAAGGACTATGTGCAATATTATTGTTTTAAAGAGTTTACTTAATATGTGAACTTGCCATGTTTATGTATTCCAAACCTTTTTACTTTCTATATTTGGCAAATAATTGATAGATACAAATACTCAATTTATATAAGAAGTTATTCCAGAGCATTTGGTGTATTGAATCTTTAGTTCCATTCAAATGTCTGACCTTAGGCCAAGGGGTGAATATAGCAATGGAACAAAGGAAAATTTTAACTTTCAATGGGCTGATGGCCCAGCAGGGAATATTAGATCATCAACAGCTCTAACAGAATGTGAGAGTATAAAATTCTGGGTAAGCCCTTATGTGGTACTTGTCTTGACTCATAATACTAAATACCTAAGTTTCATATCCTCTTCAGTATTTTTTTTTAATTTTCATTAAGACTTTAAAAAGATACATATTAGGGCATAATGACTTTGCATACATTTGTATTTCCCTCAGACATTTTATCAAAATCCTGGTCAGTTTTATACCTCAGCTAACCAAAACAATGTTTTATAAAACATTTCCAGACAATTACCCAAGAAACACCTTGTCTTTTGAAAGGTGTATCATCCAGACAGAAAACATGGTACATGACCAATATTAAACCAATTATTCTGTAGAACATGATGAAATATATATATATTTAACTGTCATTTTCTAGACATTGGGGTAAGTTTCCTTTTCCCATCAGAAATTCCACTGTAGATTTCATATCCAAATACCTAAACATTTTCCTTCCCTTCTGGACACCCAAAAAAGATGAAAAGGAAAATGAAAAAAAAAAAATGGAAAAGATAAAAAGGGAAATGAAAACTCATCATTTAGATTATCCCCACAGTT
The DNA here is from genome assembly GCF_010015895.1 of Lontra canadensis. Lineage (NCBI taxonomy): Eukaryota > Metazoa > Chordata > Mammalia > Carnivora > Mustelidae > Lontra > Lontra canadensis. Next base: position 7,024,497 of record NW_022631031.1, on the reverse strand, counting down.
TCTATACCAACTTTGTAAAAGCCCAGTTGTGAATTCTGCTTGTTATTAATGCTACAAACTAGGTATCTTGCTTGGTGTTACAACGAGCAAAAGAAGAGATTGATAGTCCACCCTAAGCCATTTCTTGCAGTCTATTGGAGGCCAGAAAACCAACATTCAATCATGCATAATTTTTATGTAACAGACCAAGCTTTTTTTTTTTTTTTTTCCTGAAAATATCAACAAACATCTGATGAGTTAATGAGTATATGCCACTTTATCATAAGGAAAATAGCTGTAGCTCAGTTTTGGGCTTACATTCTAATATTAATAAGAAGGTTGGTCATGTAACTAATGTAATTAGTTGTAATGTAATGCAACTAACTAATGTAATTAAGTTTCACATAAATTTGACTGGAAACCATAAAATGTAAAAACAATGATTAAAACTATATTTATTTAAGGTGCTCTGATAGGTTCTAATGCTATAACTATTATAATTAGCTTTTCTGAAAGTGTTTTTTCCCAACCACTGAAAGTATTCAACCAGAAGAAGGTAGGCCTAGTAGCCATGTAAGAAGGCACTCCAATAGTAGATGTGCAATTGTACTAGATAATATTTGAACATCCTTGTAACATAAGCATTTTATAATACTTTGAAGCCTTCATGTATAGTAGTGGTAGGTTTTCTTTATTTGTGCAAAATACTAGGCTATTGACAGTTTTCTTAAGGTGGTGTTTTTTCTTTTTGTTTGTTTTTTAAACTATCTTCACTTATCTGATAGAGAACAAAGAAATTAACCCTGAGAACTTCCCTTAAGTATTTAAGATGAGTTGATAATAATGGACAGAACCTAATTACAAGAGAGGAAAATAATGGCAAACACAGGTAAATCTGATGAATATAGAACCTAAAATTTAGTAATTAGGCTTTGGCTTAAGATCAGTATTCAGGAGTACATAAGATTTGTATTAATTTTCCTCTTAATTATTTGAAACAAAATCAATAGAAACTAAGTGGAGGGAAAAAGCTAATGAGAAAAAAAGCTGCAAAATTTTAATTACCCCATAATAATAAATGGCTTTCATTATAGATTACCATTTGTGATGGTTTTTTTCCTTCACTCTATCAATTGTGTTTAAAGTTGCTAAAAATAACTAGTTTATAACTAGTTTATAATTATGTGGCATTACAGCTTACAAAACCAAAAAGAATGAGTTTGTGTTTAAGTAACATGAAAACTTCCTGAAGTCACGAAAATCAATCAATCGATACAGATCAGGTTGTGACCATTTGGTTAAATCTGTATGAAGCCCTATAGAAAACGTACAAGTATGTAACTTGCTTCTTGCCTGCTTAAAAACTTATAATTCATTTAAATCAAAACTATCAAACATAAAAATAATGAAGTAGTTACTGTTAAACAGCATAATGTAAACTTTATTTATCATAAGGAATGCCAGCAGGTAGCACCACAACTGTCACGGAAGATAGTGTATAACAATGATAGAAACAAAAAGTAGACTTTGAAGTCAGGCAGAATCAAGCAGAATTGGGCTTAATTTCTCTTTAACCTATTTTTTTTTACTTTTTTTTAAATTTTTTAAAAATTTATTTTCAGCGTAACAGTATTCATTGTTTTTGCACCACACCCAGTACTCCATGCAATCTGCGCCCTCTCCAATACCCACCACCTGGTTCCCCGTGACCTCCCACCCCCCGCCCCTTCAAACCCTCAGATTGTTTTTCAGAGTCCATAGTCTCTCATGGTTCACCTCTCCTTCCAATTTCCCTCAACTCCCTTTTCCTCTCTAACTCCCCTTGTCCTCCATGCTATTTGTTATGCTCCACAAATAAGTGAAACCATATGATAATTGACTCTCTCTGCTTGACTTATTTCACTCAGCATAATCTCTTCCAGTCCCGTCCATGTTGCTACAAAAGTCGGGTATTCATCCTTTCTGATGGAGGCATAATACTCCATAGTGTATATGGACCACATCTTCCTTATCCATTCGTCCGTTAAAGGGCATTTTGGTTCTTTCCACAGTTTGGCAACCGTGGCCATTGCTGCTATAAACATCGGGGTACAGATGGCCCTTCTTTTCACTACATCTGTATCTTTGGGGTAAATACCCAGAAGTGTAATTGCAGGGTCATAGGGAAGCTCTATTTTTAATTTCTTGAGGAATCTCCACACTGCTCTCCAAAGTGGCTGCACCAACTTGCATTCCCACCCACAGTGTAAGAGGGTTCCCTTTCTCCACATCCTCTCCAACGCATGTTGTTCCATGTCTTGCTAATTTTGGCCATTCTAAGTGGTGTAAGGTGGTATCTCAATGTGGTTTTAATTTGGATCTCCCTGATGGCTAGTGATGATGAACATTTTTTCATGTGTCTGATAGCCATTTGTATGTCTTCATTGGAGAAGTGTCTGTTCATATCTTCTGCCCATTTTTTGATATGATTGTCTGTTTTGTGTGTGTTGAGTTTGAGGAGTTCTTTATAGATCCTGGATATCAGCCTTTTGCCTGTACTGTCATTTGCAAATATCTTCTCCCATTCCATGGGTTGCCTCTTTGTTTTGTTGACTGTTTTCTTTCTCTTCAACCTATTTTGTATCTGTTAAGCCCAATCTTTTTCTTTTTCTTTTTTTTTTCTTTTTTTTTTTTTTTTTTTGCACAATCTTAATGCCTTGGAGCTTAAATATCCCAGCTGTAAAATATTGGTGCTATCTTCAATTTCAGTTGTTGTGAGATTGACTTTACACACAAAAATACCAAGTGTCTACTACACAAGGGTGTTTTTGATGTTGTTACTTTATGCCAACACAAAAGATTTTTATTTTAGTAGGCAGGGAACATCAAGTTCAAGGGTCAGATACAAATAAAATAAATTTGCTTTTTACAATGAAAGTTCAAACTTCTTGAATGATTCTAAGACAGTTATGAGTGATCAGTGCATTTCTCCCTGTAGAAGAATTTATCAGAAGACAAGCTATATCAGAATGTTTCTTACATGGCATCAAATCAGAACAAAGAAAAAGAATAGGATCATTTTTAGTAGTTAAGTAATGCTAGCCTAATGTGGCAAATTACAGGTTTAGAGTGGGAAGGTAATAGTTTTCTTTAGAAATCTCGAGAGACACTCCTACTCTTGGTGATGCAAGAGATAGAAGAGTCCTTGATCTATAACCTTCCTATTTACTTTCTACATGTCATTATCTATTTCCTTTCAAAATATTACTTCTCTAAATATTGTTTTATCTAGATATTGTTATATATTTATATAAATATATTTAATAGGTATATATTGGTGAATCTGTGCATCAAACCATTTTTGATATTAAACGGTATACTGATTGGGGAGGGCTGTTTATATGTTTGGTCCTCTTCGTTCTTAATTTCTTTCCCCCAAAATAAGTAATTTTGAATTCTGCCTGTATCTATTTGTTATGCCCTATAAAGTATCTGTAAGTAAATACTCTTCAAAACTTGTGATTTGTAGTTTCAGTTAATAAAATAAACGAGTGTGTATTTCAGAAAGTTTCACGGTAGAAAGTTTTTTAATGATGACCTGTGATATGTGAAAAAAATACAATTTTTTTTGTTGTTGTTAGATTTTATTTATTTGACAGAAAGAGACACAGCAAGAGAGGAGAACACAAGCAGGGGGAGTAGAAGAGAGAAGCAGGCTTCCCGAAGCAGGGAGCCCGATGTGGGGCTTGATCCCAGAGCTCTGGAATCATGACCTCAGCGGAAGGCAGATGCTTAACAACTGAGCCACCCAGGGGCCCCCAAAAAAAATTTATCGAAGATCTACAAAGCCCTAAATACACACACACACACACACACACACACACACAGAGACAGAGTTCAAGAGAGACCATTTTTGCTCTTGTTGTTTAGGAAACTTCCAAATGAGGAGAACTTTTTGAAGGTTTCTTCCTTCCCCCACAAAGTGAAATTCCCAAAAAGCCAACAAATTCCTTGCCTGACAATCCAGATGCTGGCACATGATAATTTTTCCTTTATTTTCATCATTTCTCCTTCACTTTCTCCTCCTTCTGCTTTGCCTACTCTCTTCTTTGAGTTGCTTATTTTATTTGCCTTTTCTTTTCTTTCTTTTTTTTTTTTTTAATTTATTTCTTTGTCAGAGAGAGAAAGAGAGAGAGAGCATAAGCAGGGGGAGGAGCAGGCAGAGGGAGAAGCAGGCTTTCTGTTGAGCAGAGAGTCCAAGGATATGGGGCTCCATCCCAGGACCCTGGAATCATGTCCTGAGCCAAGGCAGAGGCTTAACCAACTGAGCCATCTGGGCATCCCTGATTTGCTTTTCATAGTTTGACCCAATAAAAGAAATTTTGGAAATTATATGTTCCCCGAATTTCTTCATATTTTTTAAAAATCCAAAATGTCAAGAACCATTGTCTTATGCCATTCCCTCAACCTGGTTAGTAAACTGTTACACAGATGATGATATAGGAAAAAATAATTTTTATTGAAAGATTAGATATGTCGTGTATTTTATCATGTGCCATCACTGGATTTTCTAGGCAAAATAAAGTTCTGTCTCTACAAAAAGGTACAAAAAGTAGTTTTTGTTATCTATTATCTAAGTTCATACATGAAAAGATCTTGACAATCAGTGATGGCTGTCTACCTATGTAAAATATATTGTTTCTATTAAATAAAAAATAGACATATACAAATACGTCAGAGAAAAACAATTAAATACTAACTCTTTAAAAAAAAAAAAAAGGTTTATTTTAGTCCATTTTCCCTTTGTGGGAAGAAAAAAATCCACAGGAGAAAAGAACATCCAATAAAGATTTCATTTGCTATTTTTGAACAAAACAGAGCTACCATTAAGAACTGATTCTTTGTAAAGAAATCTGAATATAATGAAGAACAATTATTTCCTTCAGCATTTACCCCAACTCACCAGAGTGCTTAAGTAATTATATGTACTGTTATTTTAATTTTTCTAGTTAACTCTGATTTAACTAATTTAAATAATAAAACAATTGTCTTAGACATTTCAAAGACAGAGATATTTGCTTCACTTCCATAGCTTCAAATGACACAAAATGCCAGTTAACTAACTGTCCTTATTTACACCATGTAAGTGCATATTTTCAATGCACAAAATTCTTTATACATATGTATATGTGTGTATTAAACTTCTATTACAATTCAAATATAAATTATTCCAAAAACTGAAGCTATTCTAAAATTTCAAGAAAAATAATGGGTTTCAGAATACAAGAACTGGTACATTTATTTAGGTTTTGATTAGAACAACAACAACAAAAAAAGCAAATCCCACCAATATGTATTGGGATTGCAATACATGGAGATTGCAAGGTGTTTGTAAATATGAAATTGTCATCTATCTGATACAACAAAGACTTGATTTTGAGCACTTTCAGATATCTCTATCCTTTCATTTCTCATAATATATAAACATCTTAGGTAAAATAACTTCCTATGTTTTCTTTCCCTTTAGTGCTTGCCATACAAACAGGCCATGATCAAAGAAACAAAAATGTAGCATAAGACACCACAAAAATTATAGCTAATTCATTTAACACATCAGGCTTCTAGTGGGAACTGCTATGACCAATCCACTTTGTGGTATATCAAGATTTGAAACTTAATATGTATCACTTTATAAGGTAAAATTTTATCCATATTTAAAGAAAATTATTTTATATATGTTAAAGTATCCATTATGACCATAGAGTAAAATTAAGAAAAATTTAGAAATTTCATGCTGAAGATTTACTCAAATATATTAATTCCATTGTTCAGAAAGCATTAAATATAGATGCCAGGCGCTCTCAGGAGATGAATGAATAGAAATGAGTAAATAATAACAAAAGCCATGAGAAGCTCAGACTCTGGTTTTAAAAAATGAACAAAAAAAGGAAGTATGACCTTAGACTAACAATTACACTAAAAGTTCAAAGAAGACATGATCAAGGTAAAGAAAATTTACTGTGAATGGGGCACCTGGGTGGCTTAGTCAGTTAAGCAGCTGCTTTCAGCTCAAGTCATGGTCCCAGGGTTTTGGGATCGAGCCCCGCATCGGGCTCCCTGCTCAGTGGAGAGCCTGCTTTTCCCTCTCCCTCTGCCTGCCGCTCTGCCTACTTGTGCGCTCTCTCTCTATCTCTCTGTCGATTAAATAAATAAAATCTTTAAAAAAAATTACTGTGAAAGACCATAAGAAAGACAGTTAATCCATTTTATGGTAAATACAACTTCTTAAACAGAAAGGGGCACTTCTAGACCTCGACATGATTTTTAGTATTTAAGCCAAGAAAAAACAAAAACACAAGTTATGAATATACAAACAATAGCTTGTGCTATAGATTCCATTAGTAACAGTCAATATAAGCCTTTGTCGTTGTTCAAAGAACCTCAGTTTTGTTCAGATACCACTCAATCCACAAAATGCATGGCAGCATACATTAAGAAGTTACTTTTAATGCCATTCTGATCAAAATCCCACCGGTGTTTTTCAAAGAGCTGGAGCAAATAATCCTAAAATTTGTATGGAATCAGAAGAGACCCTGAATTGCTAAGGAAATGTTGAAAAACAAAAATAAAACTGGTGGCATCATTATACCTGAGTTCAAGCTTTACTACAAAGCTGTGATCACCAAGACAGCATGGTACTGGCATAAAAACAGACACATAGACCAGTGGAACAGAGTAGAGAGCCCAGATATGGACCCTCAACTCTATGGTCAAATAATCTTCGACAAAACAGGAAAAAATATACAGTGGAAAAAAGACAGTCATTTCAATAATTGGTACTGGGAAAATTGGGCAGCTATATGTAGAAGAATGAAACTCAACCATTCTCTTACACTGTACACAAAGATAAACTCAAAATGGATAAAAGACCTCAATGTGAGACAGGAATCCATCAGAATCCTAGAGGAGAACATAGGCAGTAACCTCTTCGATATCAGCTACAACAACTTCTTTCAAGATACATCTCCAAAGGCAAAGGAAACAAAAGGAAAAATGAACTTTTGGGACTTCATTAAAATCAAAAGCTTCTGCACAGCAAAGGAAACAGTCAAGAAAACAAAGAGGAAACCCACGGAATGGGAGAAGATATTTGCAAATGACAGTACAGGCAAAAGGTTGATATCCAGGATCTATAAAGAACTCCTCAAACTCAACACTCACAAAACAGATAATCATATCAAAAAATGGGCAGAAGATATGAACAGACACTTCTCCAATGAAGACATACAAATGGCTATCAGACACATGAAAAAATGTTCATCATCACTAGCCATCAGGGAGATCCAAATTAAAACCACATTGAGATACCACCTTACACCACTTAGAATGGCCAAAATTAGCAAGACAGGGAACAACATGCGTTGGAGAGGATGTGGAGAAAGGGGAACCCTCTTACACTGTGGGTGGGAATGCAAGTTGGTGCAGCCACTTTGGAGAGCAGTGTGGAGATTCCTCAAGAAATTAAAAATAGAGCTTCCCTATGACCCTGCAATTGCACTACTGGGTATTTACCCCAAAGATACAGATGTAGTGAAAAGAAGGGCCATCTGTACCCCAATGTTTATAGCAGCAATGGCCACGGTTGCCAAACTGTGGAAAGAACCAAGATGCCCTTCAACGGACGAATGGATAAGGAAGATGTGGGTATTAGGGAGGGCATGTATTGCATGGAACACTGGGTGTGGTGCAAAAGCAATGAATACTGTTATGCTGAAAAGAAATTAAAAATAAATAAATTAATTAATTAATTTAAAAAAAAAGAAGTTACTCTTCCACTCTAACCCCCATAGAAATAATTCAGATTGGTTCTTTCCCACTGTTAGTAAAAGCACAAGTATTCACTCTGTTAGTTGTTCATACATTCGATTAGATCATCACTGGCATTTAACCAAAGTAGATAGGATAGAATATATAAAATAGAATTACATATAAATAATTACACATGGGGCGCCTGGGTGGCTCAGTGGGTTAAAGCCTCTGTCTTCGGCTCAGGTCATGATCCCAGGGTCCTGGGATCGAGCCCCGCATCGGGCTCTCTGCTCCGCAGGGAGCCTGCTTCCTCCCCTCTCTCTGCCTGCCTCTCTGCCTACTTGGATCTCTCTCTCTCTTTCAAATAAATAAAATCTTTAAAAAAAAAAAAAAATTACACATTATATGCATTGAATCACATATATTAATATAGGTTATATCAGTTATAATATTAAACTGATAATATGTATATGATATTGATATTCTGCATCAATATTATACCATAATGTAATAGTAATATATATATATATCATAGAATCTCTCAGATGCATGAATAATACTAAAGAATTTTTTCAACAAGATCATAGTAGAAAATAAATTTTCTTCTAAAGTTTGTGATAAAGTTTTTTCAAAGTCTCTTGTGAAGCATATTTTAGCAATCCTTATCTCCCTTGTACATGATTTATCTCAAAGTAGGCATGTGATGGGATGTGAGGGAGAAGCTACACATGTCTATTAGAAAAGACTCTTTTTCTTGATAAGATGAGGGTAGGCCCATATTAATGATGCTCTCATCTTTCCCGGGGGTTATTTTCATGGTGATATGGTGATTCCCTTCCTTGCACGGAGAGTCAAAACTAAGAACAAAAAGTTACCTAGTAAGGATCATAAGGAAGCTAGAGAGCATCTGGAACATTGTTGATATTTTTGAATGGCCGAACTAAACTTGGAATTGATCATCTCCAAATTTTTATTATGGGAGATAAACAAATGCCTAGCTTTAATCTGTATCTGGCTCTCAGTCTGTTTCTTACAACCAAAAATATCTTAACAGATACACAATAAGAGTACGTACTTTTTTTCAGGGAAAAACAGATTTAGTAAGATAAGAAACTTGGGTTGATGTGAGACTTAAGCAGGAGAATGGTAAAAGTCAACTCGGACAGGTTTTTTTTTTTTGGTAGAGAAAAATTAGTGAAGGTTTGAATTTGAGATCAAAGGGAGCAGCTAGAACACATTTAATCCATGAAAAATGTGAGAACTAATGTTAAGAAAATAACTATGGAGTTGAAGATAATTTGGGGACAATTTGGAAAGGTAATTGATATAAATAAATATTCCTCAGGATAGCTACTGACTTTCTAGAGAGATTAGTACATTATTAGTATGTAAGAAGTATGACAGGAGATGCATGTTTGTGAAAGTGATCCTGGGTGATAATTTGAACAGGTAACTGAGATTATAGTTTTTGAGTGGAAACAAAAATAATAAATACAATAATTATATAAATGTACTGTTTATTAAAAAATCAGTAAATTCTATAGAAATGAAAGAGAAAGAGAGAATGAAGGAGTTTTAGGAGTGCCTGCTTGGGCTGTGTGTGTGTGTGTGTGTGTGTGTGCGCGCGTGTAGGGTATTCAGGTAGACCACATCAAAAATTGACCATTTGACCAAAGATCTAAGTTGATTCAGAGGCCACTGCTGACGGAAGAAGAGTCCTTCAGATGTTAAAGGCATCAAAAAAGCCTTAATTGGAATATTCCTGTCTTGATTCTAGAAGAGCAGGGAGGAAGGACAATGGATTAGGGCAAAGCAAACAAGTGGGAAAGTGTGGTAGAATAAGTTGTAGTGTAAGGTGGGTAGGATGTGACTTTGTCACAAGTGAAGATCCTTGGGAATCTGACCATAAGATAGAAATAAGAGACAGGGGTGCCTGGGTAGCTCAGTGAGTTAAAGCCTCTGCCTTCGGCTCAGGTCATGATCTCAGGGTCCTGGTATCGAGCCCCGCATTGGGCTCTCTCCTCAGCAGGGAGCCTGCTTCCCTTCCTCTCTCTCTGCCTGCCTCTCTACCTACTTGTGATCTCTGTCTGTCAAACAAATAAATAAAATCTTAAAAAATAAAAAAGAAATAAGAGATACTTATTAGGGTATTTGTAATGGTTTAAATGACAAAATCTGGATTGTGCAGAAGTTGGACTGTGGGGCACTCACGAAATATGAGGAGATGAAAGAGCTGGCAGGGACCATCAGAATAGTCCTCCATTACAGAGAGGACTTCCCTTTATATCGCTGCATCAGCGAGCCATTGGATGCTGGGCTTTCCCTAGGATGTGATGTTGGGTGAAGCAATTCTCTTTAGCTGAGGCACTCCTGTAGAAGTCTGACATATGAGAGTTGTCAGACAAAAATACTTTCCCAGCAGCTGAAAAAATAAATTCTTCTGTCCTGACAGTGAAATCAAGGCTGCGCAGCACAGTATCCACAACAATGCAGATCCTGAAGTGTTCAGATATTCTCTTGCTTCATGTACATTCTAGGAGCATGTCTTTCAATATTCTAATGTAAATATTTTCTGGAAGAACATTGTAAGAAGTTTATTGAAATGAGCTTCAGCCTCTACTAAAACAGGTGAACTTGATGCCTCAACAGATGAACAAAATTTATCTCCTTTATTATATATCCTAGATTAGCCACAATATCTGCCAGCACCATTGTTGGACCAGGAAGCATACATGCTAGAGTGACCCAGAGTCCTATCCCTTAAAGGGTCTAAGACCTTGGATCTTCTCGTAATTAAAACATGGCTCCTGAACTTGTCCACTTGCCATCAAACTGAGCAGGAGAATACCAAGAGGCACCTAAGTGAATCACTTAAGATTGAGTCATATCCTTCCATGCCTCACTGTATAACATCAGGCTTACCTTATAATGATGATTAGTGTCGATTATCCCTACTGGGAGGCGTATTTTCTTCTTATCTGTGGATTCATTGGTGCAAGTTGCCCAAAGTATCCATGTTCAGTGGTAGCTACATAGACATATACATTGTATTCCTTTTCATCCACATTTCTGATAGGAATGAAAAAGAACATATTTACAGATTAATAGCCACATGTCATGTATCCCAGGCCATATTAATCCACTGTAACTAAGATATTACAACTGGCTGAGCAGTTGATATTAGAACTACTACTTGGTTCACTTTGTGGTAGTTTATAGTAATTCTCCAGCATCTGTCAAGTTTTTATACAGGCCAAACTGATGAGAGAAATGAAAATATGATGGGTATCAATCACTACCTCTGCATCTTTTAGGTTTTCAGTGTGGTATTGGTCTTTCATTTTCATATACTAGCCAAGTTGGAAGAGGAAGAGAGAACAGTTTCAGAAGTTTCCACATGGCATTTCTTACTGCAAATTTTCTTACTTACCCTCCCCCCACCCCGCCCCAGGCCAAGGAACCTACGTGGGAATTGTGCCATTCCACTTATGGCTTTGGATAACAGATACCTTCCCAGGTGATAAGTATAGACCCAGTGGATTCACTTTAAGCTGTACTTCACTTGAATGAGTGAGGCGTCCTTCTGAGTCAATGGATATGAGTGAGATGTGGGAATACTTTCAGGTCTGCCCCGTGCCCTGCCCTAACTGCTCCCGACTGGGTGCAGCTTAGCATATATGCACAGCTTCCCTGACCCCTGGATTTGAGTGTGGTCCTGAGAGGACCTTCTCAAGGATCTGGGAAAAGGATCTCTTATCCTAGCAACTCTATTAAAATTATGGCTGCTCTACCATTTTGCTTGTATCATGGAACTGCCAGACTTCTCGGAATTACTCTCCACCACAATCCACCATTGTTTTTTTAATACTATTTCAGGCAAGTAGTCTTCATTAAGACTACTTAATAAATCAGTTCCCTTACCCAGAACCATAGAGACTTTTTTTTCCAGAGGGTTACTCTAATCTACGAGTGAGCAATGAGTGGACTTGCAGACCCTTATGTAACTGGCTTACTCTTCCTGACATGGAATGTCCACCTTACAAGCAAGTTTGTATTAAGGTGATCATATTCCCTATTCTTGGCCTAAGACACCTGGGGAAGAGCTTCCAACCTATGACTGGGGGCTGAACAGGGCCATGTCAGTCTGGAATAAAGTTTCTGCAATGTGAAGCAAGAGAAAGGGGTTGGAACTACTAGTGGCAGCCTCCCCCTTCAGGAATAAAACGATAGTCCGAATTAGGAGTTGAGGGTAGAGAGGGATCTCACCCATTTAGTTACTCTGCCTGCAAAAGAGTACCTCTTGTAGAGCTTCCATAAAATGAAGCCGGGGGGTAGGAGATAAGAGAGCAAACCATGGACTAAGGTGTCACAGGATCTCACTGTTGTTAATGAAATTAATAGATTTTCATGAATGAATATTTCTTCATTTGTTCCATGCTTTTAGGACAATTTCAAGGGATGTTAAATGATTATATATATATATATATATATATATATATATATACCATCCATGTTTTTCATTTCCTAGAGAACATTTCCCTTTAGCTCCTTTCTCTACAATTCCAGAAATTCTGCCCCCAACTTCTTTCAAGAATGTCCTTTTAATTTCCCATTTTCCTAGTCTTTGGGGATGCAGAGATTTTTATGTACCACCATAGCTCTTAGTACATTAGGATCCCTGATAGTCACTCTAACCTTGCTGTCTATTACTGTAATATACCTATCTGGCATCTAAGTGTTAAGTGCTACTACTCTCTGGCCCCTGGCTTCATGGTCAAATCATTCTCATACTCATCAGCCCAGTTCTGAAATGTATAGCTTAATGCCACCTGGTTCATAAAAGAAATTCACTATTATTCTTCTTAGTTATATTGGTTTAGATTTCTTAATGATTTGTTAAGTAGTTTCTTCTAAATTCCCCCAAACATGTAGTCAGAAGATGGGTTTTCCACTCTTGGGCATTTTATGTATAATACCATAACTACTTCATTAACCTTTGTTCCCATTTTCACTATCTACTAAAGCAAGTCTGACTTTTCTTAGTCAGTTTGATCATTTTAATAGTGATTATGAGTTTGTTAACATCATTTCCTTGAGTTCTTTCTTGCCTGTGCATTTAATTCTGTGTACCAGGAGACTGCATCTAAAACAAGTCTTCCTTATCCAATTTTGTGATCTGCCTTCTTTAATCAGGCACCCCCAGCATCCATTCCCATATATACTCCCTTCTCCTACTGATGCTACAGCAACTTCCTTCTTTAGCTGATCTAACCAGTTAGTTATATTATTTAACTCAAGTTATAGATAAGTGGACAGGAGTTCAATGTGGGTAATAAACAGAGAAAACATACATTATCTTGAAGGACAGAGGTTGTTAATCATTTTCAAACAAGTTAAAAGTGCTAGCCCTTAATAGAAGTGGATCATTTCTGCAATCCAAGTGTATCAGCCTATATATGTCTATCCCATATCCCAAGGTCCAGTTTGTTTCTCAGTTGGGACCTGACTGTGGCATAGCAGATGTGTCTTCGCTGAGAATTAACCTCTGGAGCTCAGCTTTCTTTACCTTTTAAGTTCATGAGCTTAGAGTTTCTCTACAAGCTGTCAAGGGAGCTCTCTTGCTTTCGCACTAAGCTTTTATTTAACTATTAATCATACTTAGTTTCTATTTTTTTTTTTTAAAG